>NC_046312.1:46893897-47229245 GCF_009819535.1 Lacerta agilis | reverse complement strand
GAAAACAAAAAACAAAAACAAAAAACCACATACAAACATCACGTTTCAGAAATATCACATTCAAATTCTAAATTCATATACATTTTCTAATTTTAATTGTACATTCCCACTTTCCCACCTCCCCCCCCCCACAAAAAATGGTAAATATTACTGTTCTAGAACAGCCAGATCTGCCACTGGAAATGACAGAGTTGACTCCTTGTGTTCTAATTTCTACCGCTATTACCTGTATATAACAATGTCATGAAGACAATCCAGGGTGAGGGCAGGAAGAAACTGACCTTTCTCTGAATGTGTAAATATTTCTGCCTTTGTTCCCAGCTTTCCTTTTAAAATTACCTCAAAGAGCAGAGGAGAGTTATTTATTTATTTATTTATTTATTTATTTAGTAATAATGTAATGTAATTAATATACATCTTTAACAAGTATGGGAGACAAGATGGAAACATGGCGGTCCAGTGGGTTAAATTATGGCTGTGTCCTAAAGTAGCTCTTGCTGGGCACCTTTGGGATGGCGGGGCCTTTAAAGGTCAGGTGGGGTGAACATTCAGAACATTCTTTCAGGTGTGAGGGGTCTTTTAGATGCAGTAGCCTGGTGGTATCTCCTCTTTTCTTTTCTTTTCTTTTTAAATGGAACTAAGTATGCACCTGGGAACAGTACTACATGATGATGAAAGCAGTGTTCCATTCTTGGCTCCATTTTCAAAGTCAGTGCAGCCAGTGAAGCCAAGACCACCTGGTCAACTTGTTGAAATAGTAAGTAAGGTAAGGGGACCCCTGACCATCAGGTCCAGTCGTGTCCGACTCTGGGGTTGCGGCGCTCATCTCGCTCTATAGGCCGAGGGAGCCGGCGTTTGTCCGTAGACAGCATCCGGGTCATGTGGCCAGCATGACAAAGCTGCTTCTGGCGAACCAGGGCAGCGCACGGAAACGCCGTTTACCTTCCCGCTGGAGCGGTCCCTATTTATCTACTTGCACTTTGACGTGCTTTCGAACTGCTAGGTGGGCAGGAGCTGGGACCAAGCAACGGGAGCTCACCCCGTGGCAGGGATTCGAACTGCCGACCTTCTGATCAGCAAGCCCTAGGCTCAGTGGTTTAACCCACAGCGCCACCTGGGTCCCTATGAAATAGTAAGTACCCTCCACCTAAAAGTGCATTTTTTTTGCTCTTTGGAAAGTCTCAGAAATCCACTTCCCACCTCCTTTCCCAGGAGAGAAAAAAGTTGACAAAGGAGGTTCATGTACAGCTCTAGCATAAGTTCCACCGAATCAAGCAGTAGGTCCCCAGGCCCACCCTCTAGTACTGGTCCTCTAGGAAGCAGTGGAAAAACAACACCTTCAATCCCCAGCCTCAATAGCTATGCAGGAGGATACAATAATTGGTGGCAACAATAGCCACTGAGAGGTCCAGGATAATTGGCAGAATTGTACCTTATAGGTCACCCATTCAGGACACCTAAGACAATGTTGGTGTAAACACCAGGTCTGAAACCAGATTAGAATGGATCTAACAATTTCCTACAAGACTGAATAGAAGTGCATAGCAACCACCCACTCAGTATTGTGGTCCTTTGGGTTAAAGGAGAATTTCTTTAGGAATGGGAGGGCTGGAACTAGATAATTGTCTCCTGGACCCAGCCAGCTTATCCGCTCCTGCTATTCTACTATTGACGCTGTTCGTGCTGGCTAGCACTACTGGCTACTTTCACCTTCATCTCACACCATTACAACTTGGCAAGAACCAGGTCACATAATCCTTTCCAAAGCACAAATAAACTTTCAGGTGCCAGCAGGAGGCTAACACAAGCAAAAAAGAAGGTGGGAGGGAGTGGAATCCTCCAAGCGTATGCTCTATTTGTTCAGGAGTAACTTTGCATTCCAGGGCTATCATCTGACGTCTACATTTTCTTGGCTTTTCATCTTCTTGAAGATCACTGCAAATACTGATTTACTCAACACAGAGAGAAAACGACCTCAAGAAAGATAATCAAATAAACATTGCAATTGGAAGTTTGTGTCTCTGTGGGCTTCACACTCAGATGAACAACTCATTTTTTGGTCTGCGCTAGCATATCCCCATACTGAAAGCCAGAGAGCCATGAACACATAGCTAGCCAGCCTAAGTGAAAACTTTAGACAGGGTGCTCTGTGCAATGGCTGAGTCTATTTTTAAAATTACAAAGTCAACAATATTTTTGTATATGAAATGGTATTTGTTTCAATCATATTCTGTAATGGAACAATCCAGACATGATAAGCATAAAAGTGACATTATTCATTAGAAGAAATGGGTTGAGTTTCAGTAGAGGTACCCCTGACCATTAGGTCCAGTCGCGAACAACTCTGGGGTTGCGGCGCTCATCTCACTCTATAGGCCGAGGGAGCCGGCATTTGTCTGCAGACAGCTTCCGGATCATGTGGCCAGCATGACGAAGCCGCTTCTGGAAAACCAGAGCAGTGCACAGAAATGCCGTTTACCTTCCTGCTGGAGCGGTACTTATTTATCTACTTGCACTTGACGTGCTTTCGAACTGCTAGGTTGGCAGGAGCAGGGACTGAGCAACGGGAGCTCACCCTGTTGCGGGGATTCGAACCACCAAGCTTCTGATCAGAAAGCCCTAGGCTCTGTGGTTTAACCCACAGCACCACCTGTGTCCCTGCCAAAGGAGCAAACACAGACAATGGGCAGGTCTTGCTTAAATAAGGAGCCTAGGGGGCTGAAATGGGATTCTCCTACTTTATCTTTACAAAAAAAAACCGTGAGGTACAGCAGGGTGAGAAATAGTTACTAGCCCATGAGCTTCATGGATAAGAAAAGACTTCACCCTCAGTCTCCCAAGTCCAAGGCAAATATCATACCCACCATACCCACTGCCTCCTATTTACATTGAACTCAGTTTCTGAGGCGAATGTCTGAGTGATCTATGTTTCTAATTCTGGTGTGGTATCTTTGTAAAAAATACAGCTGGTATATTAAGCATCAGTCTAAAGCCTCCCCCAAAAAAAACTACAGTGGTACCTCTGGTTAAGTACTTCATTCGTTCCGGAGGTCCATTCTTAACCTGAAACGGTTCTTAACCTGAAACACCACTTTAGCTAATGGGGCCTCCCACTGCTGCTGCGCTGCCAGAGCATGATTTCTGTTCTTATCCTAAAGCAAAGTTCTTAACCTGAAGCGTTATTTCTTGGTTAGTGGTGTATGTAACCTGAAGCGTATGTAACCTGAGGTACCACTGTATTGGGGTTTTCTGGAAATACATTTGGAAATCTGAGAAAATGTCATCACAAACTATCCATTTATTTCTCAGCAAGAAAACTGGATGGTGCTCAGAGAAACACACACTCCCCGAAACAAAAACAAAAAAACAACCTCAGAGGCAAAACATTCCCCTCCAAAGACATATTCTCAATCATGCAAAACAAAATAGGTGACACCCACACCCTGCAACGAAACAAAATAGGCAAAACACATCCACTGAATCAATCAAACAAACAAACAAAGAGAAACAATCCCTCCCAGCATTGGGGGAAAAGGAGGGAGGACAAATGAAAAAGCAGGCATCCCCTTCCCCTTGAAAAAACAAGCCATGCCTCCATCCCCAAACATACCAGGCATGTCAGAGTATGCAACGGGCATCCCAAGCATCCAGCAGCTCTGCCCTCTTCCACTCCAATGAAGAGCCTCCACATGAGGCCCAGAAAGGCAATCTGGATAAAGGAAGGGAAGAGGGCAGGGTAGCTGGAGGCCTGCATGTTTCTTTTCAGCCACCACAACTGCAACCCAAGATAAATAAACCCAACCCCATGTAAAATAATAAAATAAAATCTGGACTTGTACAGGTGCCTTTGCAGCTGCTGGGGGAGTGTCTGTGGATGCCATCTTGGAGACCCCACACTCAAGGCTCAAGGAGTTATGTGTGGACTCAAGTGATGGAGAGTGGAGCTGATAAAATGTTTGCACACTTCTTTGCATTTCTCAAGGAAATTCCAATTTTGGTCAATCTCATTTAAGTAAAAATTGGCAAACCTATGTTGAGAAGATACAAAACAGCAGCTCAGTCTATAAATTCATATCCCTCCTATAGCTTAGAAAAACAGCTGTTTGGGAAAGCTGAGCTCATAATAGATGGGAACGTCCTTCACTTGGTTTCAGTTGGCTTTAAAATGCAAAGAAAAATATCCTTTTTGCAATTTCCCCCATTTGACTGCAAAGAAGATAAGTGAGAAGGCTTGGCGCTAACTATATATTGCTGCTTCGGTAATATATAGTTTGTGTTTGCTCAGATGAGGCACCAACTGGAGATCAGTTTTAAAATTTAAAATTTATTTATTTTCCAATAAAAGCAAACAAATTGCCTTTACATTAGCAAAGGGCTTACAGCATGCAAAAGGCATTTCCAATTGTATCATCTATATTTAATTCCTCCCTTTCAGCATTCGGGAAGCTGAAACCATCTTTGACCAGCTGGAAATCCTACACCATAAACATTTCTCCCAACACAAAGAGAAGTCTAAAACACTTCTTGGCAACAAGCTCTGATTGATTACCTAGCATGATTAATTCATTAACCACATTCAAAAATCTATATTTTAATCAAATTCTAATTAGAGCTGGTCTCTAGTTATCACAGCTAATGGAGTATTCCAGCTCCCAGTGTGTGTGGTGCTGTGCTGTGCATAAGCCCAGATTGTCATCAGTGGAAAGAGAGCTGTGTCAGCACCAGGGACAGCTCTGCGTTGGACAGAGGGAAGCTGCTGCCTCAGACAGCAAATGCTAGCGAGAGAAAGATGCTGGGGAATACTGCTATGTATGGCCACTGCTAAACTCCCTAGGGCAGAGGTAATGAACATGATGCCCACAAGATGTTGTCGGAATATAATTTCCATCACCCCCAGTGTAACATAGCAGTGTAGATGGTCAAGTTGAGAGACCTGGGGGGGGGGGGGCGAAAGAGTGTATGGCAACAGTCATCTTTTGGGGTGAATGTTGCCATATAGGTTTTTGCAACAGTCATTAAAGAAATGAGTTCATGTTATGAATGTGACCCTCCAGGACTCTGTATCTGGCCCTCAGGACTTTCTCCAGGCCATGCCCTTCTCTCAATTGCACCCTCCTTGGTGTCAGGAGCCAGAGTTACGGGTAGGTCAGCAATAAAACACTCAGTGTCAGTGAAGTTAACTCTTTATTCAAAGAAACCTAAACAGCGCAGACCTAGTGGTCACAGCAACTTTTCACAGTAGGTCTTGCCCCAATGAAGCAGTTGCGAGGACTGAAGGTCTCTGCCTTCCTACCACTCTCTAAGGCTCCTCCCATGGTTCCCTTCCCACTCATTGCCCTGCCCTCTTCATTCCTCTCTGTGTTCTGGGAGACCAGGAGGGAGGGGAGCTGGTTACAGCAGAAGGGGGGAGACTCCCAGAATTTTCAGCATCCTGCCTCATCTCTGTCTCCTGGATCCCCTCCTCCTGCCTCTGAGTGTGAACTGCCCTCTGCCCCAGTCTTTTCCTGCTCACTAAATCCTGTCACCTCTTCTGCTGCTGACACCTTCTCCCCCCAGTCTTCTCCCTCTTTTCTCTCTGAACACTCACTGTTGTCCCACCACAAATTCCATGGCTCTGAGCCTTCTTCCCCTGGAGGTCCCCTTGGGGGCTCCCCAGCTGGTGCCTCTCCCCACTCCTCTGCATTCAGCCAGTCCATAACACCGAGTCCTTTCACCTGGCTGGAGGACTCTGCTACTGCCACTTGCTTGCCCTGGATAGGGAGGTGTGTGTACAGCACAGTAGACTACTTACAAAGGTCAAATTTATATGTTTGTCATTCCACTCACTTTTGCCTCTGGCCCTGCTCACCATAAGTATGTGGCCCCCAGAAAGTAGCCCAGCAGGGAATGCTGCCCTCAGACTGAAAAAGATTTCACATCTGTGAACCAGATGGATCTTTGGTCTGATCTAGCAAGGCTCTGCTTCTGTTCTTGAGCTTGTCTTGTGACTTTGAAAAAATCTCCCAGGCTGTTTCGATGATGGAGAACAGCCCTGCCATGCATTACACAACCCCACTTGCTTTATATTTATCATCTCAACAAATGTGGTAAAGGAATCTGGTGCAATTGGTTTGATGAAGGATCACACAGCAAGGGGGAAATTAATCAGAATAACAGAGCCGTTTCAGAAATGTGTGAGAAACAGCAGATTTGTTACTTGGGGAAAAACATACTCTCCTTCATACAATGTTTTATTTAGAAAATTTGCAAATTAAGCCAGAGAAACAACATTAACAATTAATGGGACACATTAAAAGCAAATTCGTTTGATAGTGGGCTGCAGTTTCCCCAGCGGCAACTGCAGAGTTGGAAAAATTAGGCGAAAATGAAGCTGATATTTCATGGCCAATAAAGCAGCTCCTACATTGCCATTATCAAAGGGCCTGGGTGATTCTTGAACTAATCTACAACTGTCTTCCTCACTTTAGGTTTCCTAAACTATCCAGGAGAACTCATTGCCCTCGCTGCCCTATCCAAAATAAAAACAAAATCGAAAATTCTTTCTAGTAGCACCTTACTACACATCTAAAAATACACATCTAAAAACTTTTGTCAATTCTAAGGAGCACTTATCCAACACCTTAAACTACTGGGGGAAATGCAAATGAAGCAGATCCTTTTCGAGATGCCTTTTCTCTGCAGAACAAGACATGCCTATCTTTCTTGAGATAAGGACATGGCCTTCACATAAAGCTTCAAAAGGAATAGGAATGAGGCGCAAGAGTGCTGAGGTGGCACACTGGACTGCACCACTTGAAAATGCAAGATTGGAAGTTTTGAATGTTCCACATAAAGTAGAAAACTATCACAGTGGATAGAAAGATTTTAGTTCACACTGCTTCCTACTCTGCTAGGGGTGTGTGTGTGTGTGTGTGTGTGCTTTGCATTGCATTGCATTGCATTGCAAGGTCTGGGGTGCATATTTTAAGGTTGTTTCTTCACCTCCACTTTTTAATCTTAAGTCACAATCCTATAGAGGGCATAAAAAGGGCCCTTGGGTTTTGAAGGTCTCCCTATCCATGGGTGGAGCAGAAGGTCTAACCATGAAGCTTCCTCACTGTGGCTGTGGAAACCTTCATGCTTCAATAGTGGTACCAAAATGCTTGTTTACAAAGCCCCTTCCGCCCTTAGAAAGGAGGGGGGGTTGCAGTTAGCACGAGCCCTCCACGTGCACAGGGGATGCTTGCATCCCCTGGCGCTATTGGGTGTGCTCTGGGTGCGGTGCCCAGCTGGCTGACCAACCGGTGCAGCCGGCTAGGGCGTGCCCACTGCACTTAAGTGGGCTCGCAGCCAGAGCTCGCCCTCTTTTCCTGGGCTCCCGTTCATTCCTGCTACCTTCAGCAATTTACATCGTCGGATCAAGAACCGCCGGATCAAGCCTCTTCGGATCAAGCGCCTGCCGAAATCACCTCCGTGGCTCTCAAGACCCGGCAATGATGGCATACACTTATCAGATGTGGGAAATGATGTGTGGTTAGCAGTTATCATACTAGGTATTAGATATTGGTTACGGGTGTGAGGGTATTGGCGGCGAGCCAAATGTTTTGGCTCGATTGGCGGTTAGGCATTGGATAAGGTCAGGAAGGTTAGGAGGTGGGGGGGGAGGACGGGCCAACACCTCCCCCCCAAGTGCTGAAGGGTACTTCGTAAAGGAGTCCGAGGGGCGTGTCCGTGTCCGGAGCCGTGGGTGGTCAGGGCCTAAGGCACGCCCCAGATCGGTGATCACAGGGTGAGTCCTTAGCTGATGTGCAGCAGCAAGGGCTCACCCAACAGTGGTTATCCCTTCCTGGACTGCCAGCACGTCGTACTGGAGTCGGATATAGTCTAGTTAGATCCAATGCCTAAAGCCAATACCGCTCAACATCCGGAACCAATAAAGTTGTGGCCTTTTATTCTCCATTTAACCTTATATACGGTGTCTTGTGTCTTATTTATTCACGGGAGGGGTCGGGATATCGACATGCAAAGCCCCTTCCGCCCTTAGAAAGGAGGGGGGGTTGCAGTTAGCACGAGCCCTCCACGTGCACAGGGGATGCTTGCATCCCCTGGCGCTATTGGGTGTGCTCTGGGTGCGGTGCCCAGCTGGCTGACCAACCGGTGCAGCCGGCTAGGGCGTGCCCACTGCACTTAAGTGGGCTCGCAGCCAGAGCTCGCCCTCTTTTCCTGGGCTCCCGTTCATTCCTGCTTTCCCTTCCCACCCTCCCTTTAGGATAGGTTTTCCTTGACCTTGCTATGGACCACGGTTGGTCGCCGTTGAGGGGCCTGGTAGGAATTTTTCCACCTGGCAAATTGGCTCCGCCTTGTGGTTTTCGCCTACCTCGTAGCAACTCGTCACAACTTTGGTTTGGCGGTTAGGCATTGGATAAGGTCAGGAAGGTTAGGAGGTGGGGGGGGGAGGACGGGCCAACACCTCCCCCCCAAGTGCTGAAGGGTACTTCGTAAAGGAGTCCGAGGGGCGTGTCCGTGTCCGGAGCCGTGGGTGGTCAGGGCCTAAGGCACGCCCCAGATCGGTGATCACAGGGTGAGTCCTTAGCTGATGTGCAGCAGCAAGGGCTCACCCAACAGTGGTTATCCCTTCCTGGACTGCCAGCACGTCGTACTGGAGTCGGATATAGTCTAGTTAGATCCAATGCCTAAAGCCAATACCGCTCAACATCCGGAACCAATAAAGTTGTGGCCTTTTATTCTCCATTTAACCTTATATACGGTGTCTTGTGTCTTATTTATTCACGGGAGGGGTCGGGATATCGACATGCAAAGCCACTGTACTACCAACTTTACTGTACGCTTGCGAAACATGTTAATTAAACTTATAACTTCAACACAGGTCTCAGGACTTGGCAGCTCTACCATCACCCATTTCCCCTCCCGTGGGGTTGCCCAGGGATATATTCCAGCCATATGCACCAACTCCTAGGGGCCCAGGTCCCTTTGCCACCCCAATAAAATATCTGAGCCCTACCCCCCCCCCCCCAAAGTTGATGGGCATTTCTCTCTTTCTTTCTTTTCCATGTTTGGACTTTGTTTCCCAACAAGTCCTGTAAAAGAACTTGTAAAAGGGTTGCTGGATAGCAAGAGAGCTGGAATTGGGCAAAAACCTCCAACATGGTTTCTTACGGCCCTTGTGATTAGAGGAGAGAGAGAGAGAGAGAGAGAGAGAGAGAGAGAGAGAGCAAACTGCTTGCTCTGCACGGCAGGTTCACAGAGCTCTGTTAGGGATGAGAGAGGAAATGTCTTGTGTTGCTTTTCATTTTAAATTTTTTAACAAGGACTGCTCTCAATTAAATCCCTCCCAGACCCACAATTTCAACCACATAAGATGTGCTGTAAGAGCTAGGGGAGGAGGGAAGAGGAGAGGGACATTTTCCAGAGTTTTGCCATTTCCTTTCAAGTTTCTTTTCTGCCATCCCTTCTTCCTCCCTGCTCCCTGGCCTTCTCCCACATCACTGTCCTTGTCTGTCTCCCCTCTATATTTTCTTCAAGTTGGCGCCTCTGATTCTGGCCATCCTACTCTACTCTCATTCCTTCTTCATTCTGCTGCTTTTGAATAACAGGCAAAGAAAGCAAGTGTTTCACCTCTTTCTCTCCAGGAGAAGCCCAACCAAAACTGGAACTGACACAATTGTGCTTGGTGGCACTGGTCCTCACCCCAACCTGAGTTAAAAATGAAAGAGGTTCATGGCACTTTGTTTTCCCCCAGTAGAAGGTATCCTACCAACTAAATCAAGCATGACAAACTGCAACAGATTATTACAGTCCTAAGAATACGACGACACTAAAAATATACTCAGGGTTCTCCTTGGAATGGAAAGTCAAAATACCACTCTTTGATCCAAAAAAAAAAGAGGGCAATAGCCCTCTAGAGCATAGGACTGTGCGAGTCAACTGGAAAGTCAGGAGCACAAGAGAAATGGTAGTAGACTGTTAGGTACTTTGGAGAACAACAAAAAACAGGAAATGCTCAAACAAAGCTCTTTCAAGATAAATGGACTTCAACTAGAACAGCAAAAAATAGCCTGGAGCCAAGGGAATGGTGCTGCATCTCACAGAAGAGCTAGGGAAGGGTGTTCTATACAGTTTGCCCTTTTTATTGAATCCTTGGTTCCAAAAAAATGATATAGAAATAGTTCCAGAAAGCTGAACACGAAACTATGCCTTTATATAAGTTTTGTAGTGGTGGTGAGAGTTACAAACCATGACTAAAAGGAATAATCCAGTGCATTCAGTGAAATATCTGGGTTTCAAGGAAATTATACCAAATCTAAATTATTAAAGGTAGATCTAGCAAAAACTATAGCCAGGCAGCTGAAGGAAATATATGGATTTGTGTATACTGATAAAATACTTCAGAGTTAGTATTTTTCTAAACGTCTGTCAGTAATATGGCACTAATTTTTATCTTGCTGCTTCAAAGCTTTAAAGTAACATGTTATATTGGGGAGGAAAATTAAATTTGACCCAGTCTGACTAAACAGAAACAGTATCTGAAGAAGTGTGCATGCACACGAAAGCTCATACCAGGAACAAACTCAGTTGGTCTCTAAGGTGCTACTAGAAAGAATTTTCGATTTTGTTTAAACAGAAACAATAATCATGAAGTGGAGACCAATAATTGATTTTCTAGTTCAAGGGCTACCAGTATACAAAAAAAAAAAAAAAACTTGGGAGGAGTTAGAGATATTAATTTTTAATGGAACAACAAATCCCCAAAAATCTTGTATACAACGACTATGAAAGGCAAATTTCCAGTATGTTATTAAATATTGGCAGCTCAGTTGAGATCACTATCAGCCTGGTACCATTACGGTGGTGATAGTAAACCACTGGCTGAGTTTTGACCAAGATCCTCAATATAAACTAATTATAGGGTTGCTGAGGAGCTGTGGTTTAAACCACAGAGCCTAGGGCTTGCCGATCAGAAGGTCGGCGGTTCGAATCCCCATGATGGGGTGAGCTCCCGTTGCTTGGTCCCTGCTCCTGCCAAGCTAGCAGTTCGAAAGCACGTCAAAGTGCAAATAGATAAATAGGTACCGGTCCGGCGGGAAGGTAAACGCCATTTCCGTGCACTGCTCTGGTTCGCCAGAAGCGGCTTAGTCATGCTGGCCACATGACCCGGAAGCTGTACGCCAGTTCCTTCGGCCAGTAAAGCAAGATGAGCGCCGCAACCCCAGAGTCATCTGCGACTGGACCTAATGGTCAGGGGTCCCTTTACCTTTACCTTTACTTTGAACTATGAATTGCTATGACAACTCTACCCATGAAAAAGAGGACATGTCCTGGAAAAAGAGGACATCTGGCAGTTTTCAAACTGTGTTCTAGGGAACTCTGAAATCCTTTTGAAACCTTCATCTTCATTGGGAAGAGGAATAATAATAGGCAAATTTAACTGAAAATTAAAAACAAAAAAACAGCTTTCCCAGAAGTGCTGATCTTGGCTTGCAAGGTGCAGCCACAGTAGTGTTTATTCTACACATTGCTCTGTGGTGCCACGGGAACCCTTATCTGCAATGGGATCACAGGGCAAGTAGGATCAACTCTTCCCTGAGTCACATGAACATAAACCCACATATTAGCTGCTTGGACCCTGAGATCAAGGGCAGAGGCGGAATCTTTCTCACTGACCCATGGATGGGTATGGTTGTGGTGACACTGGGTGAAAATGAGCCAGACATTATTTCTTACCCTAACCTACCTCACTGGCTTGCTGCAAGGATAAAGGGTGGGAGAGAATCACGTGGGCTGCCTTGAACTCTTTGGAGTAAAGGTGGAATATCAATGTAATAAAAATGTAAATATATTGTGCATAGAAGTGCTCCCACTGCACTTTCCCCCGATTGCATTGGCTCTAAAAAGTGTCTCCACAATTGTAGATGTCACAGTGCAAATGCATCCACAAAGCACAGGGACAGTTAAGGGGGATTGTGTGGAAGCAATTTGCACGTGTGAATCCACACCAAATGTATATGATCAAAATCTCTGAAAGGCAGCAGGGGCTGCTGGGGCAGGCCTCTTAATCTTTTGCCGTCAGCTCTATTGAGCACAGTTGGGCAGGGTAATTAGAGCTTGATACTCTAATAATCAGAATTTAGAGATTCCTAAGATTCCAGCAAGCTGCAGGGCACAGAGCTTTGATTTGGGCTGCTGTATAATCCAGCTACATGCAAAGTACTCTAGAGGATTTTGAACTAGAAACAGTAAGATATTTTCTCCTCTGCTGCCTGGCTAATACCTCTTATTTTCTATTGAACTGGAAGGGAAAACGGCGTGTGACAACCTTTGTGAGGCAAGCAAAATTAACTAATACAACAAAACACACAAACTCTAATAACTTTGCAAAAAAAAAAAGCTAGTTTTAAGATGAATAAAACTGAGGTGTAATTAGAAGCTTGCACATGTAAGGTTTAGAGATTCTGTTTTTAAAAAATGAATGAGTTGAATGAAGTTATTTACCAAAACATTTTTTGTCATTGTTGAAAGCCTCTTTTGCCTTTTAGGATACTTTTGGGAGACAGCTGTGTAAGACGACAAAGTATTTCCCTTATTGTCCTGGGCAGACGTAATTTGCCATCACATATTTAAAAGTCACATATGAAAAAGTTCTTTGTGTGATTTCCCAGTTGACTTACCTCACCTATGTTACCAGTCTATGAAATGCTACCCTAAGTTTCATTTGCACTAAGTACTGCTAATATATATCAAAATCTGAGTGGCTATTTTATATCATAACATCTTTACAATCACTTTCTGATTCCTGATTGGTTGGGATCGCTCTGTAAAGGGGGGGAAAAAGATCCCCAACAAGGGAGGGGGGAAACCACCCACACACCAAACCAGTAGCAGATTTAGGGTAGGGGGATGTGATTTAACAGGACAGAATAAGGTGAACAGTCACATATTTAAAGGGATTTGGAAAACATTTCTGTGCATTCACACATAAACTACTTTGACTCTGAAAACTGAAAGAAAAATGGGTACATAGATGGTTCAGCCCTGAATTTTAATTTAGAAAATTAGTGCACTGCAGATGAATCAGAGTTCAACACCTAATTCCATTTGAGAGGAAATTAAATATCAACCGCTTTTGCTATTTTAAACCTTCCTGTGATGGTGAATGATATAACAACAGGATATCACAGATATATAGTACCTTACAAACAGTAAGACCACAATGTTCTTGCAATAAATTACAAGGGCCTCTAAGAAAAAGTGAAAGCCATATGTTAAAACATCATAATTGATTGATTTATTAAGTATGGGAATTCCTTGCAGATGACCGCATTGCCTGGAGACAGACAGACAGACAGGTCATGTATCCATAGTAGTGACCAGAGGAGAAATGACTGCTGAGACAGTCATAGTAGTAGCAAAATGAGATGCCTTCATCTGCCCTATTTTTAAAAATGCAATTTTAAAAAATGTATGTCTCATATTGGTCTCTACAGCCACAGCAAGTGCTGTAACTCTCCAAGTGCTGTAACTCTCCCCATGGCACACACTTCCATTGTCTCCTGAGACAGTTGGATGCCAACAAGGGTGTCCAAACAGACAAAGGGGGAAATAATATCATCCCTGATCTTATACTGCAGGATCTCCCCACTCTGCAAATGCCTACTGTTTCCAGAACTGCTGATAGCTGAGGCATACCTTTTCCTGTCGAAACTTCAACCATATGCCAGTATGCCACTATTACACACAGATTTAGAGAACTGCTACGCAAGGAAAACAGACTGTCATCAGTTCGGTTTGCGTTTCCCAGGCCTAAAGTAGCAAGGAGAGGTGGATGAATCTGTCAGTTTCTGTCGCCAGATTCTGATTCCATGTGGAGTAAGATTTGGTATGACAGTGGGATGGATCTTCGCTGAACTTGTTCAAAGAGAAACAAAAAGATTCAAGAGGAAGCTCTCCTGGAAACTCAAGTGTCAAACTCTAAGCTCCCCTCGCCCCATCCCAATTTCAAAGCTAGATGACAGGTTCAGGCAACACTTTCTTTACAACAACATCCTCAACTCAAGTAGATAATGTTTGTGATTATGGAATATGGCTCAACAGGTCACTAGGTGGTTCCTGCAGATAACAACAGTTTGAAGTCCTTGAAATTACTTAAGACCATGCATTGCCAAAAATGTGTAGGCAGTCAGCCATTGTGTCTGTGGGGTTGGTAGTTCGACAGAAGCAAGCCATGAGCGCTTGTGCCTTTTTACACAGCTTGTGTTTCATCCATAGTGAGGCTGTTGAAAAGGACTTAAGGGGCTCCCTTTCATTGTTCACAATGCTGTACTGGAGGTATCAAGAAAAATGAATGCAACTACATAACTGTGCTGTTGTTCCCTGAGTATTGATAATAAAAAGTTGCTAAGCTGTTGAATACTTCTTCAAAATAAATAAGAATATTTTGTAGAGGAGCGGTGACTTGAAGGGGGGGGGAGAAGTTCTCAGATCACACTACTCATCAGGAAGAGACTAAGGAGAAAACAAAAATAATCCTACAAGTCTTGAATGTATTCCTTCTCATTAAGGGCGATTGCTATATGTGTGATTATAAGTTAGCACAGAAGGCTGTAGGGGAATTAGAGGTAAAAACTGGATTCAGAATTCAAGCTATATGATGCCAGAGCAGAGTTGCAACCCGAGGTGCATCTGATGTTATGGGGCTTAGTCCTGCAATCACAGAGAAGACTCTTAGCTGGAGTGAGTGAGGGAGAAAAAACAGTAACTTGCAAGGCAGGGAGTCAGGAGCTAGCAGCTATTGTGGTGAAGGAAGAATGCCTTTGCCTGCCGATGGCAAAAACTACCCCACCAGCAACCATGGAAGCCACTTGGAAAAGGCTTGGTGGGAGGAGCCTTGAGATGTGTTCACTATTTAAAACACATTATGCCCCCCCTTTTGCAAAAATGTGCCAGCGCTCTTCCTGTCCTTTCTCTGCTTTTTTCAGTCTCATAAAAAAACATTAGCCATCTGCAAAAACACACCAGAGGGCTGTTTCTTCTGCTTGCAGAGCAGATCTGCTATTGCTTCTGCCAACCCACTCTTGGATCCCTCCTCCAAACTAGCAGTTTTGCTGCTCCTACAGAGCATAGTGGACGCAGGTGGTGCTGTGGTCTAAACCAATGAGCCTCTTGGGCTTGCCGATCAGAAGGTCGGCAGTTTGAATCCATGTGACAGTGGTGAGCTCCCATTGCTCTGCCCCAGCTTCTGCCCACCTAGCAGTTCAAAAGCACACCAGTGCTAGTAGATAAATAGGTGCCACTACGGCAGGAAGGTAAATGGCATTTCCATGTGCTCTGGCTTCCATCACTGTGTTCGGTTGCACCAGAAGCAGTTTAGTCATGCTGGCCACATGACCTGGAAAGCTGTCTGTGGACAAAAGCCAGCTCCCTTGGCCTGAAAAGTGAGATGAGCGCCACACCCCATAGTCGCCTTTGACTGAACTTAACCGTCCAGGAGTCATTTACCTTTTACCTTTTACAGAGCACCAATACCCATTCACTCAGCTGCTTTGCTTCCCCCTGCTTCCACACAAAGCCCTCTGCAGGGTTTGTGAGGGCACAGGAGAGAGCCAAAGCAAATAAGTGAATGGATCCATGAGATTTGCTGCCTGGCAAAACACCGTACTGGCCAAAATGCGAGTTTGG
Organism: Lacerta agilis; assembly: GCF_009819535.1. Classification (NCBI taxonomy): domain Eukaryota; kingdom Metazoa; phylum Chordata; class Lepidosauria; order Squamata; family Lacertidae; genus Lacerta; species Lacerta agilis. The sequence continues at coordinate 47,213,573 of NC_046312.1, read as the reverse complement.
AGGGTAAGACCAAGAACTTAGCTACATTGGCACAGAAAAAGCACTTTATATGTGTTGTTTATGCATTCTAACACCGTGGCACCAGATGGCACTGTGGAGTTCCGTTTTTGCTAACCCGATTTCTCATACAACGTTTGAAACCTGTTTAACTGAAACACTTCTTTGATGTGTCTAGATCCAGCCCAAGAGAGGTCTGACAGAAGCAGCCATGGAGTTGCTTGGGCACCAGAAGAAACCATGTAGCTGCTTTTTTTTTTTTTTGCAGGAAGTACATGGTGCCACTTGGGGCAATGAGGAACAGTGTAGGGCTTAAGAGAAAAACCAGGAAGGTAACAGCAGCAACCAAGCAGCTAGGGGGGCTGCACAGAAAGCACTCAGGGGCCACATGTGGCGCGTGGGTCACAGTTAGGGGATCCCTGGTTTCAACCATTCTTTGATGTCTAATTGTTCTGATTTTGGTTGATTATGATGACCTGCTCGTAAGTGGAGGATTCCATTCGCTGGGTCTGCTTCCCCATCACATTCCCTGTGGGAAACATGCTGGTGAATCACAGCCCTGCAGCCAACAGCACAGCAGTACCGAATCCTCCTGTTTTGGGAGGTGTATCGTCCACTTCCCTCACTGCTGAGAGGTGCTGCAGAAGCAGCAGTGGGCAAGGCTGGTGGCTACACTGTGTCCCACCTGAAAGACCTCAAGGGGCAGCTGGGCACCAGTGAGCACAAAGAGCACTAGGATCAGCAGTAGGTGGAAGAGGTCCCAAAACCCACCCAGCCAGCCAGACTTGCTGCCATCTGTGGGCTCTGCTGCAAGGAAAAGGGGCATGCTTGGGCAAAATTGGCAAGTAGGAGCAATCCTGATGGGCTCTGCTTCCCCGACACATTCCCTACTGCCTGCTTCTCCTTCATCCCATCCAACACCCCACCCCATGACAACCCCAGATCGCTCTGGGTGGTCTAGCCCAAAGCAGGCTGATCTGGGTCTCCAGTCAACTTGGTTGAAGCCCAGCACTGTCCAAATCAGCTTGAAACAGTTCAGTCTTTGGCTCCTTGCAGATTCCTGATGCGAAGGAGGCTAAATCCTTCCTTCTACCATTTGGAATGTTGCACCCTTATTTTCTCCCATCTGTAAAATTGTCAGAGATAAATGTGGCTTAAATATAAATTATTATTCGACTTTTTTGCCTTTGTGATATGCAGGATACTTGGCCGAATGTTTCTGATGCTCTTAAATTTTCAGGACGTTACTTCAGTGCACATACTACAAACAGTGATGCTTCACTAACTGACATTTCCAGAAATGAGGGAAGCCATGACCATATTGTTTGAGCCTGAATAGAAGAATTCTGAGATGCCTTTTGCGAGCATTGCCTGTTTTATACGACTAAAGAATCACAAAGCGGGTTTCTAACAGATTGGGATCTGGCTTTCTATGGTCTGAAGAGCTGGTTCCTTCATGTAACAAAAGCTTCCCCCAAATTTCTTCACAATCCGATTAGTCAGAAAAGCATCTCCTTCACAGCAGGGCTGAGTCTGCATGAGGAGATTTATCTCTAGTTAATTAAAGATCAGCTCAATGTGTGTGTTTTTTTAAGATGATGAAAGGTGACTTCTTCATGCTGAATTGATAAGAACCCAATAGGAGGCAGCTATAGAAAGGTGAGGAGTGGGGTAGTGGGCGGCATGTCATCTGGCTGTGCAGCGAAGTAACCTTTATTAGCAAATCAGAGAAATTCTGACTTCACCTTCTTTCACATTATGTCAGAACATCTGACAGTCTTTATAGTCTCAGATATAATACTGTTTTAAGATGAAAGCTACCTGGAGTGATCAGAGAGCCTGTGAATCAGTCAGACTGTTTCCCTTTCCTGCTGTGCACCATTTCATCCTTCTTGGTGCAAGCAGCACATTTTCCATACCTAACCCAAAACCTTTTCCTGAAGGAAGACAACAGTTTGGAAAACTCAGCAGTGGCCAGATTGGAGAAGATCAGCCTACATCCCAATCCCAAAGAACGGCAATGCCAAAGAATGCTCCAACTACCGCACAATTGCACTCATTTCACACGCTAGCAAGGTTATGCTTAAAATTCTACAAGGCAGGCTTAAGCAGTATGTGGACCGAGAACTCCCAGAAGTGCAAGCTGGATTTTGAAGGGGCAGAGGAACCAGAGACCAAATTGCAAACATGCGCTGGATTATGGAGAAAGCTAGAGCAGTGTTTTTCAACCTTTCTGGGCAAAGGCACACTTGTTTCATGAAAAAAATCACGAGGCACACCACCATTAGAAAATGTTAAAAAAATTAACTCTGTGCCTATATTGACTATATATAAAGTAATTTTTCAATTTTTCCCACGGCACACCAGGCAACATCTCGCGGCACACTAGTGTGCTGCGGAACAGTGGTTGAAAAACACTGAGCTAGAGAGTTCCAGAAAAACATCTACTTCTGCTTCATTGACTACACAAAAGCATTTGCCTGTGTCGACCACATCAAGCTATGGCAAGATCTTAAAGAAATAGGAGTGCCGGATCAGCTCATTTGTCTCCTGAGAAATCTCTATGTGGGACAAGAAGCTACAGTTAAAACTGGATATGGAACAACTGATTCAAAATTGGGAAAGGAGTACGACAAGGCTGTATATTGTCCCCCTGCTTATTGTAACTTATATGCAAAATTCATCATGCAAAAGGCTGGACTGGATGAATCTCAAGTCAGAATTAAGATTGTCAGAAGAAATATCAACAACCTCAGATATGCTGATGACACAACCTTGATAGCAGAAAGTGAGGAGGAATTAAAGAACCTTTTAATGAGGGTGAAAGAGGAGAGTGCAAAATATGGTCTGAAGCTCAACATCAAAAAAACTAAGATCATGGCCACTGGTCCCATCACCTCCTGGCAAATAGAAGGGGAAGAAATGGAGGTAGTGAGAGATTTTAGTTCCTTGGGCTCCATGATCACTGCAGATGGTGACAGCAGTCAAGAAATTAGAAGACGCCTGCTTCTTGGGAGAAAAGCGATGACAAACTAAGAAAGCCTCTTACAAAGCAGAGACATCAGCTTGCTAATAAAGGTCCATATAGTTAAAGCTATGGTTTTCCCAGTAGTGATGTATGGAAATGAGAGCTGGACCATAAAGAAGGCTGATTGCCGAAGAATTGATGCTTTTGAATTATGGTGCTTGAGGAGACTCTTGAGAGTCCCATGGACTGCAAGAAGATCAAACCTATCCATTCTTAAGGATATCAGCCCTGAGTGCTCACTGGAAGGACAGATCCTGAAGCTGAGGCTCCAATACTTTGGCCACCTCATGAGAAGAGAAGGCTCCCTGATGTTGGGGAAGATGGAGGGCACAAGGAGAAGGGGATGACAGAGGACGAGATGGTTGAGCAGTGTTCTCGAAGCTACCAACATGAGTCTGACAAAACTGCAGGAGGCAGTGGAAGACAGGAGTGCCTGGCGTGCTCTGGTCCATGGGGTCATAAAGAGTTAGACACAACTAAACAACAACCTATAATTAGCTAGGCACTGGGTCACTCAATCATGTTTGGAGCTTCTTAATGTTTAGCTTAGCTCACATATTTTTCACCTTTAGGTAAGGATGGAAGAGAAATGTGTTCATTTTGTATTTTAATGTCAACCTATCCATTACACAATTCCGGAACTAATAAGCAAACCAAAACACAGCAATCCTTTGAAATTTGCACTTCTGCAAATATTGTGCAATTTTTCAACCAAAAAGCATGTACAGCAATACATAGTGTTATGAGGTGGGGTGGAGGCTGTATGCTTGAGCCCCCTTCTAGTTCCTGGATTCAGCATGGATTCAATTCCTGGAATAGTCAGGCTAGTTTCCTGGTCAGGTAATGGCCTTCTAAGGATGGACCATTAAGGTAACAAAGGAAGTAGCTTTGTGCCATAAGTCAAATGGGTTGGCCCCACTCCCTCAGCTCTCTGGTAGTTAGAAAGAAAATCCAGAGCTGAGAGTTGAGTTATCTGAGCTAGAAGCAATGCTGCAGGCTGGGCAGCTGGGAGACAGAGCTATGCCTGATTTCTGTGGGAATCCAAGACTGTGGCTATGGGAGAAGCAAGACCCTCTTGGGGTGTTGATGCTGTGAACCCCTCCATCATAGACTCAGGTTGTATCCATGTGTAAATAAACCATATATCATAAAGACACTACCGTCTCTGGTGTCCCTCATGCCAAGCACAAACTCTGGGTAAGTGTCTGGAATGCCTGGAATCTTGCACCCCTTGGAGATTAGGGCTGCGTGCAACAATACATTAATGGAGATAATTGAAAATCTGCATGGAATTTGGGGGAACTGCTTGCATAAAAGGCTTATATTAGTCAGAATGTGTACCAAAATTACTATTTTAGGAAAATATGTATGGAAATGTATACAGATTTATGTGTGGATTTTTAAAAGAAAAACTAACCAATTGATCTGGAAATGGCGTAAATCAAACATAAGGTAGGAAAAATGAGAAACGGAGAGAAACAAAAATGGACAGATTCATCCATTCCTACCTGTGAGACATACATGTTTGATAACAAGTAGAAACTGCAAAATTTGAATATTAAAACCTAAACCTTATATTTGCCCAGATCTACATGCAGATCTAATCCAGAAAGGGAAATTGCACACAGAAGCAGACTTTTATAGGAGGTCCTCTGGTTTACACATTCCAGTCCCAAAGTTGGATCAGGAAGATGATGAGTGAAGATGGAATTTTCATCCAGATGTGAATCTGTGCCTTTGACACGTGTTTTATTTCTATCCCATGTTTCTTTAAACAACTCAAGATGGCAAACAGCACACTAAAGTTAAAGCAATATATCCAAAATTACTAATTTAAAATTATCCTACAACTAAATAAAAGGCAAGACTGATTTGAACAGCAGCACTCAGGGTCCAGTTTAAAAGGCAATGCCTAGAAGCACCTGCTTAGATATTGGATTTGGCTAAGCACCAGGAGGGGAGCCATGAAAGGGTCAGACACAATTCCTTTGACTCAGCATTCCTTCATCTTGGTACCACAATAGATACAGCCCTGTCTCTTCTACCTACTCATCACATTTCAGCAGGACCTCGGTGGGCAATTCCATGTAGGTAAAGGCTGTTCTTTATATCATCTAGAGATTTAAATGTCAAAATCAGCATACTGAATTGCACACAGAATGAAATTGTTAGCCACTGTAGGTTGACATTGTATGTTCTGATCAACCTGCTCCAGCTAACATCCTTGACAGCCACTTTCTGGTCTAATTAAATTTCCACCTGTTTTCAAAGGCAACTCCACATAGATTGCATCATGGTAGTGTAGCCTGGCAGTGTCTAGAGCATGAATTAAGCACAGCAGCTTGAGGAAAGCGCAAAGCTGGTGCACCAGCCAAAGCTAGTAAAAGGCATTCATAGTCACTGCTCCTATAGCTTGACTCTCCAGGAATATCTGAAAGCTAGAAAACTGATTTTTAGCTGAAGAGCAATCCCACCAAAACAGGCTGTACTCCTAAGAGACTTAAGGAGTTCAGTCTTTGCAAATTCAAATATGAACTGACCTGATCCACACCTCTACAACTGATGTGTGTGGAATAGAATGAGACATTGGAGTCACCGTGGATAGCTCAATGAAGATGTCAACCCCGTGTGCGGCAGTTTACATCTGAGAATAACATGGCTCCAGGCAGTTGCTTTTACATCTTCTCTTATCAGTATTTACATTGTACAACTTTATGTCACTTCCAAAATGCATGGGTTAAGCTGATCCATTTTTATTTTATTACCTCTGGTGTAGTTTTAAAGCACAGATATAGAACACATTATTGCTTGTAATTTAATTTGCAATTATTAATGAGAAGGAAGGATGCTTAGTAAGATGTGCTGGCTCATAAAGATAATTCTTCATGTTGGCCAGACCTTTCTTCCCTAGCAAGGGGAAGATGCCACCCCAAAACACACCCTTGCTGCCCCCCTCCACCAAAGCCTTGCTTACTGAGGTCACGTGGCAGCGGCTTCTGGCTGGGTCTTGTGAGATCTTACTGGAAGTCATCATCACCGCTTGTCCTTGCTTCTCCAGTGCCACTGCCCCATGGGATTGTGGAGAGTATCAGAGCCTGAAGAGTTAAATGCTCTGCTGTGACGCACTGGTCACTGTGTGGGCAGTTCACATACGGGCTTTTGTCTTTGTCTGTGTGAGCTGTATTTTTTGGTTTCGTTTTCACTGACCGGAGCAGTCATGGAACTGAGCACTCCGGGAGAAGATTTATTGTTTTGTAAATAAAGTTAGCTCGTTAAGAAGACAACGCTTCAGTGAGTTATTACTGGGCTGCCTTGGCAGTTACACACAAGCTTTCGCTGTGGCTTTGAACTCTGCTAATAGCCAGGAGTTGCCAGGCATTAAAAGCAAAGCAACGCAGTGATAGCGTGCCGGACCCTGGTATACGCTATAGATTGTGGAACACTCCATTTCACAATCCAGCAGGTTATGGAGGTAATTAAAAGCACAGTGTTAGCTGCAAGGCGCCCACGCAGCCAGCTGGAGAAGCCTGTCTTGATGCAGTCGGCATAGGGCAGTGGAACTCGCTGGCAGAAGACGAACACAGAAGTGAAAGCAGCCATCGTTCCAGCCCAGGAAGGGAGCCAGGAGAGCTACTGAGTGAGTACGCTAAGAGCCCCAAAGGAGCTGGGAGATGGATGGCAATAAGGACAGCTTTGCTCCACCTTTTGCACCCTTGAATGGCCATAACTGGGAGGAATGGCAACAAAGGGCAAGGTTTTGGCTATTGGGGAAGGACCTTTGGGATTGTATATCAGCCCCCCCGGTGTCTGCCCCTGATGGAGCCACGCAGGAAGAGCTAAACACAGCTGCTGCAGCAAAACGCAAAGATCAGAGAGCGCTTTGTGCCATAGTCATGAGCTGTGATGTTTCTGTGTTACCCCACGTCCAGCAAGCTGCATGTGCACATGAGGCTTGGCAAAATTTAGTACATGTGCACCAAAGAGAAACAGCTGGAGCAAAACTACATGCTATGAGGCATCTGTTTGAGCTGAAACTAAAGCCTGGGGAAAGCGTGAAAACCCACATAACTAGCGTTTTGGCAGCATTTCATAGGCTGAGGCAACACAAAATTGAGTTTGCAGAGGACGTTATGGTGTATATTCTGTTATCCAGCCTTGATAAAAGTTTTGAAAATTTATGTCTCTCATTTGAGGCTATGCCTACTGCTGACCTGACCCTGCACTATGTTTCGGGGAGACTTTCAGATGAAGAGCAAAGACGCCAGAAAGAAGCAGCAGTTTCTGTTTCTAAGAGTGGCTGTGCTGGCAAAGAATGCAGTTTGGAGAGAAGCAGGGAGGATTCCTCCACTGTACAAGCTTATGCTGGAAGGAGATGTTATCGCTGCAACTCTCCCTCCCACGTAGCTCGAAACTGCACCTGGCAAGAAACTTCAAAGGCCAGCCAATTAAGTTCCCATGGCAACCAACCCAGAAGGGGGAGAGGAGGAAACCAGAGACGTGCCAGAGGCCGTGGCAAAGGCTTTGAAGGAGGCAAAGTTTTTCAGAACTTGTCTGCTGCCATGGCAACAGTCCGAGGAGGACAGAAAAGCAGTTTATCTTGGATCATCGACTCGGGAGCCTCAGACAATTTATGCCCCCCTGATGGCCAGTTGCAGAACTGCAAAGAAGTTGCTGAAAAGAAGCAAGTCAACTTGGCAGATGGAAGCACCAGGACACTTTTTTCTACTGGTTCTTATTTTATGCAGTGCTTGCATGCACAGCTAAATGTTTATGTGTTACCTGGCATGAAAAGTGGTTTGTTATCAGTACCTGCATTGCTAAGAGATGGCTTTAAGGTCTGTTTTGAAGGTGACACATGCTCTATCTCCAAAGAGGGGGTAGTGCTAGTTAGTGTGAAAAGCCGAAGCAAGGATGGGCTGTTTGTCCTAGATGGGAGGGGGCAAACAGACAGGAGTAACCCAGATACAGCGCAAGCACAGTGTGTCAATGCTCCTGTGCATGATAGGTGTCAACATCTCTGGCATCGAAGAATGGGGCATGTATGCTGGAAATATGTGAGCAAAGTACCAGAATGTGCTCACGGGTGCAAGTTCAAGTCATGCTCTAAATTTCTCGATTGCAGAGCATGTAAACGTGCTAAAGTCAAGAAGTGTAGCTACCCAAGGTCAGAACGGGTAAGCACACGGTGTTTTGAGCTTGTTCATATGGATCTGACTGGTCCGATGGCTACTGCCAGTCTTGGCGGATCCCATTATGCTCTAGTTCTCGTTGACGACCATTCTAGAATGTCATGGTTGTTCCCTTTGAAGGACAAGAGGGAGGCGGCCTCAGTGATAAAGGACTGGGTCATTGAAATTGAGCTTCAATTTTCCCTAAAGGTGAAAAGCTTTCAGAGTGACCGAGGCGGGGAGTTCCTAGGTTCAGATCTGAGAAATTTCTTTCGGAAAAAGGGCATCAAGCACAGATTAACCTGTCCTGACAGTCCACAGGAGAATGGTGTTGCAGAACGCCGCAACCGCACGTTAGGGGAAGCTGCGGATGCTATGCTTTTTGACGCTAATTTGCCGCAACGCTTCTGGGCGGAAGCCTGGCGGACTGCCAATTTTTGTTTGAATAGGGCCTACAATTCTGTTGTGAGGGACACACCCTATTTTGTACTGTATGGCAAGAAGCCAAAAGTGCATTTCTTCCGAACTTTTGGTTGTGAAGCCTATGTTCTTTTTCCCAAATCTAAGAGAAGGAAGGGAAGCCCCAAATCAAGGAAGATGATTTTCTGTGGCTATGAGCCAAATTGTAAGGGCTGGAGGTTTGTGAATGCAGAAGGTGACCAATCACGTATCCACATTAGCAGAAGTGCTGAGTTCTGCGAACAAGATGGGTGGAGGCGTGTGCACGGGAATCCTGATATTCTCCTAGACAGTCTAGATGTGTCTGATGATGAGGAAGGAGAAGTACAGGAACCTGAAAGAGTACCTAGCCCGGTAACTCCAAGAGCAGTGAGACACGAAGTAAAGAGTGAGCCTACGTCACCCACATCTAGTCCCGAGGTGACACGGAGACGCAGTAAGTCACTGAGTGAGATCTCTGACACGAAGTCTGACTCTGATGTAGGGAAGTCAGAGGGGGTACCTGACGTTGTGCTAAGACGGTCAGCACGCACAACAAAAGGTAAACCACCCGAACGGTTCACAGCAACCAGTGTATGGGCTTGCATGGCTCAATGTGAGCCAGAAAGCTTTGAGGAGGTTCAGAGGTTACCTCCAGAGGAAGCTAGCAAATGGCAGGAAGCGATGGAGAAGGAATTGAACTCCATGAGATCGCTAGGAGTCTATAGCACCACACCACTGCCAGAGGGCAAGCGAGCTGTTGGCAGCCGGAGGGTATATAGACTCAAACCCTCAATATCTGGTGAACCACAATATAAGGCAAGGCTAGTCGCAAGGGGTTTCACACAGCAGAAGGGGTTGCATTTTACAGAAGTTTATGCTCCCACTTCTCGCAGTGAATCTCTTCGCATGCTTCTAGCATCAGCTGCTCAAAGAGGTTTCACTGTGCAGCATTTTGATATAGATGTGGCCTATCTAAATGCAAATTTGGAAGAAGAGTTGTATATGTTGCCACCACCAGGTTTCGAAGAGGAAGGTACAAATCTAGTGTGGAAACTCCACAAGTCAATTTATGGTCTGCAACAATCAGCCAGAAATTGGAATTTGTATCTCAATGATGTCTTGGAAAAAATGGGTTTCCAGAAAAGCTTGGCGGATAGCTGCCTGTATCTGAAGGGCTCTCAGGAGCAACAGGAGCTACTGTTAGTTTTTGTAGACGACATCATATTTCTGGCAAGAAGCCAGAAACAGGTGCAAAAAATTTGCTAAAGAGTTGGGCAAATACTTTAAACACAAAAACCTAGGACCTGTGAAAAATTACCTAGGAGTACAGGTTGACAGGATTGAAGATGGTAGTTTCATGCTCAGCCAGGAAGGCAAAATTGAGCAGATACTAGCAAAATTTAGGATGTCTGACTGCAAGGGTACTAGAACACCCATGGAAGCAAGTTTCATAAAAGATTCCCAAATCGGGGATAAAGCTGTTTTTGAAAGCCCCGAAGTCTTTCAGTCTGCTTTGGGAAGTTTGTTATACTTGTCCCAGTGGACTCGACCAGACATAGCTTTTGCAGTCAATTTGCTGAGCAGAGAAGCTTCAGAACCTAGTGTCCATGCCTGGAACGGTATAAAAAGAGTGTTAAGATACCTACATGACACTAAAGATTTCCGCCTCAAGCTGTCAGCACAGGGTGAGCCAAAACTTACGTGCTACACAGACAGCGATTGGGCCAATCTAGAAGACCGGAAATCTGTATCTGGTTCAGTAGTAAAATTTGGAAATTCTCTGATAGGTTGGAGGTCGAAAAAACAGAGTCTAATCGCACTCTCCTCCACCGAAGCTGAGTTTAGTGCTCTATCCGATTTGTGCAGAGAGGTAGAGTTCTATAAATGTTTAGTACAAGAAATCTACGGTGTTTGTGATTTACCCATTGTCATCTGGGAAGACAATCAACCTTGTCTAAAATTGGCGGAGTCAGCGCAATTTAAGGCCAGAACGAAGCATCTGGATATCAGGTTTAAAAATGTGTGCCAAAGTGTTCAATTAGGATTGGTGAAACTCAGCTATTGTCCGAGTACTGAAAATTTAGCTGATGGTTTCACAAAACCGTTAACCTTTCAAAGACACGAGGAGTTCTGTAAAGGGTTATCTCTTGTATAAGTTGATGTACTGTTGTTTTCCACAGTGAACCAGCGCGAGAGGGGGTGTGGAGAGTATCAGAGCCTGAAGAGTTAAATGCTCTGCTGTGACGCACTGGTCACTGTGTGGGCAGTTCACATACGGGCTTTTGTCTTTGTCTGTGTGAGCTGTATTTTTTGGTTTCGTTTTCACTGACCGGAGCAGTCATGGAACTGAGCACTCCGGGAGAAGATTTATTGTTTTGTAAATAAAGTTAGCTCGTTAAGAAGACAACGCTTCAGTGAGTTATTACTGGGCTGCCTTGGCAGTTACACACAAGCTTTCGCTGTGGCTTTGAACTCTGCTAATAGCCAGGAGTTGCCAGGCATTAAAAGCAAAGCAACGCAGTGATAGCGTGCCGGACCCTGGTATACGCTATAGATTGTGGAACACTCCATTTCACAATCCAGCAGGGATTCCACTACTCGAGGTTGGTGCCTCATGGGTGGGCCGGTCCTAAGCACTTGGCATCACAAAGTCCAGCAAGAGATCTGATCCTGGAGCAAAAAAGGAGAAGCCCCACCCTCATGCCTTCCACATGTCAGGCTTCAGGGAATCGGCTTCCTTCCCCCCCCCCCCCCCCCCCGTGGCAGTAGATAAGCAGAACGAAGGAAAATGAGTCTTCTTACCAGTTAGAAACTTTAATGATCACAGCGAGAGAACAAAGAACCCATCTCCTAGGAATGGTGGTGCTCCCAATTAAGAATTCCACCCCCTTACGTCCCTACCCTGTTTCTCCTAAAATAAGACATGGCCATAAAATAAGCCATAGCAGGATTTCTATGCATTTGCGAAATATAAGCCGTTCCCCAAAAATAAGCCATGCCCCGAAAATAAGCCATAGTGATGCGGCACCTCCCATTAAAACAGCCTGGAGAGGCGTGGCTATGCAGCGTACCGATGCGACGTGGTTAAAATAAGACATCCCCTGAAAATAAGCCATACTGTGTTTTGTTGAGCGAAAAAAAAATATAAGACGGTGTCTTATTTTAGGAGAAACACGGTAGTCACCCACGTCACTCCTATGTCTTGTAACCTAAGCTTGTACCCTCTGTGCTTTCTGTTCTGTCGCTTTCTCAGCTCTTCTTGACCTTGGGGAGAGTGGATGAATGCTTTCCAGAGACAGTGAATCTATTAATTCTCTCTCCCCCAGTGTTTCTTCTCCTAGCTGTTCCCCATCCAGTATTTCCCAGCTTCTGCCTTCTGAACTATGTCCCTCTGCAAATCACTGTTCCAAATATATACTGTCCTCCTGCTCTTGGGAAGATTCAGGATCCTGATCAGAAGCAGGGGGAGGGGGAGGCTCACACCATTCCTCCTTAGTGCAGCTCTCCTCAGCACAGCCCCTGACACTACCGTAGCTAGCAGGTGCCAGCAGGGACTCGTATGTAGTGGAAGTGCCTGCTTAGGCCTCAAGTTAGGATCTCTCTGTCACTGTTTCTGCCTTAAAGACCACATAATCATTTCAATCACCTTGATGTATGCTGTATAGAGGAAAAGCAGATCTGCCTCAAAATCAAGCAGTGAATATGTTCTTCCAGAGTCTGTCAAAACTTCTAATCTGGTAAAATATTTCCCATGAGCACTCCTTTCTAAGTATGCTACGAAAAGCTAGCTGTATCAGGTTTGCAATACCCATGCAGAAGGTTGACCATCTGTATATGGAACACCCATTAGAGAAAGATGGGAAATCTAGGGCGGTGAGAAGAGATCAAAATCCAGGAAATACTAAAATGAATATGATGTGATGAACAATCATGGGGGGGGGGGGTTTGAAATCAACAACCATAGAAGAAAATATTGTCACCAAGGGAAATCCTAAATTACATTTTGAACAGTGTTCTTGAAATATCTTGCGCTTTGGACAGTGTTCTTCCATCTAAACCTGAGCCTCCTCAGATTGCTCAACCAAATTGTCCTATTAAAATGTTACCCTGAAGTTAGATGAGCTATTTCCTCACAGTTTCAATGAGAGGCTTGTTGCCTTTCTCACGCGATCTACTTGGCCCATGCCTTGGAGAGCCTGCCAGATCATAACAGATATTTGTCACGGCCCTGCATATTGCCATTAGAGGAGAAGAAATACTGGCTGTGACTCGCTAAGACCATTGAGACTGTTTCTTCAGGGACAATGTGTCATTTCTTCTTGAGTGGCTTCAACTTCTTTGCTTCATTAACCTTGCCCAGAAGGGCCTTTAGCAAAGGGCTATTATATGCAGGAAGAAGCTGCTTCTTTAACTCTGCTTGGCATTAGTCTTGCCTCCTACTCACCATTCTGCCTGAACTACTAATCATCTTATGGTTTGTTTGTTAGAAAGATAGCTTTGACTGGAGTTTATGTGCATCATTTAATAGTGCACATTTCTTAGCTACAATGTTTTATTTACTGCTGATTTTATGGGTCTGCACTCGGAAGCATTGCCCACCATTCTAGGGAAGATCCTCTTCTTTCCTCTGTCCCAAAGCACCTAAGCCTTCTCCACTGAATGATTTAGGCTAACATAGCCTGCTCATGCACACAATCCCACATTACAATGTTTTAAGGGGAATAAATTGGTATTTAGAGGCTTTTATTTCAATTACTGGTCTTTGTGATGTTAAATTGAATTGCAGTACCTCATGTTGTTAGAAGTATTATAGTTCATGCCATTACCCTTTATGGATTTTTATACAGATTGTCCACGGATACATCATCTATGCTTGGCTCACCCTTCCCATCCCCACTGTCTTAACCAACTCTACCCAGACCTTTCTAAAGTGAGGTCCAGCTCAAAGGGCCTTCTGCCGGTTCCCTCGCTGTGAGAAGTGAATCTACAGGGAACCAGGCAGAGGGCCTTCTCGGTAGTGGCACCCGCCCTGTGGAACACCCTCCCTTCAGATGTCAAGGAAACAAACAACTATCTGACTTTTAGAAGACATCAGAAGGCAACCCTGTTTAGGGAAGTTTTAATGTTTGATGTTGTTGCTTTTTTATTGTTCTGTAGGGAGCTGCCCAGAGTGGCTAGGGAAACCCAGCCAGATGGGCAAGGTATAAATAATAATAAATTATAATAAATTATTAAATTATTATATCAAATGCAATCAATTACATATGGCTCTCATCAGTGTGAAAGAATGCAACAATACCATGTAGTGAGTTGCAGTTTATGAACCAGTGTTTGAAAGTCAGGCTTATCAAATAAGTCAGACTTATCAAAAGCCCTATTCCAGAGTCCATCCGCCCTGATCAGGAGCACTTCTGTCTTGTTTGGATTGAACTTCACTTCGCTGGCATTCCACAGTTCCTTTTTCATTCGAGCGTCAACATTAGGATACCACCAAGTCTGGTGGATTGAATTCAGTGCTGAAACAATCAAAGGGATGTAATCTGGGGAAATAAATCATCTTTGGCTGCCTGTACTTTGTTCTTCCTCTACCTGATCACTTTTGACCTGTTTCTTGTCTTTCTCTTCTGAAGTACCAGCTGTTGGTTATTGTTTGAGACAATAGATATGCTGGGATTGATGGACCATTGCTTTGACCCACAACAGCACTTCTGATGTTCTCAGTGTTATATTTCCCCCTGCACAACTTCTAAGAATGCTGCCCAGGAAAATCAGATATCACTGCTGAAATTAAACAGACAGGAAACTGCCAATAAAAGACTGCAGAATGTTTTCTACAATGATACTCGTGCTTAATTTGCCAAATTTGGGTCAAGCAAAAGATGAGACGATAGGATGAGATGATAGGATGCGGTATCAGTGCTCAGAGTGGTTCCTTTTGACTTAGCTAATTATACTAATACATTTTGTTGCAAATCCATGAACTAGATTAATTAAATAGGATTGTGTATCTTATAATTGACACAGCTATGTTTTGTAGCAAGATGTCACAGCTAAAATTAAACTAGCAGAACATTGGGTGATATCCAGTTAAATAAAAGTAGATAATAAAAGAAATGAATAAAAAACAGCTTTTAAATACGAAGTAATAATTGGAATTTTAAAAAATACAATGTATTGAAATTATATATAGGAACAGATCTTTGACATTATATGGGTAAATAGCACAATATATTTAATGATAATGCTAAATCTTGGGCAGAGCAATCCAATGGCACCTCTAACACTTGCTTGATGCTATCATATGTCTGGGTTGTGGCCATGGTGTGGACAGGCATGTCACTGAAACAGATGTGAGTGATATGCTAAGAACTGGAGAGTGTTATTCTATTCTTATTCTGGATCCTCATTAGTGGATTCAATTAAAGTCAATGGAATTGCACTGCTATACAAAAGCTGTACAGACACTGTAGGACGCAGGTGGCACTGTAGGACGCGGGTGGCGCTGTGGTCTAAACCACTGATCCTAGGGCTTGCCGATCAGAAGGTTGGCGGTTCAAATCCCTGCGATAGGGTGAGCTTCCATTGTTCAGTCCCAGCTCCTGCCAACCTAGCAGTTTGAATGCACATCAAAGTACAAGGAATTATTATTATTATTATTATTATTATTATTATTATTATTATTATTATTTAATTAATTTATGCCCCGCCCATCTGGCAGGGTTTCCCCAGCCACCCCGGGTGGCTTCCAACAGAACATTAAAATGCAATAATCTATTAAACCAGGGGTCAGCAAACTTTTTCAGCAGGGGACCGGTCCACTGTCCCTCAGACCTTGTGGGGGGCCAGACTATATTTTGAAAAAAAATATGAACAAATTCCTATGCCCCACAAATAACCCAGAGATGCATTTTAAATAAAAGCACACATTCTATTCATGTAAAAACACCAGGCAGGCCCCACAAATAACCCAGAGATGCATTTTAAATAAAATGACACATTCTACTCATGTAAAAACACGCTGATTCCCGGACCATCCGCAGGCCGCATTTAGAAGGTGATTGGGCAGCATCCGGCCCCCCGGGCCTTAGTTTGGGGACCCCTCTCTAAACAGGGCTGCCTTCAGATGTCTTCTAAAAGTCTGGTAGTTGTTTTTCTCTTTGACATCTGGTGGGAGGGCATTCCACAGGGTGGGTGCCACTACCGAGAAGGCCCTCTGCTTGGTTCCCTGTAACTTGGCTTTTCATAGTGAGGGAACTGCCAGACGGCCCTCGGCACTGGACCTCAGTGTCCTGGCAGAACGATGGGGGTGGAGATGCTCCTTCAGGTATACTGAAGTAGATAAATAGGTACCACTCTGGCAGGAAGGTAAACGGCGTTTCCATGCGCTGCTCTGGTTTAGCCAGAAGCGGCTTAGTCATGCTGGCCACATGACCCAGAAAAACTGTCTGCGGACAAACGTTGGCTCCCTCGGCCAGTAAAGCGAGATGAGCGCCACAACCCCAGAGTCATTTGCGACTGGACTTAACTGTCAGGGGTCCTTTACTTTTACCTTTTTACAAAAGCATAGTTTTGAATTTTCAGACCTGCAGGGCTCTTTCTTCTGTATCTCTAGAAGACATCCTTCTCTTGCAGAGTGATATGCTCAGTAAAAATGGCGCTCAGACTGGTTGATTGAAAATTTTAAGTTCCATGACACTTTTTCATGATTCCCCACCCCTGGAAAAAAAATAGCAGAAGAATGCATTATTCCCTCTCAAACACTAAAACACACGTTCTATACAAAGAAAACTTAAATGTCATGTACTTTTTTAAAAAAAAACTTGCAATTTTTTAGTTACATCCGAAGTGAACAGCACTTACACATTCAAATTGAGCAGATGGCTGTGAGAACAGGAAGTCGTTCTTTAATGAAACAATATTCAGCAAAGCACAATGCATTTCAAGCTGAAATAGCTCTTCATGGGGAGAGTATTGGTTTGATTGAAAATCTCTTCTTAAATGCCAGAAGAGGAGCTCTACAGACTCCCCTCCTGCTGCCGCCCTACAAGCAATGATCTCAATAATTTTAAAAAGGGCAACCCAAGCGTTTTGGTGCTTGAGTGATACAGTGTGGAGATGAGAGTGCTCAGTCTCCCTGAAGAAGTTTTCTTTTAAAAAGTGATGAACACCAGCAAGAGTGAAGCACATACCACTTAGCAATTTCATGAACATTTTCCTTTCTTTTCTTCTTAAAAAGGGTACTTCTTTAAAAGCTGTACATTTCATTTGACCAGCATCATAATACACATCTTTTTTCTTTCTTTCTTTCTTTTTGTAATTTAGGAAATAGCAATAATTCAGCAGCACTTTTAGCACAGGTATCTTTCATTACCTGGGGATATGATCCTGTGTAATGGGTGCTAGATAAGAACTAGCACAAATATATCACCGAGTGAAGAGGGTAGGGGGTGTTACCGGCTGGAATAGTCCATACATCATAAAGCTATTGTGGAGATCCATGCATAGTACAGTTATGTGGAAAACAGCATGATGTTAAAAGGATGCTTCCTTGGAAAGCAGTAGAAATTATGAGGAAGCAGTCAGATCATTTATGCCCCATACCAACAGAAATGTAATAATAAGCAAGGTTAATGTTTATTTTCCCTCTAACTGCTGGTAGACTTTAGCCATGAGATATCCAACAACACAGCAGTCAAATAATTGAGCGGGAGTTGAAATGAAAAGCAATTAAGTTGCCTAGAAACCTCTGGTTGATGTTGGGAACTTGCTGTCCTTTTACTAGACAAGGAAAGTCTAGGATTCTGAAGCCATATCTTAACTTTCAGTTTTATTGTTTAACTTTTTGTTTGTTTGAGCTATGTATATTTTTGCCCTGGGACCTTCAGGTAAAGGGTATATTATAAATGAATGAATGAATGAATGAATGAATAGAACATGAATCCTTGTTGTTGCTCTCAATTCACAAAGTAGCAGCTCCATACAGTGACCACGAGCGTTTCTCACCCCCCAAAGTCCGGGGATGGCCCTTTATATTAACTGCACCACAGCCTCTGCCTTCCCTGTCCATTGGCCATGTTGGCTGGAGTTGATGGAGGTCAATAACATTAAGGAGTTCCACAGGATCCCCACCCTAGCCATGGTCTTTGATAGCTTGGATAGCTTCTGTGGCTGAACCAATGAACACCAGGAATATGTGCCACTGGTTTGGAGATTCTCCATTTGACTGGTGACAATCCAAATCTCAGATAGTTCTCAGTATTGCATTGCACCATGTGCCACCACTGCAGTGTGATAACGCTTCCAGCATCTTCCATGGTGAATAAATCTCACAGTTCTGCTGTGGAATGAGTTCTGTTATCCCTGACCATCCCTGGTCATTGGCCATGCCATGTGTCATTGAGGGAACTGAAGTTCAAGAACAACTGTAGGGCTGCATGTTTCTAATATGTGCTCTAGATATTGATGAGAATTAATATCTGACTCTTACTTGTGGTGGAACCTGAACCTGACATTGTGTTTCTGTTAATGCTGGAATTTAGGGACTTGGGCAATGGGAGCAAATGTCAAGTGATGACAGTATGGGGTTTCCGTGCCAGCTTCTAATTATTTTCTTGTTCTTCCTCCCCACAGCTCCTCTAGTATTTTCACAAACTCCTGTTCTTATATCTCTGTCTACAGTTCCTGGTGCTGACCAATTAAGTTCAAAAAACCCTTGACAATCCAAATGCTGATTTAACAGCAACCCTATAGGTACACTAAGCCTTTCCATTTTTAAGTTGTTAGAAAAATTATATGAACATGAAGAAATGTAGAAGACCAGGTAACACAAACTGTACTGCATTGTCAACGGAGGCATCCTTATGGTTATAAATGCCATAACCATCCTCAATGAAAAATGGTCACTTGGCATTCTGGAGTATGCATAAAGGCAATGAGCTATTGCTCCTTAGTCAGATAAAATGAATTACCCACAAAACTAATATGTTCCAAATGGGTGGGGGGTGTGGAAGTGCTACAGATAAGAAAATTCTTGCTTGTTTTAGTGGCAACTTTCCATAGCAGAAATTTAGAATAGGCATGAGGAGCAGATAAAAGCGGGATCACATTGATCATTTAAATGTCTGAAACATTTTCTGACTGTAAAGATTGCAGGCCTCAAGTGGCAAACCAAAAAAAAAAAAAAAAAAAAGGTTATAGTTTTAGGCTGTCAAATCCCCTTCTTGTCCTAAAAGATGTTTGGCGAATATGCTTTGAAATTTGCTGCAGGTAAAAGTGTCAGCAAATCCCACAAGAAATCTATTTTCCTAGATAAGGAGCTGAATGTGCTTCAAAGATTATTAATGAGGAAAGTAAAGGGAGTCTTTTCCAATGACTTTAGGGGGCAGGTGGAGGAGATTGCAGCAAGAGCAGCAAGAAGAAGTTCACTATCCCACAGGTTTGTGCTACCATTGTCATCACATGACCAGGTACTAGAGTGGGGAGTGGGGAGACCTCTACGCCTTCTTTCTCTGATACTGAGGCAATAACAGCTACCAGGGAAATGGGCCAGAGGGAAAAGGGAATCTGGGAGATTGGAGATGAGTGGGGATGAGGGCCTATCTGGATGGGAGGGAGGAGTGTGAAGGGGTGAAATCCAAACCAGAGAAGAACTAAGGGGTATATCTCACGTAAGACGTATTAGCTCCAGAAATGTCTCTATCAAGAATAGAAAAGTGAACTGTTCATGAATTAAACAACAACCACTCTAACATAACCACTATCATAAAAAATATGGCCTGATTTTCTACACCACATGTAAGGCACTAGAGCCATAGCTGTCAACATTCCCTTTTTTGCGGGAAATTCCCCCATCAGTACTATACCATAGTACTGATAGGGGAATTTCCCGCAAAAAAAGGGGAAGGTTGACAGCTATGACTAGAGCCCCTCCTCTGCTGGCACCATTATGTGGTAGCAATAACTTCCTGCACCAAAGAACACCGTAATACACCAAGACTACTCTACTTATTTAATTAATGTTACTCAGACTTTTGTTCACCTTTTATGTTTACTGTAGACAGATTACATTATAATGGTTTCAGACAGGACAGGCTCCACAATAGATCACTAAAGGTATTTGGAAAAAACTGAGAAACCCTTTGTGATTTATACCTGAAGGCTTGCCATATGTCAGGAAAATTCCTGACATGTCCTGGTTTTTGGATGTAAAAATGGCACCAGGGGGGATTTTTGTTGAAGGCAAACAGTGTTTCCATGCATTCTGGCACTTGTCACAGTCCTCCATGCGCCAGTAGTGGTTTAGTCATGCTGGCCACATGACCCAGAAAACCGTCTGTGGACAAACACTGGCTCCCTTGGCCTGAAGGTGAGATGAGCACCGCAACCCCATAGTCACCTTTGACTGGACTTAACTGTCCAGGGGTCCTTTACCTTTACCTTTTTGAAATATGACAACCCTAATACCTGCCTAATGTACAATGGTTTATCAGCCAATTGACTCTCAGGCACAGCACTGCACATTTCTCTCCTGTTGAGGGTGCATATACAACAGACGCTCCCACAGGGTTCTCTAATTTCAAACTAGCAAAGTGTTCCCATGTAGAATGTACCGGTACTTTCTCTCTTAGAATATAATGGCACTCATTCACTTCTGTGGAAGGAAGTAGCTTCAAATGGGAACACATAGGAGATGAAGCAATATTTCAGTCTGCCGTCTGCCCCTTTAGTGGCACCCTAATGTCAGGGGGCAGCATGTTTTCTCCTCACCTCCACTGTGTCCCTAACTGCAACCACTTACTTTGTTCCCACAGAATTGAACAGCTGCCATTAATGTCTAACAGAGAAAATAAATACAGCTCACCATAGTGACAGGAACTTTACTAGTAATCACTTAAGCCCTCTGGCTATTCTTTCCTGTTACAAACTGATGCTTCTTTCTGTCAGGAAAATTTCAAAACATTTTAAAATAAAAACATAATGGCATAAATCTGAGCTACTATAAATATGAGGTTGTCTAAAATGTATGTGAATACTAGAGTCATCACAGTTGTAAAAATAGCAATCCTGAATATAAAAACCTCCTTCAATATTCTTCAGCTGCCAAGACTCAACTTTGTTCCTGAATTTATATTTGAAGCAATTTTCTCCTATTCTGTACATTTCCCTTTGAAGTCCTAACTGATCTGGCATCGTTGTTGGTAACACTGATTAACTTTAAGGTGCCATAAGATGCTTTGTTGTTTTTACTGATCATCTCTGCCAAAGGATTTCTAAAATACTATGGCCCTTCCCTGAATTAGCATCAACGTTAATGCCTTCTCTGAAGTACCAATTGTCATTTCAGTACCAAATTATTCTTGAGCAAGGATGGGAAACCTGTGGCACTCCAGCTACCATCGGCTCCAGATTCGATGGCCTAAGATAAAGGGTAATGGGAGTCATAGTCCAACAAAATCTGCAGACCAGAGGTTTTCCACCCCTGTTCTAGAATTATCCTTTTACCTACATGGTATCCTGGTTTAGACAACTCAAGGTTAGGGATGTAGTCCTCCCATCCCAGATGCTATCCTATGGACCATTTATTGTTCATGGTCCATGACTGTTCACAACCTGCAAAGCTGCATCTTTACTAGCCTGCTGAGTTATAGTGGCTAACATTACTGCTGGCTTCTAACAACAAGAGTTTGATGGTAGGTATCTAACACAACTTCCAGTACCGTTGATGTTATTTCCATATGTTTCCTGACTGTTTCCATTCACAAATCAGTGAATCAGCTAATTGCCCATGAAGTAGCCACCTGCTCACAGGGTTATTGTCTGTCTGGGATATAAGTGATGAAAGGACAAAAATAAGATGGTGAGCGTGGTGGTGGTGGTGGTGGTGGTGGTGAGGCTTGCTGCGCTGAGCTAAACAGAATTATTTTAAAATATTTTGTTATGGTGAAACTGAATACACTGACCTACCTTATAGTTTCATGGAGATGGGAGAAATGAGACACATGGAAAGTTTACTCCAACTCCAGCTTGATTATTACCAGCAATAGTGCTTTGTTGTGCTTTCATGATTTAACTAAAGATTTTGTTCAATGTTTGGGTTGACAACCATGCACCGCATTCCTCTGACCTGACTCTTAGAGAGTAAACAAGTTTCCCTTGCACCTGACTGTGACATGCACACTAGTCCTCAGGTGTCCAGTGGCCACCACACGTCATTCACAGCAACCCAGCAAGTCAGCATTACACACTTCAATTTTTCAACCATCACAAGCTCATACATTGAGCTTCATGGTTGAATGTGCATTTATGTTGATATATCAAAAGACATAGTCTGGTTATAGTTCCAAAGCATACCTTAATTTGAATTTGGTTAAATCACAGAATTTACATTATCCAGAAAAGAATAGCCTCTAAGATTTTTTTTTTTTAACTACAGAATCTTATTGTGTTGCGAACAGTCATGCAATGTTTGGTGAGGACCAGTAGAAAACAAAAACAATTTAGGCTGCAATCCTATGTAGAATTACTTCAGAGTGATTCCAGTTGAACACAATGGGATTACTTTTGAGTAAGCATGTACAGGGTTGCACTGTTAGCTATTCTGGAAGGATAGGCATATCTTTGACTACAGATCCAGAATTATAAGAGCACGCACTTATCTTCTGTTTTATTGTGTATTTTAATTATGGGTATTGATTTTTTAAAATTTTGTAATCGGTTTTCATACTTGAAAACAGTTTAGAAGCCTATGTTGGCATTAAGCACTATATAATAATCATAATTATAATAAATTTGTTGTTGTTGTTAGAACCACAAGAAATCAATAATGCAGCTGGATGCAGTCCACCAGCACAGATGTACATTTTGTTAAGTGTTGTTATTCAACTTCTCTCATTCCATGATTGTAAGTTGTTTTAAACTGTTTTTAAAATTGTGTTGTAACCTACCCTGGGATCTTAGGGTGAAGGGCAAGTAAATACTACTACTACTGTTGATGATGGTGATGATGATTTTTGATACTGTGATGCCCAAGTCTTCTCACCTCATTCATCATGCTTCCGGCATCAGACTTCTAAATATCATTCTTCTTTTGTCATTTCACTAACTGGGTTTGCCAAACTGCCAATGCAACATATGCCCATAGAAATTAACATAAGTGGAATAAAACCAACATTAATATTGACCTCATTTCATTAATGATGTTGTAAAGTTCACCAACTTTTTTTCTTAAAGTAGAAGAAGAAAGAAATCAGTATAAGAGAAAGCTAGCGGGCATTTCTGTGAAAGGCATCCAGTTGTCACTCAGGATAAATGGGCCAACTGTGGCAGAATCTGCCAAGTTTAAAAACATAAACAAAGAACCCCCAGAAAAGTAATTGATGTTCCTTTTCTCTTGTAGCAATACTGAATTAAAACAAGCAGTTTGTCTAGTAATTTAATATAAACTAATACATTGAAATATAAAGAAAAAATCCAAGTGTCTCTAATTTATGACAGCATCACAGATTTGCATAATTTGGGAAGGCAATAGAGCAAAGTACAGCCATCTATGCCCCTGAAGGAAACCTAATTGAAATAAATGAACTTTTGAAAAAGTTTTTTAAAAAACAAACAAAAGGGAGGGGCACAATAAAAGAAAATATGCTGGCAAATGCACAACATTTTTTAAAATAGACAAAATACTCCTTCCCACTACTTCTGATGACTTGTCTCTTTCCAATATACCACTTCCAGCTTGATTGACTGGTTTTGTTGATGTTGTTTTGAAAGAATCTGGCAAATTACCCTGCAATAAAGTGACATTTTTATTCATACTTGTAATTGATCAGTGCCGTGTTTTTTTGTTAAGCTTCTTTCCCCCAAGCCTCTCTTCCTGCATGTTCCTGGTACCATGGTGCCAATGGGACAGAACAGCCCAAATCATTCAGGCTAGTAATAAAACATCATTAAACCTACAGATTTGAGTGAAAATGCCACTTTGCTACCTCCTTTCCGGGCTATAAAAGATTCCTTATGATTGAAAGGACTTCATTCTGCTGCACAGTTAGTTGCTTGCCCTCCACAAGCCACTCCGAAGGCCGAGAGGATATTGCTCATCATGATGAGTCTTTATAGCTGATGGCCCCTGCCCATTACTCAAGGTAGCGCATCTCTTTTATGTGCTGTTGCATCTATCCTGCAAGTGCTTTTATCTGCCCTCTGATGGCTACAAGCACGCATCACCACTACAGGCCTCTGCCTAGAATGTGCTTTTCTGTTGTAGACATGAGCAACATGCTGGTACACAAGAATGTGTATGGTTCTGGTATGATTACCTGGAAGAAATAATGAATTAAGCATGAGTATTCAAAAGCCTGGATCATCAAAGAGGCGCACATGGTAACCATTTCTAGCTGTAGGTGCACCAGTTTCTCTGATGAAAAGGAGACAACTAGCACAGGAAAACGTATACCTCCTCAGCAGGCAGTGAGATTAGCTTCTGAGAGGACTAATGATGCTGACCAATGCTCTTTCTGGACTGCAAAACAGACTAATGAGATCTTACAGTGCAGGATGGAGGCAAGTTCTTGAGTTAAGAAATATTATAAAATATTGACCAAGCTGAAGGGAAATGAGAGCAAAATGCATATCTAGTCAAACTCACTCAGGTATGAAGGCGACAGCCTGGAGCCATACTGAATTCACACTTCATATATAATATAGTGTATTATACTCAGTAATTCAGAATGCTGACAAAAAAACAACAACCCATTACTGTTTGTTCCCACATCCTTAATGTAGTCAAATGATAAGAATGCTATTGCCAGCTTATTTCCTTTAAAATCCCCCCTCATTCATGGACAGATGAGGTGACGATGACAAGCTTTTCTTCCCTAACCTGTTATTTAGGGCCAGCCCAATACTAAGACAGAATGAAACCGTTTCAAGCGGTAGGCAAGAGAGGGCGCCGTTTTTGCTCATCTGCTCATTGTGCAGGGGCCGAGGGAAGTCTTGCTCCCACCACAGCATGCATTTAAAGCAACCCCCCCACCACAAGAATCCTGGGGGCAGAGCTGTAAGTCTGTGAGGGGTAAACCACTTTTCTCAGGATTCTTTGAGGAAGGCATGCTGTAAATGTATGGTGTGTTCAAATGGATGTTTATATATATTTCAACATATGGGGTGGTGGGGGTGGGGGGGAGCCAGTAAGGCTTTTCAAACTTAGACTTTAAAAAATAATGAAACAAAGGCACTCTCCTGGCCACTTAGCCCAGAATGCCTGGCTCTGAAGAAAGACTCCCATGGCCATTTCTCAGAGCAAGGCATGGAGGAGGAGTCGGCAGAGAAGCAGGCATGACCTCTTTTGGATTTTTTAAAGGAGATATCTTGTGCACTGTGGATTTTTTTCAGGGGATATTTAGTGAGACCTATCAGAAGCACAATAGAAAGCATGGGCAGGTGCTTTCTGACACTATCTCTAGGGTTTCAGAAAAGGGTCCTTTCTGGTCCTATATGGGGATACAGGAGATGAGCCTGGGGTCATTTGTATGCAATGCTCAACCACTCTTATAATCATCTTGTTTTTAGCATTTCTCACACAATTACATTCAAAAACCTGTTTTAGACATCTGCCGTTGCATACAAGAACATCCTATTTATTAAAAGAAACCAAGGTTTGTTATTTCAAAGGACACACTATCTTTATCGCAGGCCTCAGGTGTGCTTATAACAGATTAAAAGATGGCTGCAATGGGTTTGAAAAAAGTTTCAATGACAGCTGTTCTGAATTTTCAGCTTTTCTGAAGTAATTGTTGCTTTTTTGATTAGTCCATGGTTTTGTACTAAATGCAGAGCTACACTAATATTGGCTATTAAGTTTTATCAAATCGTAGCCTGTCTGCTTATTGAGCTTGGAGGAACACTAAATTATAATTTTAAAAACACTTTCCATTTTAATAATAAAAGATGCCTTAACCAAAATGGAGAATTATATTTGCACTTCAGGTAATTTAACTCAGCCTTCCTTTGAGCTTGTCATCTTATTTTCCATATCCCTGGTCGCTCCTCTCCCTCCCCATGAGCTTTCATAATACACTTACAGCTATTATCCTTTCACCTAAATAATCCCTCATTTTTTCCATTTTGGGAAGCAATGATGGCTGAAAGACTAACCCAGGCTGAAACCTTTAATGTCTTCCTCGAATGGGTAATCAGTGGTGATATTTGGCATTCAGTTATGTTGACCTTATTAGAATTGTCAGAGGTTATTCAGGTCCTTCACTTTCTCATTTCCTAACATGAAAATGCACCTTTAAAATACATTACCAGATTGCAAAACCTTCGGAATAATCTGTGGCATCATCCACTCAGAGGTAAGCACCTTAAAGCCCCATTTGTTCCAAAGGAAGAGTCGAGCGCGTGCTTAACTTTCTGATTGAAATTAAATGAACTTAATTTTAGCCTGACTATGCTCTTGATTATTATGCTTGGGAAGACATTCCAAAAACAAACAGGATCTGCTTCACCATGACATTAATTTAAATAAATGCACAGGTCAGAAGCTGGTTGTTTCATTGACATACTTTCCTGTTTCCACCATTGGGGTAAACTGCGTACTGGCTACATTCAGATGATCATATTGCAGCTTCTTAAGAGGGATGCAGGTGGAGTTGTGGTCAAAACCACTAAGCCTCTTGGGCTTGCCGATCAGAAGGTCAATGATTTGAATCCCCATAACAGCATGGGCTCCCGCTGCTCTGTTTCAGATTCTGCCAACCAAGCAGTTTGAAAGCATGCCAGTGCAAGCAGATAAATAGGTACTTCTATGGCGGGATGGTGTTCTGTTGCACCAGAAACAGTTTAGTCATGGTGGCCAAATGACCTAGAGAGCTGTCTGTGGACAAACACCAGCTCCCTTGGCCTGAAGCGAGATGAGCACCGCACCCCATAGTCACCTTTGACTGGACTTAACCATCAGGGGTCCTTTACCTTTACCCTTTTAAGTCAAAATGTTCACTAGACTTTTGCCTTCAACAGGAGCCACAATTAAACTGGGTTGTCTCGAAACACTGGTTAACTTCCTACTTTAAACAAGGCTCATGCACAGGGCTAAATCTATCAATTTTAGTTCCTCTCATTTTCCAATCTTAAATTCTCTTTTCCACATTTTCAGGTTTGCAATTTTTAAAAAAACCACTGTCATAAAAAGTCATCTGCATTGTGAAAAATTATCCTAATATACACATTTTTGATGCAATTTTGCCTAATATACACAGTATTGTAAAGCAATTTCCCCTAATATAAAGCAATTTTAAATGTTATTTTCACTAATATATGCATTTTTAGGCACACTTTACTCTTTTATATGCATTTTTGTATGTGTTAGGACTAGGCCGGAGGACTGCATTGCAAGATCTGGACAAGTGGGAATTTCACATGATGGGCAACTGCTCAATGCATACTGAATTGAATTTTTCACGCATGCCTACTCAAGCAAAGAGAGGAGCAAAGAGGATCTGTGAGCAAACAAAAGACTAGGGAAGCTGAGATAGGAGGATTCAAACTGGGCTGCTATGTTAGGAAGTTGCCTTGCCCTGACTCAAACCATGGGTCTACCTAGTTCAGTGTTGCCTACACTAACGTTCTATGGCTCCCCAGGGCTTCAGACAGGGGACACCCCCAGCCTTACATGGAGATGTCTGGCATTGAACATGGAAGGTTCTGCATACAATGGGTATGTTGTACCAACGAGCAACACCCATTCCACAAGTCCTGTTTGTGTAGGGCCCCCTCTTCATTTGCATGGCTCCACTGTGTCTTGGTCACACTGGAAGATGATTGGTTCCAGAGTTCACCTTTCCACTTGGGAGGGTTTTGCAAATTTCAAGTATCAATGGTCTGATCACTCATGCAGCTCCTAATGTAATGTGCTTTGGCGTCTAAGTACAGCCTGGACATTGTTGTTGCCTCTTTGCTGATAAAAGACATTTGTTCAACTGCCCTGGTCAAAATCACAAATTTTCTAGCTGAAATGTCCCAAAATATTTCTGTTACTGATTTAATCATTTCTCATTTAAAAGCTGCTCTATAAAATCTAGTTTTAAATAGCCGTGTAAGCTTTCTATGGGACAGGGTTTAGTGTTTTTTTGTTTTGTTTTGTTTTGTTTTGTTTTTGAGCGGGCAGGGGAACCTCTTCAGAATGTATCTTATTTTTCACATTTTGGTCTGGCAGCTTTAACCTGGTTTCTTGACTTAAGTTATAATTCACTCTCCAAAGTCTACCAGCCCTTGTTTCTTTGAATGAAAACTAAATTTGCGCTGATTTACTGTTCCCACAGTTCTCTATATCAGAATGATAAAAAGCTCAAAATTTCTAGGCAATCCCAATTTCTTCTGTTAGGCTTACCCTGGGACAAAAAGGCTTTGTGCAGGGGACAAATTATTATTATTATTATTATTATTATTATTATTATTATTATTATTATTATTTCGTTATATAATGTATTAAACATTTTCTCATAAATTGTTCAAAGTGCTCCTTTTTTGGTGAGGGTTTTTTTTTTTTAAACAAGAAAACAAAATGAGAAGGGGGAGGCTGGCCAAGAAGGATTGCCAAGTCTCTGCTGACCATTACATTGCAGTGCAGAGTTAGATATGCAGCAGTTCCCATTTTTCATCTGAGGCCCTGCAAGCTGCCTCTCTCCTCCCTTGCTAGAGCAAAAACATCCTCCTATTATTTATTGCTTACACAACCAAAGGATTAATCCAAGGCTAGAGTTCAAATTTAGACAATCTGCCCAGAGAGATATGTGCAACTCTTCACTTCTGTTTCATCTCAGGATGATTTTCGACAGCGCGCTCCTTATCTCAATATGCAAAGGGGGAATGAGCTCAACTGACACATTGTTTCAAGGCAATAAGACTAATTTAAGAGTGATCTAAGGTAGTGAGTAAGGAGGTGTGGATAATAAAGCTGGGGTTTCCTGCCTATGCCCATGTCTTCTGCTGTCCTTCAACACAGGGATGTCCACTAGCAGCACAACCACCAGCCCATCCTGATTTCAAGGGACCATGGAAGTGTGGTTGTGGGGTGTGGATCAGCTTGTGTGCCATTGAAGAGAAGCCACAACTGGAAAGGTTGGGCACTCTTTCATAGTATACCCTCTTTGCATCCTCCAACACTACTTTGCCACAGAAAAGATGTGTGGGCTCAAGTCTGTGAGCTAACATGATGTTCTCTGCAAGTCTCTGAACTTTTAGAGGGGAGGGAATATACATAGTGAAGCAACCCATTCCTGCCCCACTAAGTCATATCAGAGAAGACCTACTGAAATCAGTGGACTTCAATTAGCCAATTCCATGTATTTTAATGGGTCCACTCTGAGTATGACTGAGCTGGATGCAACCCAGTATGTTCACCACCTCCACCCTGCCACAATGCACCTTGCTGCCTCTTAAAAATCTATGGGGTAGGTGAATTATACCCCAAACCTGCTTTGACATTTTTCATTACTCATCAGTCCCATTGGTGCTTGGAAGCATGGCTAGGCACATCACATCCCAAGTCACCAGCAGTCTCATGCCTACTGCATCAGAGGGGACCCCTGCCATCTCCCATTCTTTCATTCATCCCACCAGCTACTGATATAAGCAACAAGCAAACACAGTCAATTCACCCGAGCATTCCTTGGCCGATATACTATGGCTCAGGTACTTCAAATACGGCAATATAATGCCAGAACAATATGGCACTTCATCCTTCCCATCTGAATCTGGGCCTGAAAGACCAAGGGAAAACGTGATGGCATGGAGGATAAGCTATAGGCAAGCATAGTTTGAGGCACCGCATAACATAATTACTTATCACATGTTATGTTTGTTAAGGCATTAACCTTAGCTTTCAATTTCCTAGCTTTCTGGAGCTGAAGCCAACATGTAGATAGCCTTAACTCTGGTCTTAAACTGGCAAGTTGTTGTTGTTGTTGTTTTAAATCATTGAATAACACTGGCATTGAGGAGAAAAACTCACATCCGTTTCCAATCTGCTGCATAACTTTGACCTTTTCCATTTCACCTTGATAACGTTTATTAACCACTGTGAGGCTGCCTCTTTCATTCTTTTCCCTTTTGCTGATTTATAGCATTCAGCAAATGGATGGGCTGCCTTCAGTTTCGAGTGTATTTGTCTCAGACAGCAAACATTATATCAGCTTTGACATGTAATGTATTTTATCAGGTGAAATCTCTCCATAATGTGTGCAATGAATCTGATTCTGGCTTGATCCAATTTGGCCAAGTGATGCATGCAGCTGCAATTCAGCATCTGAAAGATTGATCAGATGGGTAATTTGTTCTCTTGGAGCAGACATGAGGGTAAGGGAGATGTGCACAGGAAAATCTGATACACAGATGGCAGCAGAGCAAACCACAATAACTTTTTCCTAGCCCACTGCTACCTCCTAATGACTGCTGCTGCCAGTTGTCGACACTGCATGTGAACAAAACAGTCTGTGCATTAGGAGCACGTTGCGGGAAATGGCGTCTCCTAAAGAAAGTTCAATATTTGCTCATTCTTCCATGTGGAACAGCCCTGGGGATATCAGCTGGCCCATCCCTAGTTACAGTTGCCTCTTCCCAGCAGTTATTTATATGAGAGTTACGGCTGGCAAATGTAACTTTATTTGTATGACTCCATCGCAGGAATTCTGGAGATACCCTGGTCTGGAGCTGACCTGCCTTCTGATCAATGGGAGCAGGTATCAGGCGTCTTTACAAATGACACGTGCGAAGTGAGGGACTCCTTTGTTTGGAAATTCCCTACATGTCTGCCTCTCCTGTCTCTTGGAAATATATTAATTGTTAAGGAATGGGAGGGGGAATAAAAAGATCTACATCCTTTCCGATTTCATCTTCTCACCATTAACATAATAATCTCCCTCTGGGGTAGATGTGGCCCTACCTCATAATGTTACCCGTGGGACAGATAATCCAATGATCCTATAACTGACCATGTTTTCCATGCAGCGCTACCACCTTAGAAAGCCCTTACAGGGCACACTGGGAGTAAGTTCCTTTTAAGTCGGTGGGATTTATTTCTGAGACAACTTGCATTGTATAAAGATGCTCATGAAGGAGAGAGGAACCCAAAAAAATGGAAAAGGGGGAAAGAAGGTAATGTGACAGAGGCAACTTGTGGATTTCTTTTCTTTTTTATATATATTTTATATTTATTTTATAGGGTCTTGATGTTTCACTGCTTGCCATAAGCAAGATTTATTTAAAATAAATAAATAAAAACAAATTTGTTTAAAAAAATAATAATCCACTATGCAGCCAAGCACATATATAGAGTTCTAAATTGGTACCCTCAAAGATGAGATAGGATAACTGCAAAGAGATTTATAGATTCCCTCATTGGCACTTTCTCCAAAGGAATTAGGTGGGGATCATTCCCCATGTGGATAGGTTGCTCATTACTTGCTAATTTTGGGATTCCTTGCAACTTTCTCCAAAGCATCTGGCGCTGGCCATTGGCCAAGGCACAGTTTCAGACCAGATGGATTGCTAGTCTGATCCATTAGGGTAATTACTATGTTCCTGAACGTAGTAGGGTTCCCCCCCCCTTGCGTTAAGAACATTTGGTGGTAAGCAAAAGAGAAAAAAATATCACAGATGTTTTGCTTGTACAAATGCAGAGTGATAGTAATTAACTGCAGACCAAAAATCCTTGGCCCCTCTCACATAAACACCCGCTCCTCTTTCTGTCAGCATTAATGAGCACACGGTCAGTCGCAAGAAATGTGACACTGGCAGTTCTTGTGGTGTATTTGTTTAGGCAGTTATCCCAAACCCGGATAACAGTCTGTGGGCTGGAAAGAGGAAATGGAAAAGGGGAGGGGGAAGCAGAGAATACTCACCTCTGCAGCATCTCTTTCCAAGTTAACTCAGCTTTAATTTTAATCTTCACAGTCTCTAAGCATTAAGCTTAAATGGGCAGACTGCTGGTGTGCATTTATCCAAGGAGATAATATGAAACATTTACAGGATTTTACTCCTGCTGTTATTGAGAGATGTTAAAATAAAAGCCCCTTATGAGACTTCCTCAAAGTTAATGAGAACTGAGCTGACTGTCTATTGACTTAATTCATGGTCCTTATTTTAGGAAGCTCTTGCTTAAATTACTGTCTTTACCTTGTAACACAAATATCAGGAATCCTGTATATTTATTAATTGCTAGGACAGCCCAGAGCAAAGGGAAATGGTGCTCTTGTACCTTAAATGTTGCTTTTAAAAAGCATTACAGGTTGAGCCACTTTTTCTTATTACTATATGAAACTGCACATACCAAAGTTCCCTCTTCTAAATCGCTATTAGAGAGATCTCTCCTTTTTTCACTCTTCTTGGTCAGCCTAATCAAGGCTACACATTGTCCAGAGCATTACCAGCATACTGCAGTCAGCACAGCAGGGATAAGGAATTTTTGGTCCTCTAGATGTTTTTGGACTCCTCAGTCACAGGCAATGTGGTCAATGGTGGGATTTATCATCCAATAACATCTGGGGGTGCGGGGGTATCACAGGTGAGCCACCTTTGGTATACAGAATGGAAACTAGTGAACGTGAATAGCCCAACTCAATTCACTGAGGATGGTGGACAAATTGCTATCTCTGATTTTTTTCAATTTCATATATAAATGTAAAGAGAGGATAAAAGAAACTCTAATGCATTTTGCACACTTGACAGGTACTGTAGAGGTACATCCATAACCCAGTGTTAATTTAGGTATTCTCAGAGGCTTGTCCATTATCCAGTGGCACTTCTGACATGTTTTGTAGGAGCACCATGTCCTTGAAATGAACTTTTTAAAAAAAAATTAACTATCCTTGCTCCTGTGCTTTTAACAGCAAGTTTCAGTGTGGTTTAATGCTTTTTTACTTCCTTTCTTTTAAACTTTTAATGACATGATACTATTCTTAGTAATATTTTGAGTTGTTTTTAGCATTATTTTACTATTTAATTTACCGGTACTTTATTGTTTTGTTGGCTTTGAGTTTATTAATAAAGAAGCAGTGGACTTTTCTTTGATAGAGGTATTTAAGAGGAGGTTGGAAAGCAATCTGTGGTGTAGAAGTTGCAAGCTTCCAACATTCATTGAGCAGTTCCAGGGTCCCTTCTAGCACTAAAATTCTATGGTTGAAATTCAGCATGCCACTAAGGAGATTATTCCATCAGTGCACTGGTGTATTGTTCTGCTGTGCACTGTTATGGAGGTACTCCCAATCCTTCAGAGCAAATCTGGGGTAGGGGTAGGGGTAGAGGGGAAGCCCCTTTGCAATATCAGGAGTCCTTGAGCTGGCTTCCATTAATGAATCCAACCATACGATTCTATGGGAAATGGAGTCAAATTGTCTATATTTGTAAGTGATTAATTTAATTAAATTTTAATCCCTATTCACCTGCTGTATAATGTATGCCTCCAAATATGCTACTTAGCGAGATGGGGGAAGCTAACTGCATGGATTGGGCAGGGGAATCTGTGGCTCCCTTATGTCCCAGTACACCTGGGATTTAAAGGGACAGGGCAGATGCCTATATTGGAACCTGCAATTTTACCAGTCTCTCCACCCCTATAGTAGTGTCAATATATCATACAGCTAAGATAGTCATCTTCTCCCGCATGAAACCTTTGTACCTCTAACAGCTGTTTGATAGCCAGATGTTCTGTTATTGTAACCTCACGCCCTGCATCTAGATGCTGTGCCAATAAACTGTCTCCTTGTCACACAGCTATGGAGGGACAGCTATTAAAGGATGACATTTGTCAGAAAAAAAGGCCATACTAGCAACCCTGCCTAAAACTGTACCACTTCTATATTGTGTCCAGAAAATGAGGTCCAGCTCTGAGGGCCTTCTGGCAGTTCCCTCATTGCAAAGTGTGAAGTTATGGAGAACCAGGCAGAGGGTCTTCTTGTCAGTGGTGCCCGCCCTGTGGAACACAATGCCCCCATCAGATGTCAATGAGAAAAATGCAACTTATGTCTTCTAAAATACAACTTTTAGAAGACGTCTGAAAGCAGCCCTGTATTGGGAGGTTGTTAATGTTGATGTTTTATTATGTTTTTATAGGTGCTGGAAGCCATCCAGAGTACCTGGGGCAACCCAGCCAGATGGGTGGAGTATAAATAATAATACTACTACTGGTAGTAGTAGTAGTAGTAGTAAGTTGCACCTAGATGAGGTTGTCCAACTTCCAAACAAAGCACTAGGAATCAAATATATGTATAAGTAGAGAGTCTATTGTACAAAGTATTGCATGATAGGTTTTATGATTTTGTTTTGGTATTTTTCAGCTCGATAGAATCTGGAAGATACAAGTTTCAACAATGGAGGTGCACAGCAGAGAAGGCTAAGCAGGATGTTCTCACTTGAAACATTTATCCCTCAGCACATAGCAACTGATGCTGAACAGTCTGTGTAAATTGTTTGCTAGGTAACAAATTATCCCATAACAAATGGTTGCACACAAAGTGCTGTGCACGTAAACAAAAAGCACATATGTTGGAGGGAATATTATGCAGAGTCAAAAATAGAAACGGGCTAGTCAAAGGCAGGCCAATAGAAGAGGGGAAACCTGCAAGCATTGGGACTCTTACTCTTGTGCCATTTGCCCTACTCCCTGTAATGAAGTGCCCTTGAAATATTTGGCACAATATATCACTGGCCTTTCTTGTGGATCTGTAGACAGCCCAGTGTTGTACAGTCTGACTCATAGCAGCTCTCCAAGGTCCTGAAATCCATTTTAAACCACAGAAGCCAAGGACTGAGCCTGAGTCCTTATGCATGTGCTTTACAGCTATTAGGCTCCTTCCCAAAGAGGTTAATGGTATTTTTTTTTAAATGAATGCATTACCATACATTTCTATCACTTGTAACACAAAACTTAAAAGAGAATAGTAATAAAGGAATGTTTGAGGACTCAGGAATGGAATTCAGTGGCAATTCCTTCTGTATTACTCAGGGCTTGAATAAGGATAATGGAAGATTCACTTACTAAAAAAATAATAATAATTTAGAGTTCCAATAATCTGAGTATGTTCTAATCTTCTTCCTTTTCACCTTCTTAACTTGGATTTTAACCCATTGATATACCTGTTTTCATCACAGTGCACCTCTTGAGTTGTTATTGTTATTTCCATCTATAGAGCACTTACCATCTAGTGATCTAAGAGTGATTTACACACACACACACACACACAGAGAGAGAGAGAGAGAGAGAGAGAGAGAGAGAGAGAGAGAGAACAATAACAACAATATGTAATGGTTTCTGTAAAAAGACCCAGAAAATCACCAACACAATCTTACTCCTATTTTTATTATTAAAATTTCTATACCACCTTTCATCCGAGTATCACAGGGCAGTTTACAATATAAAAACACAAAAATGCACACCATAGTATCAAACAAAAACAATGCCCCCTCACAGTTTAAAAGGCCATAGATTGTTTAATTAGCTAAAGGCCTGGGAAAAGAGGAATGTTTTTGCCTGGTGCCTAAAGATATGTAATGAAGGCACCAGGCAAGCCTCACTGGAATCATCTATTCTTATACATTATCTCTATCAACCAGACACTCATACACAAACCACTCATACTCAGCTGCATTACAATTCACAAACAAAGGATTCCTGCCCAGCATACCAATATAAGCTACTCTCCCCATCTCTAAAGCACTAATGCCCCCAAACCACTGGGCCATGGAATACCTGTCTCTCATCTCTCATTTGGAAGGGATCCAGTTCTACACCAGAGCAGGTTTTCACCCCAGGGAGGTATAAAACTGCTTCTGTCCAAATGCTTCCAACCACATAATTATACCACGCATACAGGGGTGGCCATAGGGGTGGACAAGCGGGGCAATCATCCAGGATGTTGACCTCAGCAGGGGGCGGTGCCAAGTTGAACTGAAGGGGAACTGCACTCAGTAGCTATTTTTTTAATGCAGTGACCTAGGGTGGCAGAAAGCAAGTGTCTGTAACATTTGTTCAAAATTCTAAAGGTTGTTTGGATACTATATAAACACTCTTCCTTCAATTAGCTTTAAAGTATGTTTCTTTTTCAGGTCCCACTCTGGTATCATTTGCACTGGGTAAAAATCAGTGGAACACAGCTTTACTTTGAAGCAGCATTACTGAGGACATAGCGCTTCAAATACTATGAACCTTATAAGCACTATATATGTAATAATATATTACATATAAGAGGTCAGCTGCATGCCTTTTTATTTATAACTCTCTTTATTTATAACTCTATTATTATTTGTCAAGATGAAAATAATGGTTATTGTAAAATAAAGAATGCTTAGTAAAAGATAGCAACTGATGCAAAACAAAAAAAAATATTAGAAGTAAAAGCTGTAATAGTTCTGCTGTGCTGCATTGTGCACTCCCACAGAATAAGACTTCTAGAGTGTTGACTTGTGCAAACTCAAGCACAGTGGCTGAGATCTCAAGATTCTGAGCAGTGCCATGCACATTTTGGTGGGCTTCATTTTTAAAAAAAAACTCTGCTCACCACTATCAACTGTTACTGACAGTGTCAGGATAATTCATAGTTCAGGAATGGATCCTGGAGAGAGACGCCCTGTTAGACATCACAAAAATACAGAACCCAGGGTCCTCCCACTGGTTTCCCCGACTGAAATCAGTTAAAACCTGTGCCAATTACTTGGCGAATATCACCGATCCCACACTTCGGAGAGCTTTCACCATGGCCCGTTTTCAAACTATCCCTACGGCCTATCTGTCAGGCAGATATGCAAAAATCCCGGTAGAGCACCGTTTATGTCCTTGCCACATGAGAACCAAAGAGGACCTCACGCATTACTTGTTGTACTGTCCCATTTACTCGGCCTTCAGGGATGCGATTTTACAAACTATTCCCAAGTCATTAGTCAATTCTGAGGACCAAGTAAAGTTTCTGCTGGTGGACGCTGACCCACGGATTACCCACGTGGTAGCGGTTTTCATGGCGAGGGCTATGAAAACCAGGGTGGGGTTCCTGAATGAGGTAGTGAAGGCCCTCCCATCGCTCTCCTAACCTGTTGAATCCTTTTTCCTGTATGGGGGGTGTTGGGTTTCATTTTTTGCCTCTTTGTTTTTTGTTTGGTCTGGATTTGTCCCCTTTGCTGCGACAGCGCGGCACAGGCTTTTAAAATCTTAAACCTATTTTAATAATTTTATTGTTTACTTTTTAACGGTGTTGTATGGTGTTTTGTGTAAAGGCATGGACCTCACAAACCTAATAAATGTTGTTGTTGATAATTCATAGTGCTACCCAGATGTTTGGGAAGACATCAGTCATTTTAGTATTGTGGATGTACTGCATGGCATCTCATGGTGAGCCTTTTCCAGGAGGTGGAATGTGACCAAGGTGGCCTTGCTTAACACAAGGATCTGCACCACTGATGGTGGGGTGGTTGCCATTGATGAGAGCTCT
Organism: Lacerta agilis; assembly: GCF_009819535.1. Lineage (NCBI taxonomy): Eukaryota > Metazoa > Chordata > Lepidosauria > Squamata > Lacertidae > Lacerta > Lacerta agilis. Next base: position 47,176,470 of record NC_046312.1, on the reverse strand, counting down.
TCTGGTTGCTTTTCAAGAATGTACAAGAATCTCCACATATTCCAGTGGGATTCAAGATGCTCAAATAGCTCTTCAATTGAAACATGAGCAATGTTGAAAAGAGTGTACAGGAACTCCCATTTGAAGATTTCTTCTGGGCTACTGCACTCATCATGAATCTCACCCTCATATTCAAACTGCCTCTTCTTGTGGCACTTATATGGGGGCTCCTTATAAGTAGAACCAGCATCAAAGACAGCTCTTTTGCTGTGATAACTGCCTCTGCATAACTGCTTTCCCTGTATTTCTTCACAAGGGAGGTAGCAGTTATGATGTTCAATGAAAGTCATTGCACAGGTGACCCTACAAAGCTGTCCATGGGTGCGGTGGGGTGGCCAAAGGCACCCCTCAGCCAATCAGTGCTGGTAGCAGACCCTAACATCACCCTCACACCCAAAGTGGCCTCAAAGGCCACCATAAACTCGAGTTGTTGCAGCAAACCAGTGGCTCTGCTGTCCTCTCCACCTCAGCATATTGGGTTCAGTGTGGAAATTGCTCATGGGACTGATGTGATGGCAAGTTTGCCTCCTAATGTAGTATGAGTTGGCCTGCTCTATCTCATTATCCATTGACATCTTCTTGGCCAGGGTATTGTGCTCTGGCTGCTCGCCCTTGGCTGAGAGGCACAGAATGAGAGACCTTTTGCTCTCACCCTTTTGGCTTGCTCCAATGGCTCGTGCCATTGCCAGGCACCAGGCTTAAATAAAGTATCTGGAGAAGAAAAGTGTTTCTTATTATCGTCCTTATCAGTTAGGAATAGTTCACACATTCAGACTCATCGCTGGATGAGATTCACATCTCAGATCAAACACAGCAGACTGTCCACCCATATCCCCACAAATGCAATGTTTTTTCAGTGGAATCAATTTGCACATTTACCTGTGAGCCAAGGAATAAAAAGTAATTGCCTTTAGGAACCAGTTTTTAGTCTCTAAGGCAAGGATGGAAGCCAATGGCCCACCAGATGCTATTGGACTCCCAACTTCCATCAGCCCCAGTCAGCATGGCAGAGGGTCAGGGGTGATGGGAGTTGTAGTTCAGCAGCATCTGGAGGGCCACAGGTCCTCCATCCCTGCTCTAAGGTGTAATGGTGCACTTCAGTAGTAGATACTGAGCGAACTTGCTTGGAAGTAAGCCTAACTGCACTCCATGGGCCTTGCTTCTGAATAAACATATTTCAGATCAGGAAGCTTGGCTTTTCTTGTTGTTTGGCTCCCCCTCCCCCGCTATGTACTAGCATAGCTAATCTTTTGGAATGAAATATGCTATAATTGATCACGAAATAATGGGCAGGCAAGCAGCAAAAAAAATACCTCCCACAGAAGCCAGGCCTGCTGCTAAGGAGAGAGAGAGAAAGAAAGAAAGTGGAACAGCTGGCAGGATTGATTCTTTGAGAGAACTGAGCAAACTGCTTTTGCTTGAAACTTGCCTTTCTTCTGAAGGTTTGAATTTGGTGACTTGAAAAAGAAGAAGCGTCCAATGTGAATTGTTGTCCTTCACATGTGTTGGTGTCTAATGTGAAAGATCTGAAGGGCACATGTTCCCCTGTGCCTCCAAACATGTGCAGTCCTCTCATCGGCACATATTGCTCTTGACTTTCCAGAGAGAAACTGTTCCCCAGGAATGTTTATTGGAGTGTGCTCACTCCAGCAACAGAGACTAGGGAGGGATATACAATTAGGAGTGTAGAAACACAACACTTTGAACAGAATACAAGCCATAGTTTGGTGTGATTGTGGAGGCAACACAAAGCGGCTTACAAGTAATAAATACCAATAACATAATAGGTAAAGGTAAAGGACCCCTGACAGTTAAGTCAAGTCACGAATGACTCTGGGGTTGAGGCGCTCATCTGGCTTTACTGGCCAAGGGAGTTGACGTTTGTCCGCAGACAGTTTTTCTGGGTCATGTGGCCAGCATGACTAAGCCGCTTCTGGCGAAACCAAAGCAGCGCATGGAAACGCCGTTTACCTTCCCGCCGGAACGGTACCTATTTATCTACTTGCACTTTGACGTGCTTTCAAACTGCTAGGTTGGCAGGAGCAGGGACCGAGCAAAGGGAGCTCACCCCGTTGCGGGGATTCGAACCTCCGACCTTCCGATCAGCAAGCCCTAGGCTCAGTGGTTTTAGACCACAGTGCCACCCATGTCCCCCAATAACATAATGGAGTATCACAAATACAATATAAATCATATTAACAAATTATCAGGGAAACGATTGCAACCTATAAAATGCTGTTAACAAAAGCAACAACTAAAAAATAAGCTAAACATCACAATTAAAGCAAAAGGCATATTATATTATTAAGAAATCAATACAGCATTTATAATCTATAAAAGAATATTAACAACCTTAACAAAATAGCAACCAGAAAATAAACCAGGTGCTGTTAAGTCATACACACACTCTTCTCTCCCCCACGACTCATAATATTTCAATCTTTTCAGCTCTTTAAAATACATATACATGTCATGCCTGTGGCAGCAACTCCTTTGGGCTGGAGATGGGGCAGCACAGATGAAACCAACCACTGCCTGATGGCAAACAGAGTCTCTTTCCCCTCACAATTCTTCCCCTGGAAACAACTTCCTTATGAAGGCTGGAGGGTGGGGCAAGGAGGGTGGGAAAAGCCATTACTTGCTGGCTAACACAGAGTCTCTCCCCCCTCGTGGTTCTTCCTGTGGAAACAGCTCCCCACCTTATAAGCTAGTGAATGTTGACTGCTATAAAGAGCCACCCAGTTTCTGGGTAAGTGAGAGACAGTCTGGACTAATCCAGAATTGGAGAGATAAGTAAGAAAATTAGTCCTCTACATAAGGAGAGGGAAATTATAAAGCATGAGGAAAGCTCTGTTTAGAGATGAGGTTTGAAATGAGATAGAGAGTCAATGAGGCAAAGAGATAAAGTCCAGCTGTTAACAAATGCAAGGAGATAGAGAGGAGAAATAAGAATGTAGTGACTTAGGTATATGAAAGGAAAGTCCAGGATTTTCAGGCTACAGAACACTGGCTTCGCTACCAGTCCCTTGTGTAACTCCAGACGTGAAGAAATAATGTTGTGCTGCAGAAGGCAGCATAGTTAATGAAATACAGTACTTAGTCCCCAGTTCTAGAAGGGGACTAAGTTCTATTTTGCCCATAAAAAATACAAGGAATTGGACTTCAGTCCCATGTGCTTGCTTAGTAAACTCTACTGATCACACTGTGACTTAGTCACTATTTATACAACTTGTCTGTAGATTTGGGGAAAGTCCTCATCTAATAGAGAAAGCTACTGGCTTCTGTAAGCCTTACCTCTCTAACAAGTGAGTGGTGACTAATTGAGGGTTACCTATTGACACAGTGATGGAGCACTAGCTGGGATTTAGATTTGTGTTACAAATTTGAATAATAAAATCATAGAATTGGAAGGGACCCCAGTGGTAGGGGATCACAACTGAAGCATCCATGACAGATCATCCAACCTGTGCTTAAAAACCTGCAATGAAAGAGAGTCCACAACTTCCCGGGTGAGTCCGTTCCACTTTCAAACAGCTCTTACTTTCAGAAAGTCCTGGTATTTAGTCAGAATCTCCTTTCTTGTAACTTGAAGCCATTGGTCTGAGTCCTACCCTCCAGAGCAGGAGAAAACAAGCTTGCTTCATCTTCCATTTGTCAGCCCTTGAGAAAGATGGCTATCATATCTCCTCTCAGTCTCTTTTCCAGGCTAAACACACCCAGCTTCTTCAACTGTTCCTCATAAGGCTTGGTTTCCAGACCCTTGATAATCTTGGTTGCCCTCCTCTGCACATGTTCCAGCTTATCTATATCCTTTTTAATTTGTGGCGCCCAGAGCTGGGCACAGTACTCCAGGTGTGGTCTGACCAAGGCAGAATAGAGAAGGACTATTACTTCCCTTGCTAGGGGCACTATACTTCTGTTGATGCAGCCTAGAACAGCATTAGCCTTTTTTGCTGCTGCATCACACTGTTGACTCATGTTATGCTTGTAGTCTACTAAGACCCCTAGGTTCTTTTCACATGTGCTACGGGTAAGTCAGGTATCACTCATCTTATATTTGGGCATCTGGTTCTTCCTACATAAGTGTAGAATATTACATTTGTCCCTATTGAAATGAGTGGCGTCAATGTTAGGGCATTAGGTCTGTCTCCTGCTTTTAGTGCAGACTAATTAATGCTTTTAAATGGAGGAAATGATTTTTCCTGAACTAAGGAAAGGGCTGGGGACACCTAATCTGCCATGTGTTGTTGTTTTTTTGTAAGGACATTAGGTTCTTACCAGGTAATCCCATATGATGTCTTTTTCTGCATCACTATCTGGATGGACCTGCTAAGATTCATTATCAAGAGAACCAAACCGATACAGAGGTTACTCCACACCTCTGCTTCCTCCTAGTCTTTAGGCCCAGTGGACCAGATCACAATATTTTCTCCAAGCTATTCATTTTGTCCCAATGTTAGGGAACATAAATATGGAGAGACAGCTTCTGAAGCCAATACCAAGTCAGCACAATTTCCTAATTTTGCTGTGGAAAGCACTAGCCGATGCTTTCTGTATTGCTGATATGTCTTTTGGGACGAGCTCCTGCAGTCAATCCTTTTGATGCTGGACTAATGTTTGCATTTTTCTGCTGACACTTCAAAAGACTTGGGGCCAAGTGCTCAGTGGGTATATACAGGCTTAGCTCCAAAACAAGGTGAAGATCTGGCTTATGATTCCTAGAAAATGGGTGAATGCAGAACAGGCCAGTAGAGGACAATTTGACTGTTAAAACACACAGGGCTGCTTATGGGAAATGAATGATTGGGACTGTGTCAGAGGCACTGGGCTCCTCAAGGGAAGGCCATACAGATACAGATATCTGGTCCTACAGATAGGGGAGATTCTTGTAGAAGTTCATGTTCCTCAGGCTCAGTTGTCTCCTGATGTCCAGCAGCAGAGTTGGTCTGACCACCTAGCAGGAGACTCTGAAGCTTCTGACTCCAAGTCTTGGTTCGTGCTGGACCCTGGACTTGAGTTAAAAAACAACACACACCTTACATATCCTCCTCAAACAATATGGAGAAGTTCAAGGACTGAGGGGGCAGAGTGTAATGAGCATGAGGACATTGAGGGTGGGGCTGTGTACACTTTGAGCCTTTGGTTGATCAGGCAAATGCCTGAACATGCCTAAGAACTATTGCTATTGATGAAGATTTATCTTTCAAGTGCCATTTTGAGCATTTGTCTCTTTTCTCTCCCTGCAGCAATGTCCCCAAGAGAAGTGCTTTCGTCCCTCTTGAAGAGGGATGGCAGCTACTTAATTGTGGGAGCTATTAAATAAGTGAACTCAGTAGGGAGGGAGAGAAATGTACGGTATTCCCAGAATCTTAAGCATATTCTTGCGTAGGCCAGGAATTTCTGTCTCTTTCTTACACTTCAGTGTGATGGGATGTTGCAGTGGGAGGAGCTGGGAAAATAAGAGATACACACAGACAGTAAGGACTGTGTAACTAAGTTTACTGAGTTATTAACTCCAGCCGTACATTGCATTCTTGCACTTTTGCAATCATCCTCTGAATGTCCTAAGCATCTTGCAATGGAAGGTGTCCTCTTTTTGCCAGGATTACATGCCTGGTCCATGTAGCATTGCAAGGTGATCTCATGCAGCCCATCCAGGATGGCAAAAGGGTGATGAGAAATCCTTTGCTTGTTGGGGACCGCTAAGGCACCTTGATGGAACTTTAAGTGCTTTAGTATTTCCACATTAATACAGCACTGGGTGGGGGGATGAGGGGATGGGAAGAAGAGTGGGGACATTATCTTTCTGCTTTCAGTTTCAAGAGAAAGGGCAGAGAGAGACTCATTAACTGTAGAGATGGAGTTTTCATTGTTTTTCAAATACCCTGACAGGTATCCTTAATCAGCAGGTGAGGGAGGACAGGCAGTGTAGTGCAGACTCTGACGAGCCCTGGCTATATTCACGACACCAATGCGTTTGCCAAGTAATTGTCCTCCCACAGTATAATTGCCAACTCCTGGCTCTGCAAAGGACTGTGCCCTGCTGTAATCCAGCTGGAGAAAGAGTTTTGCAGGCTACAGGGAAGGGGCTTTTTGCTTCACTTGTGGCTCCTCAGCAAGCCACCTTCAATTTAGCATGGGGAAGTTGCTACAATCAAGGAGCTAGGCAGGGAAAGTGCTCTTAGGCCCCTCACTGGAGCAAGAAATTGTCTTCCTCTGGCTTCTAATGGGACATTACTCCAACTGTTCCATGATTGCCGAGGACGATAAGAGTAGTGGGATGCTTTGAATATTTGTAACCTTTATTTCTCTACAGCCGCCTCTTGGCTGCTGCTCTCAAAATACATACTGCTTTCCTCAAAGGAGCTTTCCTTTTTAAAAATTCAGTCCACTCGTACCCCTTCATCTCCCTCTAAACCATTGTTCTCCTGTGTTGTGCATCTAATCCAAGCATCATAACAGTATGTTCTCATGCAATGGAATTAATTAAACGAATAATGCATCTTGCCGCATAAGGAGAGCATGGCAAGAGCAACCAGCTATGTGAACTGACTCAAGGAGAAGGGCTGAGGTAGCATCCTTCCTGGCTAGGAATCAGGGAGAAGCTTTGGCTTTGATTGTACTTTAACGAGAAACATCCTAATTCACACTTAAACCAAGATGTGAAACAAAACACAACAGTTGTTTAAAATTCACACAGCTCCAGATTTGGCAATGAAGTTCTTCAACTGAATTAAGTGTACAAAATTGCATGGTCAGGGATGATGGGAGATGTAGTTCGGTGGCATCTGAAGGGCCCAATGTTCCTCCACAGCTGGTGTAGACTATACTGAGCTAGATGAACCAATGGACTAACTCAGTGTAAGGCATCTTCCTATGTTCTTAACCATCAGGGGCATAGGAAGGGGGCACAGGGGGTACGGTTCACCCTAGGTGTCATCCTTGAGGGGGGTGACAAATTGGCACACTGCGGGGGGGCGGCACTTACCGCAGGGCCTGGCCTGCAGTGCAGCCAAGCCACGTGTCTCTCCTGGGAGTGATGCGGTGGCTCAGAACCCCAGGCTGCCCGAAACTGCAAAGGGGGGCTTGTGTCCACCAGGCGGACTCCATGGGCAGCTTGTCACGCCACCCCCCTGGGTGGATCACTGCGCCGCCCCATGTGGTGCCCTCATGGATGGATCACCGCGGCGCACCCATGCAGCGCCCCTATATGCAGATTGCCAGGGCACCCCCCTGGGTGGCTCACCCCGCCCACATGGGTGGCTCACCCTGCCCCCACCACTCTGGGTGCCGGAGCAGCTAGCTACACCCCTGTTAAGCATACATGTATTCACACCAAGAGCTGTTTATGTGGGTGGTAGTGGCACTATCCTGGAGCATGGCATATATAACTAAGGACTTCTAGCGACCTGTCCTCTCTCACAGGGTAGTTGTGCTTGAGTTCCCCTGTAGCAGAGGGGTCATGCCATTGAACAATATTAGGTCTTTCATTCTAATGAGTAAACTGTCTTCCCAAATCATTGGAGCACACATGAGGATTGCATTTCCATGTTGTTGTTGTTGTTGTCGTTGTTGTTGTTGTTGTTGAAACAGCTTCTAAACATGTTTGCTGATTCCTGAAAAACTGACGCCCCTTTGTCTTAATTGTTGTTGTTTGAGAAGGCAAAATAAATGAGCAGCGAAAACTTGGGATCTCTGTATTGCAGCTAAGTGAGAAATGTCTTTTACATCTAGGTCATGATAGAAATTATTTAAACTGGCTATTCATATTTAATTTGCACATACGTAAAATTCTCACACATCCTTGGGTTACATATTCCATGAGGAGAGGGTATAGGAAATGCAATGTTGCTATTTAATTTCATTTTCCCAAAGCTGAAAGGCTCAAGTGGCCTCTTTTGCCCTGGATTTATTGTACTGTGAGTGAATTTTGACACACTTAAGATTTACACAAATGCATTTTAATTACTGTTTCCCTTCCTCTCAGCCACCTCCCGTGTTTCAGTTTAAAACAGCAATATTGTTGAAAGTCCTTCATAAGCACCAGGCTCCCAATACTTTCACCTGGGCTATGCTCTGGCTCCAACCAAATCCTGGATCCTGAACCAAAACAGTTCAATTCTGGTCAATTCAGGATTTGGTCAGAGCCAAAACCAAGGCAACCCTGGGTCACCCTGCGTCAGATTGTTGCACCCGCACAATTCAGTTTGTGCCCTAGATCCAGTTTGGGTTGGTCCTAGATTGACTTGGGTGCATTCCAAAACACTGGATTGGGTTCCAAATGAGATTGGAGGCCGTGCACTGCCATAGTGTCTGGAGCAACAGCAAGCTCTTCAGTTTGCTTGAGAGAAAGACCCCTCCTCTATTTCCCCTGGAAGTTCTGCTAACTCCCCCAGAGCCAGTTTAGGGGAGCATGGTGGGAGGAGGGGGGAAGCCCCACTGTACCAGCAGATGTCCTCACACAGGGTTTCTGCTGGTGGGACCCCTTACTTGAATGCTGCCCCTTTATTTTTTGTTCATATATTGGTTCAAAGGGTGCAAATTAGGATGTTCCTAGCACCTTTAACAAACTATAGTTCCCAGGCTTCCTTGGGAGAAGCAACAACTTTTTAAGTGGTATGATACTGTTTCAAATGTATGGAGTGATTATGAGCTTACTTGCAAATCCAACCATGGGGAGCCCCATTGAAGTCTAAGCTTCCACTGGTAATTGAACTGGAAAAGCAATCAACCAGTGACATTGTCTCTCCACACTGTTTCCTCATCATTATTCCCTGAAACTGTAATATATACTTTGGAAAAGGTCATGAGCTTTAAAAGTATTGAACAACCTTGCTATAGTTATTTCATTTCCAATTCTAGCTGGAACCAAGAACAATAGAGGCCATAAAAAAAAATTAAGCAGGAGGTATTACTGATTGTAACGTTTTAGATTTTATTTTTATTACTATTATTCAAGAGCAAGAGGTGGCTTAATTTTGCCCTCTATTGTCTTAGTGTTGAAATTGATTGCTTGGGCAGAAGTGAATTGACAGTAGGCAGAGAAAGCAGCCCAAGCCCTCCATTCACATTTTCCTTTTTATGTTTGAGACATTTGGAAGTGTGCATGCATGTCTTTAATCTAAGCCATTTCATTTTATACCCACCTGCTGTTTAGACATACTCTAGGAGCCATATAATCACTAAAATAAAACTTCCACGGGGAACTCTGTGTGAAGCCAATGGGCTGAGTTCATTAGTCACCTCCTTCTACTCACACCCACTGGTATGTATGGCCACCTTGAAGCTCTGCCGCGATGCTCTAATGGCTCACTTGTAACATCAGGGTGAGGACTGCTTGCCGCAATCACTGGGAGAGGGGATCATTAGCATTTTCAAAATGTTAGCCATCTAGTTTTTGGCACACAAACCTTCCGAGTTCCTGGGAAGTTTAATTCTCTTAAGAGATAATTATCTTAGGCAGTATTCAGCTGTTAACAAAAATGCTCAAAAGAATCCACCCCATATGCAGGATGAAAGAAAGTGGTCATCAATTTCTATGGGTGCAGTGCAGGCAAAGTTAGGCACTTTTAACCATTCAGTCCTGAGCACATTTACTGAGAAGAGAGCTCTATCAACCTCAGTAGGGGTTATACCTTGGTAAGGAGGCTTGGGTATTGACTGCATAAGGTTTATCAAGGCAATCAGTTTCAAGGAATTCCTCCGCACTGAATTAAATAGGGGAGTTAAGCACCCATACTATCCTAGGCGGGTCTACTCAGAATTTAGTCTAACTAAGCTGAATGGAGCTTACTCTTAGGTAAAGGGGTATGGAATCATAGCCTAAAGCGGCACATCTTTGCACAGTTACCAGGGATCAAACCCAGTTGAAAGCACTGTGGCTTACTTACCCTTGGGTCTATTGAGACTTGCTTCCAAAACACATGTATTTAATGTATTTAATATTTGTTGGAAGCCGCCCAGAGTGGCTGGGGGGGACCCAGCCAGATGGGTGGGGTACAAATAAAACAACAACAACAACAACAACAACAACAACAACAACAACAACAACAACAACAACATATGCACATGCACACGGGCACAGGTTTGACTTCAGCTAAAGATCCTTTTTGTGGTAGTGCATTTTGGGGATTATGTGGGTGGTGGCTTCACATGCAAGAGATTCCTAAATACACGTGTCTCTCAGCACCAAGTTCACACAGCATGGACTTCAGAGAGTATGGCTGGCTAGCTGAAAGTGAAGGTTAGAAAACTGAGAATTGGGTCGACTCTCTTTAGTGCAAATAGTAGGTTCTTTAGGAATGTTGTTGTTGTTGTTGTTGTTTGAATTTTTATCCCACCCCTCCTCCCAAGTTACCCATGCAATTTTATTAAGGGGAAATCCTGAAAAATCCACACCAGGTGGAGGAGGGAAGTTCTGAAAAGCAAAGTACTTAAAATGTCATCTTGGGGCTGCCAGTCTCTCTTCAGTTTTATTTTAAAAGATACAATACCAGCTAGAGGTTTACCTGGCTGCCTGCTGCTCCTGCTGCCATCATGCATGTTGTAAATGCTCCACTTTATTCCCCCTGTCGCCTTTGTCGTCCCCCGGTGATGATACTTGACATGCCACCACTATCAGGAAAAATGGCATGGGCAGCCATCGAGGTAGCCATGGTTTTTTTCCTTGCAGTTTTCCCTGAGAGCGACAGCACACCATCAAATACTGTTGTTTCCAGGGGGAACAATGCACAGTCTTTGATGATTGCTCGGTAGCAGTAGATGCTCCATGTGCTACCTATAACCGTCATCTTGCTTCTTCTATATTATCTTTTAAAATAAAACTGCAAAAAGGCCAATAGCTCTCAGATCACCTTATAATATAAAGGAATCTGTAGGTCCGTGGATTCTAAAGCAGGCTTGTGATCCAATCTGGATCATGATCCAACCAGACTGAATCAAGTGATGCCGTTTTGGAAATTGAATTCAGTGGATCCCTTTCCATTCCTAATAACAATTTGCCCGAGGGATTGACACAAATGGCAACCAGTCACTCAGGCAGGGGAAGCAAATGTAACGTTCCTTCGGGAAGGAAGGCACATTGGGGTCTGGGTGTCCCGAAAAGGTCAAACTTACAAATTTATGTGCGTGTTCTATCATGATTTAACCTGCAACATTCCAACTCTCTGAGACTTGAGAGTGGGGCCAGCCCAAGGCTTTTTGGCAGCTGAAATGAACCATCTCACCCTACTGCCAGGAAAGAAGGGGTGAGTGAAGATGTACATCAGCAACAAAGGAGGGGAGAAAGTTCTCCATAGGGATCTGCTGTCCCTGTGGATCCTGCCCACCTTCATGGGTGGGCCAGCCCTGCTTGAGAATAAGCACCGTTGAAATCAGTGACACTTCTGAGGATTGAGCTACATGGCTCTCCCACTGAAATCAGTGGGACTTCAGTGTTCTTAAGTTCATCTGCATCCTGAACTATGATGTTAGAACAAAGGTAGTCATCGTGATGCCCTCCAGAGGCTATTGGACTTCAACTCCCATCAGTCCCAGACAGCATAGCTGGTGGTCAAGGATGATGGAAGCTGTAATCTGGCAGCAGGTGGGAGGGAACCACACTATTTAACTTGAATACCATTGAGACTGATGTTCTTAGTGTTGGCATAGAATTGTAAAGTTGGAAGGGAACCCAAGGCTCATCTAGTCCAACTCCCTGCAATGCAAGGATCTCAACTAAAGCATCCATGACAGGTCCTCCAATCTCTGCTTAAAAACCTCCAAGGAAGGAGAGTCCACAGCCTCCTGAGGGAGACCGTTCCACTGTCAAACAGCTCTTAGTGTCAGGAGTTCTTCCCGATGTTTTGGATGTTTTCAAATGGCTGTGTATACCAAATGTGTGTGTTTCCTTGTTTCTTTTGGCTTAAATTAAATAGGGGCAATTTTACATCTACAGACGGCATTAGTGGCTGTTTCTCTCTCTCTGGCTTGAGAGCATCTGTGCTGAGTTAATTTTTATGTGCTTTGTTGACTCTCTCATTTTTCCTGCATTATTAAGATGCTAATGTAATATACATGCTCCCTTTGGGTCTGTGCCGCATCCGTTTACACTGCACTTGACACATTGGCTTGCTCCATTATCATAAATACTTGGGCTTCCCACAGCACTTTTCACCACTAAATCTCCATGCATTTTACAAAGAGCGACAAGTGTCATTATCTCAGTTACAGGTCTTAATTCTGGTACATTAACTACAGGATAGTTGCATGATGGGAGCTCTGTAGCTGCTCCCTGTTTGCTTTTTATGCCTGTAACCAGCATGACGTCATATAATCGGAAGGAGCAAAGCTCAAAACACATTCTGCTGCAGGCCTGGCTTCTATGCATTATTGCACTAACAAACAAACAAACAAACAAAACACTGATCAGTAGTTGATCCAGACTGCTCAAATGATGGCCCCTCTGATAATCATAACATGAGACAGGATCATCAGCCCAGAAGGTTACACTCCTGGATTTGAAGTCCAAGGGGGAACTCACTGTAGGAGTGGGAAGGTGATTTACACTGGACCTAGGAGCAAAAGCTCAAATGTAAATCCACAAAGGCTAAAAGGGCACCCTTTGAGACTATTCAATAGTGCCACAGCATCTGGTCCCAAGCCAGAGTACTGTCCCTTTAAAATGTTTGCAACACACTTGAGGGACAGGGCATTTGGGATCAAATGACCCAGTTGAGTTCTGGACCACTAGATCAATTCCTGCTGTCACTGGGAGCTCTCTCCCAGATCTTGCAGTAGTTGAATATGCCTAACAGCTTGCAAACAATGCTCTGTTGTTTGCCCCTGCGCCTTGCTGCAGGACCCTGCCAGTTGTTCCATCCGTCAGGTATGCTCTCAAGCAAACTGTGTGCAGCACCTAGGGGGCTCTCAGGCTGCCCAGGACAGGATATTTCCCTCTTTTAAGACGACAGCCACGAAGCAACTTCACTGCTGCTAATGCTTTTGCATTACAATCTGTTCTCATTATTTGCACTCCACAGAAAGGGAAATTAGAGCCGACAGGCAAAGTGGACAAATGCCAGCCAAGTAGCAGAGAAAGAAAATGAATCCATGTGAGCCGGCAGTCCACCCAACCTCGCACATGTCTTCCCTGCATTTTTCTTGTGCATCCTGCACTTTTATTATAATAGTACCAGTAATCTATATTCAGTGTTTTTTAAATAATTTCTCAAGGGATTTACAGTGGTACCTTGGTTTTTGAACGTCTCCATTGACAAACACTTCGGTTTTTGAGCGCCGTAAACCCGGAAGTAAATGCTTCGGTTTTCGAATTCGCCTCAGAAGTCGAACAAGCCCCATGGCTTCCGTATTGAGGCTTCCATATTGAGGCTTCCATGCTGAGTTTTAGGTTTTCGAATGTTTTGGAACTCAAACGGTCTTCCAGAACTGATTATGTTTGAAAACCGATGTACCACTGTAGTTACATTATTGCAAACCCTTCATCCCCCATCTAGGAAATGGGTATAATGGTACCTCACAGATACAGCTTCATGAGTCACTCATGCTTGCTCACTCACAGCTACTTTGCTATGTGCAAAGAGACTCCTACTGATCTCCACCTGAGAAATATGTTTTTCATGTTTATATTCATAAATCAAGAGCTACAAAAACAATATGGAGTCTTTAAAATGAAGCATAACTTGACAGATGCCAACATCTTCAGAGATGGAGTGTTACGCTCAGCTGCCCATTTTTCCCGACATAAAAATATACTTGTAATGTACACTGCACACCCTGATATTCCTTTTAAAGCATAGCATTTAGTTAGCATATAGCATTTTGGTAGCATTCTGGTCCCGAAACCAAACTTAAGCTGCAGTCTTATACACACACTTACCCGGAGTGAAGTCTCATTGAATTCAACAGGCCTTACTCCTGAGCAGACCTGTATAGGATTGTGTGTTACTGGGTTTCACCCCCCACCCCCAGAAATCTGCTTGGTGAATTCAGCAGAGATATTACTGAAGGCATAAAGAAGGTTCCCCGGATACCTGCTGGCAATTCCGATAAGGGAAGGGCCTGCATTCACCAGTCATGCCAGCTAATTAGGAAAGATGCTGGCTTTATTATAGCATGCTCCTCAGAGACAATTTAGCCTAACAACGGTAAAACAGTAAATACCAGCGATTGCACATTAATCCAAACAGCATTTTGGTTTCCTTAAGCAAGAAAGAGAGAGATGTGGAAAAAGGCATTTCACAGGACAATCCCTATTCCCATTTATCCGGGAGTCAGGCCCACTTGGGGAAGCTTCCTGCAATTTTCACCGAGGAAATGCGTGCACACATAGGGGACCGCCACTGCCAATACAGAGCGGTCCCGACTTCACCTTGCCCTGACCCATCCCCATTCCGGCAATTGGAGAGGGCCCTGATGATGCTCAACCCCCCATGCGCCACTGCCGAGCAGGCTGCACCAACAGGAGAAATGGGAATCAGATCTCATTCTGCTAGCTCTGCTGAAAAGCCAGCTTCTCTGGGCCTTTTATCCCTGGACGAGCAGGCTGACTTAGTGGGAGGGATAAGAAGGAGAGTTTGTTCCATCTCTATCAGGCTCCTCCTGTTCATGAACTGTTTCCATTCCAGCTGGTCATTTAGAGAACAACTAACATTAAAAAATGGTGGCCTGAGTTGGCTTCTCCCCCTCCCCCTCCCCCTCCCCCTTTTCACTCCTTCCATTTTTCCTTTTGTATTTCCTCTTTCAAATTACAAGCCTGCAGGCAGTAACCTTCTTGTTTTAATTGATTGTATATATAAACACTCTGAGAGGTGTTTGTTTGTTTGTTTGTTTGTTTGTTTGTGTGTTTGTTTTTTTGTTTGCCTGGAAAGCAGAATACAAATCCAATCAATCAATCAATCAATCAATCAATCAATGAAACAAACCCCCATAAGTTCCCAAGAACTCAGAAGTTTGGAAATATATGTGCCAGGGAGTGTGCTCGTCATGTGCAGCAGTATTGAGGGAATCATAGAAGGGACACAAAAGGACATCTAGTCCAATGCCCTGCAATGTAGGACTCATAGCTAAGGCTCACATTCCTGATGTGAGGCTCATCTCACAAATTCCTGCTTGCCCCCTTCATGATTTCCAGCTAAACACTTCTGTGTCCTTTGGTTATTCTGCTGGGCTCCTCTAGGTCTGAATCTGTTGTCTTTCACAGAATTGCAGAATTGTATTGTTGGAGGGGACCACAAGGGTCTTGGTTTCCTTCACGGTTAAGGTAGGAAACTTCCTCAGTTTTACCATATCTGCTTTAAAAGGAGACATGTGCTCTGAAGGCAAAGACCTCAAGCAAGGCACATAAAGGGCTCAAACAACCCTTTTAGACTATCTACAAAGAGTCCTTGTTCACCTTCAGAAGTAATTGGGTGTGAGTGTTTTAGAAAACCCCAAACAGCTTGGCTTATTTATTTTATTCCACACAGTCTGGAAATTGTGACCAAAATAAAAGGGGCACCTCATGCTGAATTCGTGATGTTTGAAAAAGCTAAAGGAAAAAAGCAATGTACATTCATATTTGTTTTTGCTGGCAACGGCGCTACCTCATTTCCCAGTTTTGCTCTAGTTATGTGCATTTTAGAGCAGGGAGATAAAGAGTCATCTAACAAGATGGAAGAGACTGTCACAGCAAACCCACCATACTTATTGTATTGAATCTCCATTTGACTTCTGAATATGTTGTTTGCAGTGTGCCAGATAATCAGAGATGTTCTGAACATTGTAGCGGCCTAAACTGTATTGCTACAGATGATAACATTTATATAATTTCTTCATTTCAATAAGGCAAATACATCCAAGGAACACATTTTTTGTAGTACAGTTCAAAATGTGTGCACTGAATCCTGTACATTATTAGCAAAATTCCTGGAAATCATGTCTGATGAGCAATTTGTTGTAGGTTTACTCAGATGAGAATTCAATGAAAGATACTCACTCACAAGTAAGTATAAATAGCAAGGGTGGCTAACCTTGTTTCAGGCTGAGGGCCACATTTCCTTTGGGGGGCCACATGCCAGCTTCTGAAAAAGTGGGCTCACACACAGAGAGAGAAACACAAACACACATAATGTGTATGCAAACAGGCACAAAGTTCCCCTTCCCTCTCTTCCTCGGCTGATCAGTTCAGATCACCAGAAGAGCAGGGGATATTTTTCTGTAATCATGGCACTGGGCAGAGAGCTGTAAATCTCTCTATGCAGGCCGGCATCACAATGCAGAGGGAAATCAGCCCTTCTCCACTAAAGTGATAAAATGAAGAGGGTCCAATTTCCTTCCCCATCACAGTGCTGAGTTGGGCAAATAGGTTATTTACCCAGACCAGCACTCTGATAGGGAGGAAAATCATACCCTCCCTGCTCATCAGGGATAAGGATCACAGCTCAGTGGTAGAGCATCAGCCTTGCATGCAGAATGTCTTGGGTTCAATCCCTGGACTAGGAATGCCCCTGCCTGAAACCCCAAAGGGTTGCTGCTGGTCAATGGGGACAATACTGAGCTAGATGAATGAATGCTGCTTTTGATGTTCCCGTGTACAGATAATCATTCTGATGAGCAGATATGGGGCAATCTGCAGTCCACTGAGGCTGATCAAGATGTGGCCATTAAAAAGGCTGCACTTGGTGAAATTTTTCCCACCACTGGCAAAGACAGTGAATATAGGAGGGGCCAGGAAAAACACCTGTGGGGTTTCAGTTTACCATCCTTAGTATATTGTATTGCATGCTAATGGTGCAATCCTGTGTACAGTTACCTAGGAATAAGTCCCATTGAACCAAATTGAACTGAGTTCTCAGTAGAAATATATAGACTTGCACTGTAAATCAGTTTCCTTTACTCACAAGGTGCCATTTCCCACAGAACTCTCCTCCTCCTTCTCTCAAGACAGTGTTTTATTGATTACGACTCAGCCATTCCAATTTCCATCAGGATAAATGAGCTGCCTGGAGATGTTATTTGAATAAGTTTATTGTTTGGTGTGGATGATTAAAACATGACCTTCTCATATTTATTTTTTAATCACATACTCAGTTATCTCAGTCACTGTAGATTCAAGATGGGTAATAATATTTTGAGAAAATGAATGTGTACATAAAATAACAAAATTTGAAATTTGACACATATGACACAATTAGTGAAGTGCCTGACACTATAATGATGAACTTTATAGCCAAGCTCATAAAATCATAGAGTTGTAGAGTTGGAAGAGACCCCAAGAATCATCTAGCAATGCAGGGATTTTAACTAAAGCATCCATGACAGATGGCCACCCAACCTCAACTTCGAAACCTCCAATGAAGGAAAGTGCACCAACTCTCGTGGGAATCTGTTCCACTGTTGAACAGCTCTTACTGTCAGAAAGGTCTTCCTGATGTTTAGTGGGAATCTCCTTTCTTGTCACTTGAAGCCATTGGTTTGTGTCCTACCCTCCAGAGCAGGAGAAAACAAGCTTGCTCCATCTTCCATATGCTGCCTTCATTGTTGGAGGCAGTAATGTTGGGAGAGTGCTGTTGCGCTTAAGTCCTGTCTATGGGCTTTTCATTGACATCCAGTTGACCACCTTGAGAACAGGATTCAGGATGAGATGGACCTTTGAGTTGAATCAGCAGGGCTTTTCTTGTCTTCTTATGAACATGCTGCATAACACTGTTCCTTTTCCCAGAAGTGCAAATGTACTGAGAAGGAATTGGAGTGTATATTTGCTGCTGGAGTTAGAGGGCTTCCTCAAAACTATGAAGAAGATGAGCTTATGTATAAGAGGAGCTGTCTTGGATCCTTATTACCTACATATTATTATCCTTACAGAGTAGTCCACTGAGTAATAATTTGTATGCTAAGCCACATGGTGATAGAGCATGAGGAAGCAAGCTGCATCATATTGGCATTAAAAAACAACAACCAAACATTTATTTTTTATTATTTCTTTGTTATATTGCAGCCTTCCTTGAAGGAATTCAGATCAGCTTATATAACTCTCACCCACCTTGTGAGACAGGTTAGGCTGAGTGATTGACGCTGGTTCAAGGTCACTCACATATTCATGACTGGGTGGTGATTTGAACCAGCATCTCCCTAGTCCTGGGCTGGGTAGACACTGTGCCTTTAAAGCACACTCAAAGCACAATATTTCTCTCAAAGAACCTTTTTATTTATTTATTTATCTCATTATATTGGCAATTTAACCTGTTTCCAATACAAAGAGTCTGTCCTCTCTGGCTTGAGAACTCCCTTATGGCAGCACAGGAATGATATGTGCCAGCTCTATAGAACTGACCTGAATTTTGTCTTGCTGATTCACTCCCAAAATACTAGGAGCCGAACGAACACAGACACCTTCATGCACCCAAGATGGCTTTAGACAACAGTCTCCTCTGACACACGCCCTTTTTATTCTGTGGGGATTTTTACAAGTAATTTGTGAAATGGTCTGAGGTCGAGAGACACCAACACAGCACCCATGGGCACCACCACACCCACAAAGGCTTTCATTGGGACCTCTGGTCAGCCTTAGTTGACTCTTTAGGAATTTGGGGTCTCTCTTAGAAGGATGTTTATATAGAGAAACATGATGCCTAAATGGTTTGCCCACATATTAAATGCTAAAAAGAAGCTAGCCCATTCATCTCAACAATGACTCAAATGAAGGCACAGGAACCAGGTGTTGTGCGATATGAGAGCAGAGACAGAAGAAAGTAAGGCAAGAAAAAAAGGGGGCTTTCATCTCCCCGCAACACCTTTTACAGCATAGCACTGTTTTTGTTTTGTTAAAGCTTTACCTTGGACATCTTTGACTAATTAAGCAGTTTCATCCCTGTTCTCTCTTTGTACTGCAAATGGATTTTGGCAATGCAAGCATGATTTGTAGCTCCTGAATGACTAAGGTGTGCATTCTAAAAGAGGAAAAGTGATAAACTGTTCATTTGTTCTAGCTGAACCTTATGTTGTATTCCTTCTGGGTCCTTATTTTTTTTATTACTTAGTTCTAAATGGCTCAGAATAAATGAAAATGTTTTAAAAACAGTATTTATTAAATCAATTGAGTATACAGTGCGTACGGTTTCAGTTAACACAATTTGTTTTCCTTGTTAATATTTATTCCAGAAACAAAGCTCTGAATGAATATATATATACCACTCTGACAGTGAAAAATGGAAAACTGTTGACTGGGAAATGTTTGAGATAAAAAATAAGGTTTAATGAAAAAATATGATATCAAAGCCGCTTTCATTATTTATGAAATATGGACAAGTTAAACAGCTTTGTACATGGAAGGAGAGAGAATTCTGCAATGGTAGATAACAAAATAACAACCATACCCAAGAACTGCTCATTAATGGCTCTACACTAAACTCAGGAGATGTCTCAGATGGAATGCTGCAGCCCGCAGGACTCAGTCCTGGGCCTTGCAATCTTCAACATTTTTATGAATGGGTTGAAATGCAGTTGAAATGCAGAAATGAGTTGAAATGCAGAAATGTGAAGAACTGAAGGCTGGGGGAAAAAATGAGGAACTAAGAGAGACCAAAGGTGACAGATTCACCCATCCTTCCCCCATCCTCAACAATTTCCTTCTCACCTCTGGCTTCTCATTCACCATCTCCTCCCCTGTTGCTTGGATGCACGGATCAGGGAAACTTGAAATCGAAGGCACTCAGCTTTTCAAGAAACACAGCATGCTCCCAATTTGAGCCCTTTCTTACATGATTTTGACTATAACTCCTTAAGTAAAAAATGTACACACTGTGTTTCGGATAAGATTATCGCATTCACTTTTAGATACACACCAGCTCTCCGCCAGCATGTATTTTGAAGTGGAACAGGGTTAAAAATTCATACGTGTGGCCTTCATATTTTTCCATTGCACATGTATTATAAAAAGGTGTATAAGATTAATCTTATATGTGTGAACCTGAATGACGAACTGCTCATATATAACACAGAAGAGAACTCCCCCCCCCCCGGCAACTCTGTCTGGAAAATAATGTGCTGTGAAGTGACAGTTTGTGGTATTTCATCCTCATCCTCAGGAACTCTTTTTACCAAGGAGTGGTGTTCACAGAACTCTTCACTATCTACACTTTTGCAGGCAGAGCAGTGTCTTTTGTCTAGAAAAACCAGTGCAAGGAAGCACTTATTCAAACATAACTGCAGAGATCCGTAACTAATATTTTAATATCTGTTGAACAGTCAGGGGTCCCTTTACCTTTACCTTTACCTTGGCTTGGCTATGTTTTGCAGTCCTCCTCTTCTCTAGACTCAAATTTTACTGCTATGAAATCAGAGGGCTGAATAGGGTTGGTAGTTGGTAGGTGCTTTTTTAAAAAGGGGGACAATGGGTCTCAATAGGCTCAGGTTCACTGGGCCTCTCACCCACAATAATACTCAGTACAGTATCCACAACCATCTGTACACATTTGGCTGTGTTTTAAAAAATAAGGGGTTCTCAAGACAACAGGATCACCCTCCTTGTACATTAAGCGGACATTGCTGATTCCAAATGACATATCTGACCGCACTGATCATGGTAACAAAATGCGATACTTGGCAAACATTGTAGGTATGCAAAGGTCCAGGCAATCTGATGTGACATGCAATTCACTTAACAAAAGAGAGTGGATGTTGAATGTTGTTCCTTATGTAATGCATTGCAGGGAGTTGAACTAGGCGACCGTTTGGATCTCTTCCAACTCTTCAATTCTATGATTCTATGAAAGCATAATAAAAAATGTCTAAATGTAGGTATGATGAACATCATAAAATGAATGTATAATTTACTGCACACACAAAAGATCAGGAAGTGTTTTAATCTGGTTTTTAGCTTATTGTTGATTTCAATTATTTTCTGAATGTCTTTAAGAGTTGTTTTTAACTTCCTTTTACTGACAATTTCATTGTTTTATTGTTTCTGTAAACCAATCAAGTCATATATAAATTTTATGAACTAAATAAATAAAATCAACTTTTTTCCACCTGGGAATCACATCGTCCATAGTCATAGAGTTTTTCAAAACATTTGAGTAAAATTCTGCTTGAGGATGAGCATAATTTTACTTAAGGATTAACTTGTTTTCTGATGCTTGGTGTAAACTGTATCTCTGTGCTAACTAAAGAGTTTGAGGAAACAGTCTTAAAATTCCAATGTGAGCAAGGTGTTTTAATTAATTGCCTTTTATTTTAATTTCCCTCTTAGCAGGAATGCTGAAGTGGCTGCAGGTTAATTAGCCAGTAGGCTCCTTCCCCGCTCCTTCATTCGTTTCTTGAGAATAATGAGGTGTGACTCCCCCAGACTTGTTTTGATTCTACCAAAACTAACAATCCTCAGCCCACTCTTTTTTTCTTTCTTTTTTACAAAATACTTGCAAAATTCCTTTGAAATGGTCTGGGGCAGATTATCTGTTGATAATCTCATAATCTTCTAAAACTGACATTTGTCTCTTTGATTTATTATAACCATGTAAAATAAAAACACAGAGAGGTTTTCATTTATTTAATTGTACATAGTACAGCAACACACTGAAAGTGCCAGCATTTTGAGGAACATTTCACACAATATACAGCTGGAAACCTGGGTCCGCCACTGAGTAAGGACCCTTGACATATCTTATAATGCAAAATCATCACTCTATACTTTGAGGTTTTCACACAAAATATGTTACATGCAAAGTGGCATTCTGGGCAGAAAGGAACGTATTAGATGAGGATTCCATGACAGGAAAACCAAGTTCTTCAATCAAATCTCTGCTCAGAGCAAATTGTGGATTACCAGGCAAATAAACCCAAATCCATATTGTTTTAAACGATTCTGCATCCAGGGACCAGTTGGCTGTTTTCAGTAAAAAAAACAACAACTAATGTTAGAGATATCAGTTAGAGATATCAGTTAGAGATATCAACAGACCCAAACCTATAGGTTCCCTCAACACTGAAGCATTTCAAGGGTTTCTAAATACAGTGATCTTCTTCTTCTTCTTCTTCTTCTTCTTCTATCACTTGTAGCCGAGTAAGATTGTCTTCCATAAACACTGTTTTAACAATGAGTCCGTAAACAACTGTGGAAGCCATTTCTAGATCCACACGCCCTTCCGTAACTTGGTTCTTGAATGTAATCTGTTCTGGAAGTCCATTCGACTTCCAAAAAATTCAAAAACTAAGGCACGGCTTCTGATTGGCACAGGCACTCCGGAAACACTAGCCAACAGCTACATTGGACGTTCGGCTTCCGGAAAATGTTTGAAAACCGGAACACTTACTTCCGGGTTTTCGGCGTTTGGGAGCTGATTTGTTCGTCAACTTTACCGTTAGAGAACCAAGGTTCCATTGTATATAAGAAGACCCTTCTAGATCAAGGCAATGGCCCATCCAGCCCAGCCTCCTCTTCTCAAAGCAGCCCACCGAATGCCTGTGGGAAGCCTGCAAACTGGACATCAACACAACAACATCCTGCCCACCTGCGATTCCAGCAACTGATATTCAATGGTAGAACATAGCCATTATGACTAGTAGCCATTGATAACCTTGTCCTGCATCCTGTTCTGACAGTGGCTAGCCAGATGCCTATGGGAAGTCTGCAAGCAGGACCTGAGTGTAACACCTTTCTCCTCGTTTTTTCTCCCCTGGTATTCATGGGCACATTGCCACTGACCCTGGAGGGTAGGATACAGTCCTCATGGCTAGCTCTTCTCTCAATAGATAACAATGCAACAACTAACCACGGCCTGAAAACAGTATGCATATACAGAATCCATGTTCTTCCAAACTGTAATAACCAGTTATAATTCAGTGGTGCTGAAATGAAACATTCGGTCATCAAAGTAAAACACAGTACTGAAATCTCTTAAAATATATGGGTGACTTTTATCACAGCAGGGCATGTAGGCTCAACACATATAATGGAGGGGAGGTCAGGATTAGCTGCCTCCAGTTTTGAAGCACTATTTGCCTCTGCTAGATCTAGACATTTCAGAACAAATTCTGCTAGAAGTTATCCATATAACTTAAGTGTTATAGCATATTTTATGTCTGAGTTGATCTCTCTTAGATTGCAAGATGATATGTCGTCCCACTGAGGATTTAAATGCAGGCCTCCTGCAGGAGGTTGAGATTTAGGTACCAATGGGGAAGTGTACCATTTTGCAATCTGAGGTTACTCTGGATTTCAAGTATTCTCTGATTATCGCTACCACAGATATACAACAGATAACTATTATCCTTATTTGACTGATTCTTCTTTCCTCTGCCTGGACCTGCTGTTTCTAGTTGCTGTGCTATTCAGGGTCTTTTCAGTGCCTTTCCAACCTGTCACTTTGCTTTTGTTTCTGCAAATGAAAGAGAGCAAAACCTGGCATATCTTTGCTGAGACGTTCCTTACCCTGGAGTATGCGTTTGCTCACTCACTTCACCGCTGAGCAAAAGGAAAACTTTGCATGTTGTTGAAAGAAAGTCATAAAGGCATTCTTCTCCCTCCACTGAACCATGGTCTGCAAAACAAGGCAAGCTTGAGAGTGGAGAGAGGGGCATGTGCCAATCCAATTGCACACAGCCATGTCAGCCATGCATCAATTGCCTAGAGGACTCTTAACATTTGGACAGGACCTCTCTAAAGGTGCATGGTGAGGCTGTGTGTGTTGTTTACATTGTCACAATGCGTTACAGACAGCAGAAGCTGCAAAGGCATCAGCACAGTAGACAAGGCTTTACCAAGAGGGAAGAATTAATGATGTGAAATTTCATCTAGATGTTGTCAATGAGACATTTCACTTGCAGATTAACCCTGGTGCATCCATGCATATTAGAAAGCAAAACACTCTCCCAGGCTTTGGCCAAGCACCAAAAGGATCCACTACTTGACCTAAAATTGATTAGCAACATGCCTTGCACAGAGGAGTGTGTGGGAGAAACAAGCAAACCAGCCTGGTGCAACAGGACCAGCCAAATTGGGGTCAGCCAGGCTTCCTAACTGGTTTATCAGCAACTTGGCTGGAGCTCGTCAGCCATGGGATGTTGCTGACATTCCCAAAGCCTTTATCATCTGAAGAAGATGGAGGCTCAGATTGTTTGGAATAATAATGTGTGGTAATATGGGTGCCCCTAAATTGCACTTCCAGGCAATTTTATGGTTGCCAGTTTTATGGCAGCTAAACTACATTTTTGTTTAATTTGTTCCATGCTTTCTTACAGCATGTGCCAGGTACAAATATGGGTAACTGTTTAGGGCAATAAATTAATAAAGAGATGTAGAACAGGCAGGGACTGTTTCAATAAAGGACAAATAAAGGCATGTGTGAGTTTCTGTAGCTGTTAAAGAAATACCAGGCTCCATAGAACAGCCTGTGCCAACTCAATGCCCTTCAGATGTTTTGGACTACAGTCAGCATGGCAGGGCACCTGAAGGATACCAGATTGACAGAGGCTGTTGTTGTCCATTAAAACTTGTAGGCAACTCCTCCCTCCCATAACTCCTTTCCATCCCTTCCTTTGAGGAAGCCACCTCAGATTGCCTAGTGTACATGTTCTGCTCCGCTAAGAGAACACTACTATACAAGGCTATGGCAGCTGTGCACAATCATCTTCTCCTACCTCTAAAAATAGGAAAAGATGGTGCATGGTCCTCTCATAATCCAGATAAATGGGTACAATGCAGCTGGCCTAAATGGTTTGAAGTGATTGTTTGAAGTCAGAGACCAAGATGCTCCACCAAAAGACCAAGTTCCAAAGAACTGCACAACTATCCCATGAGTCTAAGGCTTTGACTTTTGGCTGCTGCCTCCTCCTCCACCTCCTTCTTTCCCCCACCAGGTGATATTGGCAAACCAAAGGTTTGTTATATGGCATCAAGCAAGGCCAGCCTGCTCACCCATGTTGCCACCACTGGAGTAGCCAGAAGAATCGCTGGTGGTATCTGGTGAAATCTTGTGAGATCCATAAAATCTGGTGGAACTCTTGGAGCTCTCACAAGATCTCACAAGAGTTCTATGAGAGCTCATCAGAAACCACCACCATGCAACCCTGGTAAGGGAGCTGGGGAGCTGGGGTGGCAGCGAGGAGTCAATACCTTCCTGCCTCAGGTGGCAAAACAGGATGGGCTGCTGCTGGCAACAGCTATGGGGGGGTACTGGGAATGCCCAATGTTGGGGGCAGGCTTACAGTACTGCTTTAGAGTTGGCCGTAGTGTAAAAATAAAGCAAATAGCTTGCAAGGAGAACCACACACTCCACTACTCAGTGGTAGAGAACAAGTGCTGTATGCAGAAGTTCCTGTTATCTCCAGGTAAGGCTAGGGAGGTTAGGAAACCCCAGAGAGCTGGTGTCAGTCAGTGTTGACAGTACCAAGCTAGAGGGACCTCAAGTTGCAGAGTTAATGAATTCTGTGTATGTCTGGATTCTGCAGTGAGCTGCACACTGCTTTGACAATATCCTAGAAATATCAACTGTTTTTAAGACGAACAAATAGCACAGGTGACTATGGCACCAGCATTTTATAGTATGTAAAACGCAGTCTGCTCTGACAGGGTCATTCCAAAGAGCACCCTTCACTGTCTCTCAGATGGCAGGAACTAGTCTTTAACGGGGCAAGAAATCCATTTTCCAAAGGTTTCTAATCTCTCTCACACACACCTACTGGGAACCCTTGTGATGGGAACACCGTTAAAGACCTAGATGAATAGTGGATGGATAGGAGAACCTCACTAACAGATAACCTTGCATCATCATTAGTTCTCATTAAAATAAATAATGATGGAGGCAAGACCATGTAATTGGGGATTTATGACCCTTAGATGAGGCTCGATAAATAAACGCAACAGATTACCCCAATATTATTGAGTGCTGACATTTAGATTCTCTTCTGGCAGATTTAATAGGGATATACATCCATTTTAGTGAAAGCAGTGGGATGACTAGCATCTAAATCAAAATGCCCAGAGTTGAACAGCCTGATGGATATCTATCTCCCAGCTCAATGTCAGTAATGCATGCAAGTTTTGGAAAGATTTATGCCAGGATTCAAGGATTATCATATTCCTCCTGAATTAACTAATTTCTGCAATCATTGTACTGTGTGAGTGATCCATGTAGATTTGTAGCCTGCCTGAAGTGCCAATTACCTCCCAATTTCTACAGAGAATTTATTTGGTAATGTGAGTTGCCGTGGCAGTTTTTACACATCAGCCAAGATGGATATGGATGTGCTTTCCATTGTGTCTAGAAACAGATTTTGTAAATAAAATAAAGTGCAGGAGAGAGGAATCTCATGGGTTTCTGCAAGCACACCACAACTGGCATTCTTCTCTCTTTATTTGTTTTCTTCCGTCCAATGATGCATTCCTAGCCAAGTCAATTTTTCTTGAATATTATGAGAAGAAAATGCACTGTGCACCTACTTGAAAAAGACAGCCTCTCTGTGAAGAGGAGAGAGCTAAGATCTTTAATCAATATGTAACCAGGGTGCATGCATACTAGATGGTGAATACAATCTAAATGTGTACTTTAGGAGACAATCCGAGTTGGATTTATTGCTTGTGCTGTAACATCGATTTACCCTGCAGGCAGATCTGCCTACTACAAAGAGCATGGGGCCACATCTGACAATGGCAGCCTTGCGGTGAGTTACCTTCCCTCCGTAATGTATCCTGAGGTCAAGATGTGGTGCATTTCCTTGCTCCTGCTGACAACTGTGGACATCAGGACATGGGGTGATTAAAATTAGGCATTATGAAGGAAGAGGGGAGAGCAAGAGGAATACTGTCTTTTGTGGCAATCATGTAATATTGTGCTCCAGGACCAGCAGTCAGCCAGGCCTGTCACTGGCTGAAGGTATCAGAAGCTCAGAAGGGCCCCCACCACCCTGACCTCTGGGTGGGGGGGGGTGCCACCTTTGAATGGGAGCAAAGTTTGGGCAAGATACTTAAAAGGATCACCTAATTATTAAACATTGGGCAATACTACTGGTAAATCTAAGGAGTGGCTCAGGTGTTTCCAGATTTAAAAACAGTGAAATCTTGCCCCATTCTTATTATTCTTACACATAGTTCCCCCCACCAACAGTGTCCCAGAGCCCAGGTCCTCTCAGAAGCCCAGAAAGGCCCAAGCCACTTCCAGCTTTTGAGGACCCCTGCCCATAGGTAGACCAGACTGCTGCCAACCTAGCTGTTCGAAAGCACCCCAGAAAGTGGAAGTAGATAAATAGGTACCGCTCCAGCGGGAAGGTAAACAGCGTTTCCGTGCGCTGCTCTGGTTTGCCAGAAGCGGCTTGGTCATGCTGGTCACATGACCCCGAAGCTGTATGCCGGCTCCCTCGGCCAGTAAAGCGAGATGAGCGCCGCAACCCCAGAGTCGTCCACGACTGGACCTAACGGTCAGGGGTCCCTTTACCTTTACCTTTTTACCCATAAATTCTAATTTTTACCCATAGTTAGAATTAAAAAATCATGGAAACAAAATAAGGCACCAAAACGAAAAGCAGGGGTGACAGGAGAGCTGCAAAACTTATCAGATGCCAACACTTTGAGCAAGAGGCCCACTTTGAGATAGGGGTCCCAGGTTAAATGCCCCCCCCCCGCCTATCCATCCCCACTGACTGGGGGCGCCAGAGCCCTTGAACTGAGTCTGTCCTGGACTTGGATGCTAGAAGCTCTTCTATAGCCAACTCAACAAGAAGACAGAATGCTAAAATAAAACTTGGGAAAGGCCTATCTTCTGAAGAGGAAATGTCTGCCTGTCTAATCAACAAGTCAATGTACCTTACGCTTGAAGAAAATAATTGAATTTTCCCTTCTTTTATAACATGAAAGCCCAATACATTGTTGTTAAAAGCCTGAGAATAACAAACTTGGAGTTTCAAAATCTCTTACATGAAAAGGAAATCGTATGTAACAAAGTTTCAGTATAATGAGTTGGAAAGAACCCAGGACTTTCAGTCTAGATTCGTGTGTGTGTGTGTGTGTGTGTGTGTGTGTGTTTTCTGAGGACAAAGGAAATACAGAGAGCAAAGTGATGTATCCTCCCCAGCTGCTCAGTGGGTAGCTATGTGTACTGAGATCAATTAGCAGACCACTCTATGGAGCCAGGTGACATCTTGCCAGCACTCTGGAAAACAAAACAGTTGTGTAACCACTAGCTTCACAGTCCTCAAACTCAAGTTGTTGCCCCATTTAACCTCTTGCAAATTTCTCCCTCCAAAAAACTGGATCTGAGCACCTAGAAAACAGCAACACACACTTCCTCAGCGAGGTGTTACAAAAGCCCTTATCCTTGATGACAGCTTGAGAAGTGAAAGCAGTGGCAGGCCATGATGTCTGAAAGGCCACGGCATGCTCTCAGCTCTGCGGAGAAAGACTCCTGCAGTTGGCAGAATGGAAAATGCTCCAGGAAGGTCAGCAAGAATTTGAGTTGATGGGATGCCCGGACCTATCTAGGAGAGAAAGTCAGCTCAGAGATATGTGAAAGTCATTGCCTGGAAAAGAGACTGATGTCGGTGTTGATGTTTGCATTCTAAGTCCATCTCATCAAGCTCGCTGAAGAGGGAAGTACATCCCTCCAACATTTCTCCAATGAAAATAGGGGTGTCATTATTATTATTATTATTATTATTATTATTCCCACCGCATCTGACTCGGTTGTCCCAGCCACTCTGGTGGCTTCCAGCATATATAAAAAACTTCCGGCGGCGATGCCATTGCGGGTGGTCGTGGGCTGCTTCGGCTGCGAAGCGCCCAGTCCATCCCGGGGGTTTGGAGCCCTGCTACCGCAAAGCGGGGCTCCGGTGGGGTGCGGGAAGAGCGTCCCGCACCCTGGGCTCCCCGGCTGTGCCCGTTGTGGCTCCGAACCCTTCCCTCGCTCCCCCTGTAAAGGGGGAGTGGGGGTGAAGGGACAACGGAGCCGGGCTATAGGGGACATGCCCCAACCGGGATGTAAATGCGGCGACAAATCCTGTGATGAGCGTCTAAGTTCTACCTGTCTTTAACGATCTGAAAGAACCCGGTGGTTGTGAGTATTTGACTGACTTTTCTATTTTTGGAACGATCCGGGGGGAAGAGGAAAGGGAGCCTGCCTCCCTCCCTTCGGGAGAGAAAGAAAGTAACCAGTTTAAGTGACTGCTGCTACAATAATGGATACAAAGTGCTCGGAATTTGAAAATTGAGACTGCTGAGTTTTCCCTTTGGGGATTAAGTGGGGAGAAAATATCTCCATTTAAAGTTTTGGTCTTTACACTCTGGCTTCAGAAAAAATGGCGATGGAAAATTTGGACTGACGTGGGAAACAATTGAAACAAAGGAAGGAAGAGACAGGAACTGAAATTTGACACTCACTCACCCTCCCTTCCAAAATGCTGGACTTTGTGTTTGAACTTGTTTTGCACTCTGGTCTAAAGGATGAAGAAATGCTAAGTTACTAAGCATCGCAAATCAGATTTGATCATTCCCACCCCCCAAAAAACTTGGCAATTTAAAATTACTTTGGCCTCAGAGAATGAGGCACAACACTGAAGCTACTTTGAATACATAGGGGTAAGAGGAAACTGGCTTTTGAATTGTCACAGAATCAGCAATCAAAGATTTTATTGTCCTTAGAAGTCCTTCCACTTTGCTTAATCACTTCACAGAGGGTTTTAGAGTAGTGCAACCGATTCAGCCACAATGGGCACCCAAACAATGCTTTAGAGTGGAGGGAGAGAGGTGGGAGAGCCCAAAGTCTGCCCCAGATCACAGACTTGAATTCAGAGCAATCACAGTGGGTGGGGGGTGAGTGGGCTGTACCACTCAACTGCTGCCACTGATTGGCTACCAAGAAAAGGAGAGGCTTTTGCACATATTGACATGTGTCATTTGGGCAGCAATAGCAGAGAAAGCTTAGGCCAGGTAGTGTAAAAAGGGTGTCTGCAGTTTACAGCAGGCAACATGAACGTCTCCTGTCAGTGCCTTCTCTCTGTTTAAGTATTGAGTCACCTTCTGGTTGCTGTTTCCTCATTTACCTCCATCACTACTCCATTATTCTTCCTTACGCAGGTGACACTGTGGTCTAAACCACCGAGCCTCTTGGGCTTGCCGGTCGCAAGGTTGGCAGTTTGAATCTGCGTGACAGGGTGAGCTCCCATTGCTCTGTCCCAGCTCTTGCTAATGTAGCAGTTCAAAAGCATACCAGCATGAGTAGAAAAATAGGTACCGCTGCGGCAGGAAGGTGAACGGCGTTTCTGTGCACTCTGGCTTCCGTCATGGTGTCCTGTTATGCCAGAAACGGTTTAATCATGCTAGCCACATGTCCCAGAATGCTGTCTCTGGACAAACGCCAGCTCCCTCAGCCAGAAAGCGGAGATAAGCACCACACTCCATAGTCAAATTCAACCAGACTTAACCACCCAGGGATCCTGTTGTTGTTGTTGTTGTTGTTGTTGTTTAGTCATTTAGTTGTGTCCGACTCTTCATGACCCCATGGACCAGAGCATGCCAGGCACTCCTGTCTTCCACTGCCTCCCACAGTTTGGTCAGATTCATGTTTGCTCAGTTCAAGAACACTGTCCAACCATCTCGTCCTCTGTCGTCCCCTTCTCCTTGTGCCCTCCATCTTTCCCAACATCAGGGTCTTTTCTAGGGAGCCTTCTCTTCTCATGATGTGGCCAAAGTATTGGAGCCTCAGCTTCAGGATCAGTCCTTCTAGTGAGCATTTCCTTAAGAATTGATAAATTTGATCTTCTTGCAGTCCATGGGGTTCCCAAGAGTCTCCTCCAGCACCACAATTCAAAAGCATCAATTCTTTGGCGATCAGCCTTCTTTATGGTCCAGCTCTCACTTCCATACGTCACTACTGGGAAAACCATAGCTTTAACTATACGGACCTTTGTCGGCAAGGTGATGTCTCTGCTTTTTAAGATGCTGTCTAGGTTTGTCATTGCTTTTCTCCCAAGAAGCAGGCGTCTTTTAATTTTGTGACTGCTGTCACCATCTGCAGTGATCATGGAACCCAAGAAAGTAAAATCTCTCACTACCTCCATTTCTTCCCCTTCTGTACCTTTTACCATTTACCTTTATTCTTCCTGACCATTTTCTTATCTGTTTGTTTGTTTGTTTGTTTGTTTGTTAGTACTTTAAACTACTTAATATTGTTAAGATCTCTAAGCAGTGTACAGTATGTTTAAAAACAAACAGTATAATTAGAAGGGGGGACAACATCGCAAACAATAGTAAAAGCATAGAAAAACATAGAAAATGAAGAAGCAGAAACACACTCTTCTCATTCTTCCTTGCATCAGAGGCCACAGCAATACTGTCAGGCTGTAAGAGGATTCTCTAGCACAGTTCCACTCCTGTGTAGATGAGGACAAAGACTGACAGGAAGAGATTACTACTTGCTGCGTTCAGGAGTAGCAGAGGGATGATTAGAATGCAAAGCAGAGAGCAACAAAGAGACTCACCTGAAGCCTCCCTTCCTGATAATCACCATGTGTGATTCTGATCTAAGGACCAAAGCTGCTTCAGGAGTGTTCAGTCTGGGGCCCAGTGACCTTATGTGCTGAGCTAGGGTTGCCATATTTTGAAGAGCAAAAAAGAGGACACATTTGCTGACTTCTACTTTTAACTATGAAATGGAGGTCTTTAAGCAGAGGCTTGACAGCCATCTGTCAGGAATGCTTTGATGGTGTTTCCTGCTTGGCAGGGGGTTGGACTGGATGGCCCTTGTGGTCTCTTCCAACTCTATGATTCTATGATTCTATCACTATGATGACACTACCCATGCAAAAGAGGGCGTGTCCGGGGGAAAGAAGGCATATGGCAACCCTATCAGCTGAGCAGAGTAGTCAAGAATTGTGATACACTTTCCAGGTTAGTTGTTGTTTTTTAAACCAGTGAGCCCTGTCTGCTCTTTTCATTTCACTGCAAAGAACCACTCCGTGATCCTGTCTTCAAGTTGTGTGTACTGGGTAGGGAATGACTAGCAACAGCTTTCCGTGGTTTCAGGTGGGACCATCTGCATGGTGAGCTTTATCGCTGAGCTATGGCTATTTCCAAGGTGGGACACACATATTTATTTATTTTTAAATTCCTATTTACAGAAGCATTAGTTCCCCCAAAAGCATGTCCTTAGAGCCTCCAGAGATTCTGTCTCTCAGCTGCCTGTCCTGGGCCTATAGACTATGTTAAAATTGCCAAACTGGTTTTCTCCAGCACCTATCCAAATGCATGGGACATGCCCATTATTTAGTACCCACCCACTGTCAAAAGGTACTGGTGCTCATTGGGGAAGCATCTTTAGCTATTAGTTATACAAAAGCCTAGGCCAAAATTCAAGTAGCTTTTGAGTTACCCTGCATAGTTTGAACTAGGAAGGTTTATCACTATGGTGCATGCACTCTTGGTGGTTATCAAAGACAGCTAAAATAGGAGAGTATTTGGAGTGTGTTACATCATATAAATGTGCTGTCAGGATGTCATTTCCTGCAATGCAACATTTGTGTTTCAGGTTGTGTGTTTTTTGTTTCAGGTTTTTGTGTTTCATGTTTTTTTTCCCCTTATGAAAGAACATTGCAATGAAACCAGAAAAGTAGGAAGGAGAGAAAGAGAGACCTATCCTCTAAGCTCCCTTGCTCTGGTGCAGCATATAGAGCATCTTTGCACTCTCGCCTACTGCTTGCATTGGGGAAAAGCTTTTATTGGTGGCAATTGACGCTCTTTTTTCAATGAAAATAGTTGGGCAGAGCCCCTGATTAAGACAGGGACCACAACAAGGAGCAAAAAACTCAACCCATCCCAACATACACCTGGGTCCCAATCCCAAGGGCTACTAAAACTGATGGCTGTGCTCTGCCTCCACAACTGGAGGCAGTAATGCTTCTGAATACAAGTTGCTGAAAACCACAGGAGAGAAGGGTACTGTTGTGCCCAGGTCCAGCTTGTGGGTTTCCCATAGGCATCAGGTTGACCACTGTGAAAACAAGACACTGGACTAGATGGGTCATTTGCCTGATCCAGCAGGGTCTTCTTCTTGGATCAGGCCCACTATACCTGCAATCTGCTTTCTAAAGCTATTGACACAATAAATAAATGGGTCAACAGCATCTCATCTTGGCTTGTTCAATGGGGGTTTCCATGGCTGTAGTTCAGATAAGATAGATCAGAGCCCTTGCCCTCTTTGATATAACATCAAAAGTGCTTCCCTATTCCACAAAAAACAAACTGCAAGCAGAAAGCTTTCCATCGTGACTGCTGCCACCTCCGATATCTTTCATCCTGTTTTGGATCACGGTACCCTCACAGCAGCTTTGCTGGAGCTGTGTGGAGTTAAACAAGCATCACTGTGCTTTGCCATCTGGCCTGTCTATTACTCGGCTGAAATGGGATCTGGTTAGGAGCATAGCTAGCTTGTACTGGCTCAACAGGCCAGTTTTGTTCACAGTATTATGTTTTCAGATTGAAATAAAAAATTAAAGGGGGGCATTTGTCATCCCAGTGTGCCTGTGTTCCAAAGTTCGGTATTCACTGAGGAGAGTCATTTAAATGGAATAATTATAATGCTGTCTGAAAGCAGAGGGGTTTCTGACTTCCCTGGGGTTTTGATAATGGCAGAAAGCCAATGAAGCATTCCAAATGAAAGAGAGCCCGTCTGTCTGTCCTTCTGTAAGAACACTGAATGCATGTTTGTGATCTCTGTCAAACGAGTTTGCATTTCGTTCTGTTTATTCCACTCCTAGGAAAATTGGACTGCCCCACATTCCCGTCTCTTTCCAATTCTGGGGATATCTTTTGAGAGGCCTGTCACATCCTCTTGATGCTGTTGTTTTTCTCTCTAGCCCACACAAAGAACAAGAGAGAGTTGTGGCTCTTAGACTGAGCCTGCCCTAGTTTTAATAAAACTTCCAATTATGTGGCCACAGAGTAATGTGTTTTAACACACAGGACCACCTTCTTCAGAGCTGGCTTCCAGATTTTTAGAGTGTCAAGACCCCCTAGCTCAGGTGTAAGGAAATTTGGTCCTCCAGATGTTTCTGAAGTAATCTGAGATGATCATTGCGTGGACAGGCGGAGTCCCCCAACCCCCAGGTGACCCCCGAGCAGAATAATGACACAAGACAATGTGCTATGGGATTAAAATTGGCCACAACTTTATTAAGATTCAGATGTAGGGAGACCTTGGCTCAGGCATTGGGCATTTATCCTTCCCAGCACCCAGCCAGGGATCTGGGGAACTTCAGGGTTATCCAGAATGTGCGGGGATTGGGCCAGCTCTGGAGAACATATGTTCAAGCAGATAGCCTGCCCCCCGTTTGCCGCCACTGGTGGAGGAAAGCAATGACAACCTCTCAGCGTATGGTCAATGCCTCCCCCCAATACCCCTTTAACGGGGAACCCTGGTATCACCGCCACACTGGGGGTGTGGAGTCAATGCCCCACGCCCATCCCCCATTTAGGAAGATGACTAAAGGATTCCGCCCAAGGCCTGAAACCGCCAAAGTTGTAACAAATTGCTATGGGAAGGGCAAAACCTGCCAATGCAGGGAAATTCCTTTCCGGCCCTTCAACAGCGGCCTTGACATAGCTTGACAGGTGCCTGTGGAGAAGAGGTTAACCTGCAAAAATAAGCGTTAATTGAGGGAGTGGAGGGTGGGAGAAGCTCTGGAGCCCAACTGCTGCTTCCTGGTAAGCTACACCTTCTATTGTGTGGACTAGGTAGTCCCTTCCCTTACCTGGCCAATCCCCTGGCAACACCTCCCCCAGGCGGGATTGGGCGCTTAACAGGGGTAGGCGGAGACCCCAGGTATCCCTCCTGGGGGAAGGTACAGCCAGTCCGAACTACCAGGTGTCGCCTAGGAGCTCAAGGGGCTGCGCACGACCACCCAAACATCGCCCCCCCCCCCGATTTGATGTGGGGAGCGATCATTCTAAGATGACAATATATGGAAACAAATGTTTAGGATAATCTTCCATCAGAAGCAGTTTTCTGAATTTTCAACCCAGCTCTTGTTCACTAAACAGAACTTGCAGGAAACCAATAAAGCACCGTACCTACAACAAGAAGGGACATCTCTAGGACAATTACAAGGCTACATCCACACACACCACACCTCATGCTGACTGTGGTACATTCCAAAGTTTGCAATACAGGCAGCAGCATTCAACTACAGGAGAAGAAGCAGCACTAAATTGCCCTTTGTATCCCCAAGCCACCATCTTGTCATACCCTCCAATGGAACCCAAGGTCACAGATTGGAGATGATGGCACTGGTGCAAGATGGAACCTTGAGGTCAAGACATCTAAGAGGCTCACAGCACCACTTTCTGGAAACACCCAACCAAGAAAGACATAAAAACATTCACAACGAACCATTAGTGAGCACTCTTTGGGTTCAGTCAGTCAACCAACTACAAATCCACCTAACAGTTACCTCATCTAGTCCCCATTTTACCAGCTTCTCCACAAGAATATTATGGGGGACTTTGTCAAAAGCATTACTGAAACCAAGATACACTATGTCCACAGCATTCCCCTAATCCACAAAGCTTGTAACTCTATCAAAACTGAGATTCACCTGGCATGACTTGTTTTCGAGAAACCCATGCTGAGTCTTGGTAATCACAGCATCCTTTTCTAAGTGCTCACACAGACCAGTGGTTTAATTATCTGTTCTAGCACTTTTCCTTGTACTGATGTCAAGGTGACCAGTTGGTAGTTACCTGGATCTTATTTTTTCCCCTTTTTGAAGATGCAGACATTTGCCCACCTCCATTCTGCAGGAACCTCTCAAATATTATAGACAGAAGCTCTGAGAATACACTTGATATATATATATCCATATAAGTGGTTTCCAACATTATACATAAATCCCACCTCAGCCAAAAACACCTGGAACCAAGATGCCAACACACACTTGATCACTTTGCCCAAAAATGAAATAATTTTGGGAAACTGTAAATGATCCAGCATTTTAAAACAGAGGTCTTGCCGTCACCTCTTTTAGGTTGAACTACACCCAATGGAAGTCAGATAGGGCCAGAAACAGAACCCAGAACTCTGGAGAGGTATTGTTAATCAATGTAAACCATAATGAGCTACATGGTTCAATGGTCTGACTTGGTATAAAGCTGTTTCCTGTGTTCCATTGCCATTGTTCTCAGCCTTTTGTTAATAACTGTATCACAGAACAAAGCTGTAATGTGGATTATGATTTTTTTCAATGTTCAATCTTCTTACCTATAGACACTGACAAGTGGGATCAGTTCCAGAAACTGTGGTTTTCATCCCACCTAGCACAGCAGTCAGCCACACAGGCATGCCTCCACAAGGCATTTCATGACCTTGTAAAATCTGATTTATTTTATGGCATGATGCCCAACTATAATTAAAGGCTAGACTCTTACTAAATGCCAATGGCTTCCAGCATTTGCCATCAGAGGGAGTTAACTTGGAAAGCATTAACTGACATTAGATCCGCTGATGGAATGGATGATGCCTATTCTGTGGACCAGAGTTGTCAAAGCTCCTTCAGTGGAGGTGGCCAAATTTCTTTTTTAATAATGTTCTATGGGCTTTAACATAATACTGGCTCTGCAGTATTAGACTCCACAGTACAGCTAATGCTTCTTACTTATGTTCCCATACAAACAAAGTAAGTCCATGGGTTTTATTTAGAATTTCAGTTTCTGCTTTCTTTTTTCAAAGCACAAACTAAAAGCACAAACTGAAATTCTAAATAAAAGAGATGGAGATAAAGTCCCTACCAGAGAAGAATGGCAGATTAAGTTGATGGATTGTGCCGAAATGGCTAAAATGACCGGAAGAATCAGGAAGACCAAAATTTTAATAAGGAATGTGGGGAATTTATAATTTATCTTAAAAACCATTGTAAACAGCTAAATGCGTTAGTAGGGTTGAAATAACACTTGTAGTTTAATAATGAATTTTGGACACAAAGGAGATGTATAAGATTTGGATTATCATAAAAGATGCAAGAGGAAATGACTAACAATAGGGGAGGAGGGAAGTCCAGGAGATTCTTTGGAATCTTGTTTTTATGTAATATGTTGGGTATGTGTTTGTAAAATTTTAATCTGAAAAACCAAATAACTAAATTTAAAAAAGAAGAATTTCAGTTTGTGGTTTTGTTTATATAGTGGGAACCAAATTTTACAGTGTGCGACATGGTTCTGTTCAGTGGTCCAGCCAGCCAGCCAGCCTGTCATTCCTACAGGGCAGGGAAGAGGGTGTGCTGGGCGAGAGCTGCTCCTGACTGCCCCCTTTCCCCTTTGGCCCTCCTGGCAGCTGGGCGCCAAAGCTGGGCTGGCTGGGCAACCTGGCAGGGAGCCCATCCCGTTTGGCCATGAGGCACCAGCTCTGCCTATCCCGGACCTTGCTTGGGGCCAGAGCCAGGAAGGTCCCCCAGACTCAGCCCCTGACACTGCCCAGCCCACCTCACTGCCTGCGCATCTGCCTCTCCGGGCACCGGGGTGGGAAAGAGTCACCAACTTCAAAGCCTGCCTACTCCCGAGTTACTTCTCTCTCTCTCTCTCTCTCTCTCTCTCTCTCTCCTCTCGCACGTCCTCCTTCAAGGATGCCAACT
This sequence comes from Lacerta agilis, assembly GCF_009819535.1. NCBI lineage: Eukaryota > Metazoa > Chordata > Lepidosauria > Squamata > Lacertidae > Lacerta > Lacerta agilis. The sequence continues at coordinate 47,138,853 of NC_046312.1, read as the reverse complement.
TGAATAAAATATATGGGGGGGGCAGGTAAGTAACATCCTGTATAATCCAGACACACACACTATTTGAATGGCAATGCCCATTAACAGGGGGGGGGCTCCTCAAATATTTTAGGGGAGGGCAAGGAACCTTGGCCCCAAGGAGTTGGCTCCCTTGCCCTCTTCCCTATTAAAGTGGGGTGCTCCCCACTTTATGAGACATTACTTGTGCATACAGGGGCCCGGAAATTAGCCCGTGGTTAAGTGGGAAGATGCCTATATACCATCATCTAGGTCAGCTTTCCCCATCTTGGTGTACTCTCTCTATTTTGGCCTCCTTCAATCAGAATTCATTACAAAAAAAAAAAGAATTAATTACAAGGTGAAGTGTGTGAAGAATTGAATGCGGGGTTGGGGTTGGAGGAGAGGCAGAAAGAACAGCCAATTTGTCCATGGCTAGGGGGCGCAATCTGCCAGGGGCGCAAGATCATCTAGCTACAGCTCTGACTCCATTCCAGCACAACCTACTTTGATTTCCCTTGCCACCAACAGCCACACCACCAGTTCCTGCTTAGGAGAGCTTGAGATCACATGTGGGGAGAATGTTGTTGCACTCAGGTCTTGCTTGTAGGATTCCCACAGATATCTGGTCGGGCACACTCTCCCACTATCTCCAGAGACAGATGGATGCCAGCCACCCAAAACTGTGAGAACAGGATGCTGGACTAGTTGGGCATTGGCTTGATCGAGCAAGGCTCTTCTAATGTAAGCTGGATCCTTGTTTTCACTGAGTTCCCGAATGAAAGTGGATCTTGCTAAACTAGGGTAGCAGGCTGATGATGGAGACTTGGGTGCTTCTGCCAGGCATTCTATCAATATGGTTTTTTAAAAAAGATCTCTGTACTTTCATTCCTTGGCTTTTTCTAAAGTATAAATATTAACTACAGATTCCTTGCAAACACAACAGGCTCAGCAACAGCAGTTCTGCTTCGTGTTAACAAGGAAAATTATGCATAAGTGGCAGGAACTTTTTCAGAAACTATGTGACTTGGCTGGAAGCCTGATGATATCTCACTAGCTTATTCCAGAAAATGTTTTAGTGTGTCTTGATCTTTTATGCTGTTGTATTTTATTCCTCTCTCTACCCAGGAAACTCCAAAGCATTGTTTTAGACTGTTATCCAAGGAGGATAACCAGAAGGAATAACAGACATTTGGCATTAAAGTCAAAGAAGAAAATCTTTGGGAAGTTTACTTAGCCTCACAGGCCCAGGCATTGAAACAATATAACAGCAACCGCAAATGCAGAGAAACAGACTTGTTAACAGGATTTCTCTTCATTGTCTGCACTGAACTCCTAACTCTCTAAAAAATAAAAATAACATAGTAGCAGTATAGTGGTACAACAGGTTACATACCCGATCCGTTCCGGGGTGCCGTTCACACCCCAAAAAGTACGTAACCCGAGCATCCATTTTGTGCATGCGCAAAGCACGATATTGCACTTCTGTGCATGCGCAAACTGCGCAGAACGCTTCTGCGGATACGCAGACCACGCAAACATGCGCAGAAGCGTCCGTGCACCAAAAAACACTTCCGGGTTACCGGAGTACATAACCCGAAAATACATAAGCCGAAGCGGACGTAACCCGAGGTATGACTGTAGTACAAAATATAGCATGATACTCTTTCCTCAGCTTGCTGAAACAGTTGTGGATTTGTCGTCTTCAGTATAGCTGTGTAGGCTTACACCACCGGCCATTACCAGGAACCCCTGATTCTCAAGTCTTATGGGAATCTGTCAAGACCTGAATGTGCATTCTCTACACAGCATGAAAAGTGACTTAGCACTTATCAAACTATTGCCAAGGTGTTTGAAGGACCACAACTCACACCCTAAATTCTGCTTAAGGTGTAGGTGTGTGAGTAAGTACGTGGGTGCTTCTGTGTAAGTTTTACATAGAAAGACTGGTGATTTAGTGTGCAAAACACTGGGGTGGGTGGGTGGGTGTGTACACGTTCATGCATCACAGAGGAATATGAGAAGATGAGTCTTTTGTTCCTCATCTTGCTTGCTTACTTCCTAATAACTCAAAGTACATTCGGGGAATACTCTGGGATAGCTATGCTTTATTCTCTCACTATTTACAGGGCGGACAGAAGACATTGTCATTAAATCACAGCAATTTCCTCTCTTCCCCATGCTGCTTCTGTTGTTTTTCAGACTACAGAAAATCGGGGGAGGGGGTTGCAGCATAGAAGAGCAGCACCAATTCCACAAGTATGTATCATTCTTAGTACTACTCCTTTGACTTTTCAAGCAAGAGGCATGTAGAGTGGTGTTTGGAGCCCTACTCACTGCCTCCTCAATTGCATAACCTAGCACAGGGTGGTCCAACATACAGCCCAAAGGCCACATACAACCCTTGAGACCTTGGCAACATTTGATGCCCCCCCCCCAGCCTTTGCACTGTCTTCCCAAAGCGAGTTAAGCAAGGCACTAGGCTTTGAGAAGGAAGTGTGAAGGCTCAGGCAGGGTCCTTGAGTCCTCCCTCAAAAGCAGTTTGAGGGTAGCCTGACCAGTTTGGGCATGCTGAGTGCCACAACAATTCTGTAGAACAGAGCACAAGAGGTGGGGGCACATAATTTTAGTGTCTCACAGGGCTTCACTGAAATCTGAGAGCCCAAAGTTCACCACTGCTTCCCTTCTCCAAGGGAAGGCCCCAAACCTAGTTAGCACCTTATCAGCTTTGGGGAGGAGGATTCTCAGAGACCCTGTAAGAGTCTTGCAACTCCTTCCCCAAACCCGGTGCCTTGCTTATCCTACTTTGGGAAGGCAGTGCAAGGGCTAAAAGGGAGGCATCAAATTTTGGCTTTGCTCCCCTTCCCCCCATGCAATGAGGCAGCGTGTGGCCCATAGGCTTCATGTTAAAGAACTCTTGTGGCCCACTTAGTATGTTTACTGCTTTCTTTCCAGGGGAATAGGGGGTCTCCTAACAACTCTCAGCACCCTCAACAGTTCCCAGCATTCTTGGAGAGAAGCCATGACTGTATCAAGTGGTGTGATAATTCTTGAAATGTATTGTGCAAGTGGGTTCTAGAAGCGATGAAGGCATCCTTTTATTATACATTCTAAAACTAAAATGGCTGCCCTTGTGGGGAAACCATTCTGGCTTAAATTTGAAATTTGGGTTCACGTGAACAGGGGAGAGAAATTAAGGAGACTCAGATGGACCTCAAACCAGCTTGGGCAACCTATGTAGCATGTTGTGCTGAATTGGCACCTTGTGGTTGGGAGACACCCCAAATACATGAGGTGTTTTGTGTTTCCACTGGCAAATTCACTTTCTCTTCTTTGCGCAAGAACAGTGTTTCAACTGCACAGAAGGGCTCCAGTTTGGCAATATTCATGGTGTGTGAAACCAGCAAGGAATTAACTGCACAGCAGACCCTGAGCAGGATCCAAATGACGCTGCAGGATCCACACACACACCAGATGATATGTAACAAATATAGTCGGCGGCAGTGACTAACATTTAAGCTACCCGGTGATATATTCAATTACTGGAGAAAGAACGTCATGCAAAGCAAATAGCACATGAAGTAATTAACTGGAGTGCAGAAACTTTAAACCGTGAGAGTAGTGTTCCATCCTGCCTGTCACCATTTATACTCGGAAACACAGAGGTCTCTCCACTGCTGCTGAATGCCGCATATCTGTCGATTACTCCCCACCCACTCACTGAAACTGAACCAGAAGAACGTACTGAAATGTCATGACTGAAACTGTATCTTTAGGCTTTTAGTGCAATGTGAAGGTGATTTTGATAGCCACTTCAGGAAGTGTGTAAGGTGGCTGTTGAGAATAAAGAAGAGCTAAGAGTCTTGCTGGTAGATAGAGAGGCTGCTTAGCAATTATGCAAGAATCGCCATCCTTGGTGGAAATGTGTGGATATTTTTGTGTGCATGGATGCACATTTGCCAGGAACAAGGTTGAAATCCACCAACCAATGTACTGAAAAGGCAACAGAAAGGGATGATACACACACAGGGCCGGCCCACCCATAAGGCAGGCTGAGGCACCAGCCTCTGGTGGTGGAAGCCCAGCCATCCTGCCACCTCTGCCACTGATGGAGAAGCTGGACTGGCCATGGCAGCGGGTTCTGGAGAGATCTCATAAAAATCTGATTAGCCCTACCTTAGTTTGCTGTGCTCACCACAGTTTGCTGAAGAATTTCATTATAAAAGCATTTGCATAGCTCCTTAAAAAAAAGCTATACAGAAAGATGATGCTAATTGTTACTGATTTGGATTCCCAAATGCAATTGATTCTGCCCTGTTTACTCAATTGGGATGTATCCTTTTAAAAATTAACATTTGATTCCACTATTGGAGTCAACCTTTCCTTCCCTACAGAGTTCCATTGAACAGAACCACGATCAGATAATATCATTCATTGCAATTTCATAATCATGTTAATATCTAATTTGCTACCCTCAACTTGTTAAAGTACCAAAAACACATCTCCCTTTTTAATGTAATAATAAAAGAAGCAACCATGCATTTATTGGCTTTATAATTCATGGATTAATTGCATGGCAACTTGAGGTATGTCTTTGCAAGCACACTCAAACCTTACATAGAAAATTAGCACACAAGAATGTCCTCCTTTGAGCGAAGCAAAATGTTTACTTGATCCTCTTTAATCTAGTGGGAGCCAATGCAATTCCTTCCAGATGTTGCTGGATGGACTCCAACTCCCATTCCCCCCAACTACTGGTCCTGCTAGCTAGGGCTGATGGGAGCTATAGTTTAACAATAACTGAATGGGAGCACATTGGCTAACAATGCTTTACTCTAAAGCAGGGTTTCCAAAATTTGGGTCTCCAGTTGTTGTTGTTTTTACTACAAGTCCCATCACCCCTAGCTAGCATGGCCAGTAGTCAGGGATCATGGGGACCCAAGTTTGGGAAATCCTGATCTAAAGCATCTCAAAGATCTTTGAATATAAGACAGTACCAGAATAGTAAAGCAATTATTTTGCCAATCATTCCATTATGGAGGAGAGTGGGATAAAACCATCTTTGTGCTATGATGTTCTTCCTTACTCATACAGAATGTGTAGCCAGAATACATTATACAAGAAGGTGTGTGTGTGTGTGTGTGTGTGTGTGTGTGTGTGTGTGTTTGCAAGAATGCCCAGTAATACTAGGGATATGCATCACATAAGATTAATCCTGAATCCCAAGCCAAACTGGGCTGATTCAGAGACATTTGGGAGGTGTCTGAGCCAAATCAAGTTCCCTCCCTCTGGGTCCTCCAGAAGTCATTTGAGTGATCGGAGATTTGATGGCAAAGGGAAAGACAAACATATAGCCAACCCTTCTGGTGACAGACACTGGAGAGCAGCAGTTGGGCCCACTCAGTTATTCCTCCTGAGTCCCCCAACTTCTGCTAAGTTGTGCCTGCCCCTTTCTCTTATAATGGGGTTGCTGGGTTGCATGTTGTTGTTGGATCAACACCTTTGCTTGTGCAGCCATGTGTAGAACCTGCTGTGCCTTTGAACAGCATTTTGCCTGGGGATCACACTGATCTGAGCATTAAAGTTTTTTCATATAAGAACCCCCAAAGTGAGATCTTCATTGAGTGGGAGACAGGACAAATAGACTGAAGCGTACTGACTGAAGTTTCCTGTCATCTTGAAAAATAACATTTTATTTTATGTTTTAGTATTGTTGTTATTTGATTATATTGGGGGGCACCATTCTCTTTTCAGTGCTTAGGGCCTCTAGAGGTCTTAATTTGGTCCTGGTCTGGCTCAGTTTAAGTCAGGTTCGTTTAGATCAGGACATTAGAACTTATTTACCTATGTTTGTCTTTTCTCCCACACCAACAAGGTTAAAACTAATCTCAGTTTGTCATTTAATTTATTCACTCTCAGAAGGAATTATCACTTGCCAATACATAATAATATTCTTCCAAAGAATCAACACTAGATCTGTGCAGCTCTTTTTGGGAGATGTGCAGGGAATCAGGCTAGTGCAATTAATATGGACATATCTACAGTTAGCAGTGGGCACTAGGTGGCAGGCTTTAACTTACTACAGAATGCAGTGTCTCCATGATTATCCTCCTGGGAATGCCTGTGTCGCTAAAGGGATAGGTGGTCTTTCTGAGGCTACCTGCCCAATTTAATCATAATCACCTTGGGATGTAATCAGGGAGCAGATAAAAGTACTCACCGGACTGATTTTGTTTGTCATGTGCTCCATTTGGGAAGAATAATTTTCTAATAGCTTGTCATGTTTGGTTGATTTATAATTTAAGCTCCTGCCTTTGCTAATAAATCATTTGCCTGGCATTGGGCTGTGCAACTGAGACAACACATTACATATCAGGGAACTCCTTGGGCAGTGTGAAATGACCCTGCGGTTCTGGCATTGCAGGCTTGACCAAGGATAAACCGTGTAGTAAACTCTCCAGACAGCCTGCTTGGCACCTCTACAGTACTTTCTGCATCCTGCATCATAGCTGCAGACAACAATTAATTAGACCTTGTGGGAACATTATGGTTTTCATTTTCTTTACCAGCATGTGGGCACCATATACTTCCATTAAGGCGGGCAAAGATAACTAGCAGTGGCACAGTTATGTTCCAGCAGCAGAAGCAAAACCACAGCCTTAATTCTGAGCTTTACAAAGTCCCTTTTCTAAAAACTGAACTTCTCATTCCCCACCTCCCTGCAGGCTGTGAAAGGCAAGCCACTTCGGAAACATAGGGAAGTTTCAAGAGCAGATTGCAATGTGGTGTTACCACATGCCATTACGTGGGCAGTTTCATCAGCCATTTGGGAAGAGCTGTAGCTCAGTGGTAGAGCATCTGTGTTGCATACAAAAGGTTCCAGGTTCAATCCCTGACATCTCCTAGTATGACTTGGAAACTCTGTCTAGAGAGCCATTGCCAGTCAACATAGACAATACAGAGCCAGATGAACTAATGGTTTGAGTCAGTATAAAGCAATTTCCTCTCTTTCTAGGTTGCAGTGCAGTATTACCAAGTATCTTTTTTTACACAGGTAGCCAATTCCAGAGGTGCACCTGAATGACACGTGTTTTGAACCTTTGTAATTGTCATGGTGCCCAGAAAACTGAGGTGGTGCTTCCTTTGTGAGCATGTGCCATTATTTTTGGATGTGACCCAAGGGAAGACCAGTAGAGATTGCAGGCTGCCCCATAGAGACCCTGCTTCACTACCCTCTCTCTGCAGGGGCATGTGGCACTCTCTCCTGTATTGATTTTTTTTAAGACAACAATGGAAACACAACAATGAAAAACCATGCTGAATAAAATGAGAAAATCTTAACATTATTACAAAATAATATAAAATGTACCAAATCCTTCTTTAAAAGCACAGGTGTGTTTTCACCAGGCAAATGGGAATCGGCCGTGATGAGGCCATGCAAGCTTCCCTAGAGAGAGATTTCCATGAGACAAATACACCCACTGAAAATGCCCAGCTTCTTTCAGCCAATTTCCTATTATCATGGCATTTGGAGTAGGGACTTATGGGATTTTTTAAGGATGCTAGGAATGAGTTTATATGGAAGAAGGCATCAGTTATAACCCATGGAACAGTAAGAATAATGTCTGAAGCTCAGAGAGCCTTCTTTGTGGGAGAAAGTAATGCAAAGAGTATCTTTCTCCTGCTGAGGATGCTGGGACATGTAGTGTAAATACCTTCCTCAGCATTTTAGTGTGAATTTCTCCTAATATACACATGTTTATTTACAATTTAATATATACATTTTTGCAAAGTGACCCCCACCTAAAATAATGCATTTTGTATGCTACTTTCATGAACATTTACATTTTTATGAATGCTTTGCCTCAATATATGTGTTTTTCTACACATTACTTGGCAGGAGAACTGCTTTGCAAAATTTGGAGAAGTGTGAATTTTAAAGCATGGTTGTGTTTCAGTTCCTGAATTGCAAATTTCTACTTAGATTCATAGGTAAATGAGAACTCAGTTGAATTTCTCCACCATCAACTTAAGCCTATTCACAACAACCGAAATGGGCACATTTGCTTTTGCAAGCAACCCTATTCACTTTCTCATGACATTCCTACTAACTACAGATGGGGGTATCCAATTACGGTAATACATTTAGTCATGGTGAGACTTTCTGCTTGTGCAATGCATCCCCTCCTTCTCCCTGCACATCACCTGTTCTAGGGGTTCCCCACCTCTCTTCAGCAGGGTTGAGGAAGATGCAGGGCACCCACTGTGTGTGGGGAGGGAGGAAGTACCACAGTACAAGCAGAAATCCTTCTGATGACAGAATGCATTAGTGGAATCTGTCTGTCTAGTGTTTACTTATTTAAATAGCAAACATAAGTGGCATCATTAATACAGGTGTGCGTGTTTCACAAATACACACACAATAAAAAGCAAGTGTTTTTTTAAAGTTTAGGAGAGTCAATGAAAATCAAGGAAAACAGGTTAGAGATATCCATAAGGGAAGTCTTCTGTTAAAATTGCAGCTGTAAACATTTAAAAAAATAAATACAGAGCAATTTTGAAAAAGGATCATGAAAGGGAAAATATAAGCAGCCTCAGCTCTGGAACTATAATATTTAATTATGATATCATAAAGAGGGAAAATTGTGAAACTCTCGCATCCCTTCACAATCAGAAAAAGATCAATTTTTCAAGGATGGTTTCATATAATACAGGGCATTAGGGCAGTCTCAGTATGAATACAATATTGATTTTTCATAACCCATTTTATACATATTTAGATAGCCTAAGGCAGAAGCAGCGGAGCTGAGTTGACTGACTGAAATCTCAAATCCATCTGGTTAATTGTAAGAACAATTCCCACACCTTCACTTTTGCTTTATAGAGACAGGTTTTTGCAATGAAGTTCTCAACGTACAACCATCAGTGATCACAGCTGCTTGTTGGCCTCGTGGGTGGCAGCTCAGAAATCTTCACTGGTAGACGGGCCATTCTCCTGTGAGCTGCAAACAGCGAGGCACAGATTCTAGTCATGTACAATTGTATTCTCAGTGAATTTATATCAGGAAAAGCAAACCAGCTAAGCAAACAGGCAATATATAATGGTAGAGCATAAACAAAAGAAGCCAGCACTGGGACAAACATAATTCAAACTTGCTCTGCCCTCTTTGGCCCTTTCCTGAGGCCTCAACCCTCAAAATGCATTGCTGCATTCTAAGGCACAGTATGCCACCTTGGAAAAAGATCCACAACCAGCTATTTAAGTTAAATGTCTCCAGACAAAGGGAATTTGTTTTTTGTTGTTGTTGTTGTTGTTGTTGTTGTTGGCTGTGTTCATGCATGATCTGCATGAGCAGGAATGAGCCCCAGCAAGCTTGAGCCATATCTACTTTCCTTCACCTCCTCCTCTGCAATCAAAAGGAGCTCAGAAACTTGTTTTGCTTTCAGCTATACAGTACACAGCAGCTTATGTCATCCAGACCAACAAACTGTGGTTGATGTTAATAATGCTTAGTTTCAAGCAAGCCAACTTCAAACCATGATTTCTGAAGTTGGCTTGCTGAAACCACTATCAATATTAACCACAGTTCCCAGTTTGGATGGCACAGGAAACTGCGGTTAAATAAAAACAAAAGCAAAAGCTTCTAAACTCCTCCTCTTGATTATGTGGAAAGGGCAGAGGGGTTGAATCATATTTACCGTATTTTTTCGTGTATAACACGCCCCCATGTATAAGATGACACCTATTTTTTAATAGGGGTCACTTCCACCAATTGCTCACCTGCCTGCCCGCCACTGCCGATCGCTTGCCACAGTCACTGCCAATCACACACCTCGCCGCAGCCACCAATTGTCTGCCCGCTTGCAGCCACCAACAGCCCACCCACCCACTTGCCACAGCAGCCAATCGCCTGCCCACCTCACCACAGTCACCAATCGCCTGCCCAATTGCCACAGCCACAGCCACCAATCACCTGCTTGCTGCTGCCATTAATCACACATCCCCCCCTCTGCATTCACTATAGGATGACACCCAATTTTTGTGTAACTTTTTTTAGCAAAAAGCATCATCTTATACACAGAAGAATGCGGTATATAGTCAGACTCCACCCCTTTCTTCAAATTTTTCAACACTTGCTCTTCGGTGTTGTGCCTTTGTTCAGGTTTCAGCAGTGGCAGTGATGATGATGATGATGATGATGATGATGATTTTATTTATACCCTGCCCTCCCCAGCCAAGACCGGGCTCAGGGTGGCTAACACCAAATATAAAATGCTGTTTAAAAAAAACGCCCAATTGATTAAAATAGAGCTTAAAATACAGCTTAAAATGCAGCCTCGTTTAAATCAAGACCATAAGGGGAGGAAACATCAAATATTAACCAGGGCCAGCTATCCATGCTGGTCCTACATGGGCCAGCAAAAGGGCCGAGGGAAAATTTATATACAGGATCCCATATAAGGGGTTCCATCAAAAAAAGAAGAAAGGGGGGGTGTCAGACTGAGTCCAGACCAAAGGCCTGGCAGAACAGCTCCATCTTGCAGACCCTGCGGAAAGGTGTCAAATCCCACAGGGCCCTGGTCTCCCGTGACAGAGCGTTCCACCAGGTCGGGGCCAGTGCTGAAAAGGCCTTGGCCCTGGTTGAGACCAATCTAACCTCTTTGAGGCCAGGCACCTCCAAAGTGTTGTTATTTATGGACCATAAGGTCCTCCGCAGGGCATACCAGGAGAGACGGTCCCATAGGTGTGATGATTACTGCAGGTGATATAAGATATGTGATAGCTATGTATGACAGCCTGTGAAGCTGAATCTGTTAGAGTGCAGCACTGCCTTTCCAAGGGATCCTTTTATATCTAGTACAGTATTGAGATCACCATCTTAGTAATTGGAATGATCAGTTAGAAAGTAGCTGTGTTGGCTGTATACAAGCTATCATATGCTGACATGAAAGAAATATCCATTTATGAGTAGGCAATATCCCAAATTATGTCAGATGATTTAGATGCATGAAGTATTTCCTGCTGCGTCCAAGAAGTTGCTGTTCATAACACTTGTCAATCTCATACTACATTTTCAGTAATGCTTCGATGAAAATGATTTTTATGTAGTTTGGTGCAATCCAGCCATCTTATTTGCAAGTAAAAAAAAAACTGATGACATTTTCAGAGTTCAAAAGCATGCAGCTTGTGAAAACTTAACTGTTCACAAGGATGACAAGAGCGATGGCATAAGAACCAGTGTTGATGATATTGTGGGCCTTGCATAAAATATTTCATATTTACAGTAGCATAATAATAACCCCATTTTCATCACAAAATAAAAAAAATCCTTCCAGTAGCACCTTAGAGACCAACTAAGTTTGTTCTTGGTGTGAGCTTTTGTGTGCATGCACACTTCTTCAGATACACTGAAACAGAAGTCACCAGACCCTTATATATAGTGAGAGAGTGGGGAGGGGTATTACTCAGAAGGATGGTGGGCATGGGTGATTGGCTGATAGGTGTGGAAAACCTGTTGACGACTGTTAACGACTGCAATTGGTCTTACAGGAAAAAGCAAGGGGTGAGATGGCCAAAAATAGCTTTATCATGTAAAACGAGATAAGAATCCAATGTCTTTGTTCAGACCAGGTCTCTCCATGGTTTTAAGCTTGGTAATGAGTGGCAATTCAGCAACTTCTCTTTCCAGTCTATTTCTGAATTTCCTTTGTAATAAGACAGCTACTTTGAGATCTTGTATAGAATGTCTTGTATAGAATGTTTCGACTATGGCAGACCAACACGGCTACCTACCCATTTTCATCATTTGTCACCCAAGTAATTGCTATGGTGTTTGAATTTTGGATATCCCAGAGGAATGCTTTCAGTTCTTAAAGAGAAGGACTGAATGTGGCCAAGAGATTCTGCTGTTTGGATGAGGAGAGAGGAGCAGTAACTGGGTAAACTGCAAAGCAGGTAAAACCTTTCTTGCCATCTTCCTGCTTTTGTTTTGTTTTGCTACTGCTCCTCCCCCCCCCCAAAAAAAAAGGGAGAGGAGAGGTACTGGACCATCGCTGGAGGACATTCGACCTACCCACCACTGATTTGTAATAGCTGGCCTTGACAGCAGACTTCTGGGTGGGGTGGGGTGGGGAGGTTAAATGGGGGGAATTGATGGATCGATGTGAACGATTTTTGGACCTTTGTTTATTTGCTAATTAGTGGGTCGGTGTATTGCTTTGTTTATTATTTTAGTATTGTTAATGTTGTTCACTACTATTTATAAGGCTGGTTTGTTTTTTCTGTTTTCCCATGGATGTTATGTTATATGAAATTTTAATGTGTTATATTATTCCCCCCCTTTCCCCCCTTAGTGGTATTGTGTACAGTATTGTATATTTTTCTTTGCTGTAAGTTGCTTCAGGTGACAGGTGACTCATAAGTTTAATAAATAATACTACTTATAATAAATAGAGCTTTCTTTCCATGTACTAAAGATCTATAAGCCATTTCAGGGTCACAGAGATCCATAGGAACTCTGCAAAATCTTTTCTTGGTGGTTATGCTTATGAAACCTTGGCCTCCAGCTGTACTTCTGCTCCTCTATCTCTGTAGCACTTTGGACTTTTCAGCACAATGGACTGTGGACAGAACACGTGTTAGAGCACATAATTGTGCCTACCATGCAGCAGCGAAGAATGCTTATTTCTCTGCTTCTGTCACACCCTCAAATAATGTCTTCATCCCCAGACGCTGAGCTAGTCGAAAAATGTTAGGTCTAAGCCTAGGATGTTTGTTCAAATTTTAAATTTATTTATTTGTTTTATTATCGGGTTGCAAATTGCTTTGAAATTTATAAGAAAGGTGCTTCATAAATAATAATGCATTGTCTCCAGTGCCACGCCAGTGGAGTTCCACTGGCATAATGGGACTTCCATTTCTTCTGCTTCTGTTCTATGCATGTCCCATGCCTACCAAATCTGCTCCAGATGGTCCTCCAAGCCTCCAGAGCTATTTTGGGCTATTTTGAGACACACAGAGTACTGGAGGGGACAGGAGTACATAAATTTGATTATTAGCAAGTATAAAAAGGAGGGAAATAAATGCACACTTTAAGTCGTATCTTCAGTAGATAAACTAAAGAAGAAATGACACATCTCACTGTAAACATTATCTCCATGCTATATTAGTACTGTACATGTGTCTTATTTCTTTTTAGCTACTGTTGATTTTAATAAGCTTTTGAATATTTTAATACCTGTTTTTATTAAAAAATTAAAGTTTTATTTCATACTTTCATGAACCACTTATGTAGACAACAAAGCTGCCACTTTATTCCTTATTCCGAAGGAAGTCCTGTTATGTTCAATGTGTGGGGATTTTCTGAAATTTTCAATTTTGTAATGCTGTTCTCCAGCTGAGTAATGTGTACAAAAATGCACATATTAGGGGCAATCCTTTTTTTAAAAAAAAGTGTACATAAGGCAGAATTACATACAAAATTGTTCATATTAAGAGAAATTCACACTGAAATGATAAAAAAATTCATAAGGATTTTTCTTATTTTTAAAAAAATCAGAAACTGATGTGGAAACATGGATAACTGAATTTAAGACTGGAAAAATGGGAAATTGAGTAAAACCAAAACTGAGAGATCTAACAGGAAGAGTGTTTAGGACTGCAGCTGAAATTTATGAAGGAAGTTTTCAGATCCACTGCAGTCTGCTTCTATCCTAGGTACAGTAATAGGGAGTGAACCTCACTGAATACAAGTATAAGAAAATATGCATGCAGTTGTTCTGTTGGAGTTGTGGTTACTACTGCATTGGTCAAGAGAGAAAGAATGAAAACAAAATGTGACTTAGAAGAACGAGAAATGGTTCCCCTTAGTGGAGGAAAAGGTCAACTGCAATTTGGTTCAGATGTGCTGGTTCTTACAGGCAGCTTCTTTTTATATAGGACATCTCTTATTCTGCAGCTGGAACATCTGCACTGTCAAGAATGAAACCAAGCCCTTCAGAAAGCCATGAGCCACAGGCTTAAAAATTGAAGGTAAATTCACAGGTGAGTCTAAAGCAACTATTTGTTCACTCATGTTCTTGATCTTCTGTGAAACATAAAGGCCTAATGGCACATTACTTTAAATGCTTCACTTGCAATATTGTTGGGTTGGATTTTTACATTAAAATCAAGAGCAGGGGCCCAATCCAGATTATGACCTCAGCACAAAGGAGGGAGAGATTTAGCCCTTCCCTCCCCCCCCCCCACAGAGCAAATACTGACACAGAGGAAAACTCCCATTGACACAAGAATGCATGCCAAGCACTGATGTCATTTCAGGGACGAGTTCGTGGTTTCTGACAAGTTATTTTAGTGCAAAATGAAATCTGCAACTGCTTTTTTTATTTAAAAAAGTTTGTTAGTAGAGGATACTTCTGCTATCAAGTGAACAAAATACAAAGATTGCTTCTTTGTGCAGGTTTGATTTGACTTGCTGCCTGACAGAAGCTAGGTATTAACTTAAAATATGAGCTGGCTTAAGAGTTGCTGGTAAACTGGGATATGTAAGAGGTGCAAGTGTATTTGGTGCTGCTGTCCTGCTCTCTCCCACCCTCTGCATTAAGAAACAGAAAAGATCTACTTAGACGCCTTTATTCAATTACTGTATTGTAATATTGGTTTTTGGCCCAGCATTACAGTTGTTTGAGTATGAGAATCAAACTTGGTTGAGTTTACAATGGTTTGAGCACGAGAAGCAAGATGCCTTATTATTTGTGTATGTGTTTGTTGCGTTAAGGATTATTGCTGCAAATGATTCCTAAAGGTCCTTTAGAAAGTCTCCACTGTTGGTTTTTCAAAAAGTTGATTATTGGTGTTTATGCTGGGATCATGATTTTGTATTCTTTTGCCTGAAGTCTGTACTGTATAATGTCATTTATCCACAATTAAATAAAAATTAAGAATTAAAAGTGATAATAATGATGACCATAGAAGCAGCAGGAGAAAGAGAAGAAGCATTTGAAGTGTCAAAGTGCTTCACAGAAATAATCTTGCTGTTCACAACATGCCTCTAAAGACCGTCAATATTACTAGCTCACTACTGCAGATGGGGAATTGAAACTAAGAGATGAAGGCTTGCCTATAGCCACCTGGTGAGTTCATAGCAGATGGTAGATTTGCACCAAGGACTCAAAACTTCCTGTTATTCTGTTGGAACTGTGTTTGTGCCAGAAGACTATGCTTGTATTTTAGCCTTGCTCTGATCAATGAGTGTGGTGCCATTGTGGTGAATCAGGGAAAGTGTGTATGGTTTAAGATAAAGTATACACTGGAACACGGGTGGCGCTGTGGGTTAAACCACAGAGCCTAGGCTTGCTGTCCGGAAGGTCGGTGGTTCAAATCCCCGCAACGGGGTGAGCTCCCGTTGCTCGGTCCCAGCTCCTGCCAACCTAGCAGTTCGAAAGCACGTCAAAGTGCAAGTAGATAAATAGGGACCTCTCCGGCGGGAAGGTAAACGGCATTTCCGTGCGCTGCTCTGGTTCACCAGAAGCGGCTTAGTCATGCTGGCCACATGACCCGGAAGCTGTACGACGGCTCCCTCGGCCAGTAACGTGAGATGAGCGTCACAACCCCAGAGTTGGACACGACTGGACCTAATGGTCAGGGGTCCCTTTACCTTTACCTATACACTGGAAAGTAACAATAAGACCTTTCCACCTGTCTCCAGCTCTGCCTGTATGCCTATACATTTGTAAATGTGAACCCATTATCTTACACATGTGTTCACATAGTGGGATCTTTACTGGTAACAATTGCATGCATGAACACTATTATGTTAGAAATGTCAATATTATGTTAGAAATGTCAATATTCCCTTGCTTACTTGGGGGAATTCAGCAGGAATCACACAATTATTATGGGCCTTGCTTCAAGAGCTCCCGATTGCTGTGCCTTAGAAGGCAATTACAACTGTCTTTCCTGCCATAGCTCCCTTTCCATAGGAGAGTTCCTTCAAGAAAGGGGTCGCCAAATTGCAGTGTCTGGTGAGATGGTTGACTAGGCAAAACTGCCAGCAACTGCTGCATGGTAACTAAAGGAGCACCATTAAGCTGCAGGAGAGCTGATGGAGACACCACTCCTGGTTGGATAATCATCTCTGCTTGTGTCAGCAGCCTACATCTGTGTCAAGGTGACACTCTAGTCATCAGAAGCATAAGAACCTATGAAGAACCCAAAGGGCCATCTAGTCCAGCATTCCATTCTCACAGTGGCCAAACAGATGCCTACAGGAAGCCCACAAGCATTTGGTGGTCCCTCCTCCTCTAGATAGTAGCCTCCTAAGACAAAGCACCTCCTAAGAAACAACACTGCCCAGTGCCCACCTGCAGCTCCCCTTCTCTTTCATCTGTTAGTGCTTAAATGTCAAAGGTAATGAGAGGGACCTGAAACGAAACATTGCAGTGTGTGGAATTATCCTTTTACATGATAGAAAAGGAAGCAGCAATGGCATGCAATAGGATTCAGCTGAAAATCCTTTGATTCTTCTGATATTTACTGAATAACCTTCTTCTTCCTTCATTCTTCCTAGACATCAAATGCATTTTTATATTATACTAAGAGGGGGAGAGTAATATAATTGATACAAAACATAAGCCGGTTCTTTCATATTTACCCAATATGAAAAATTAATGTATTTAAAAAACCGATAGACATTTATTCACTCATGGTCAAAATTAGTGACAGGGGCGTCATTCTATAAGTATTATAGATCCTGGCTGCTTTTTAAATATATATATTTTTATAGTATCTTTTAGAGTTCATTTTGGGTACAGTGTAATATACGACTCAGATATGTGCCAGCTTTAACATCCACTCCATTTCAGCATCATTGCTGCATTTACAGGTATAATGAACTCTAGTATTTTATGTTGCTTCAGTTTCCAAGCATTTTGAACTTTGGACGTCATAATGATTGAAGATCCAACCCCCTTTCCTATTTATTTCATCAAAATGTAGTTTCTCATTTTAGGAGAGCTCTTGGAATTGAATTTGTGCCCCTCTCTCCTTCTGCCAGGAAAAAGCAAAGCTCATTACCAGAATCAAACGCACAGATCAGCTGTGAATGGAGTGAAAAAATGAGACTCCACTTTATTCAAAGAGTGAAATTCTGAGGAAAGACAATATAATAATTAGAAGAAATGCACAGAGGGGAAGGAAACAAATGCCCAGCCCAGCAGAGACAGGAATTACTTGTGCATTTTAATCCAATAGTTGTACTGTCAGCCTCTGTTAGGAAAGGCCTAAATATATTGTTTGCTTGTATGTATGTTTGTTTGTTTGTTTGTTTGTTTGTTTGTTCGTTCGTTCGTTCGTTCGTTTGTTCGTTTGTTCGTTTGTTCGTTCGTTCGTTTGTTCGTTTGTTCGTTTGTTCGTTTGTTTGTTCGTTTGTTCGTTCAATGTGCCATTTGGGTGATTTTATGGTAGTGTGTTTAATTACGGGTTTATCTGTAATAATTTACTGTTATTTAAATGTTTTGTTTTTGCAAGCCTATTATGTTGTGTTTATAGTGATTATTCTGTAAATCATCTTAAGAAGGTAGAGAGCTTTAAAGGTGGGATAAAAATCAATTAAATGAACAACTTCCCTTCCCCAAGGAGCTTACAAGCAAGAAGTGATGAAAGCTACAAAGGGCAAGGCAGGGAAGAAGGGAAGAAAAGGAGAGACAAGGTTAATAAGAGATTAATCTGAGTAAACCATACCCTCCAACATTTCTCTGATGAAAATAGGGATGCCTTATTCCATAATAATAATTATTATTATTTTTACTATTTATGCCCTACCCATCTGACAGGCATGCCCCAGCCACTCTGGGCGCCAACATATTTAAAAACATAATAAAACATTAAACATTAAAAAACTTCCCTATACAAGGTTGACTTCAGATGACTCGGGGGTTGGATAACTCCCTACCCGCCAACATTTTTCCAACGTCCTAAGGAAAAGTGGGACATTTCGGGATCAAATCAGAAACTGGGACAGCTTGTGTAAATTCAGGGCTGCCCCTGGAAAATACTGACAACTGGCAGGCGTGGAGGAAGCCTCCTTGCTACCCGGGGCATCGAATGGAGGGACCCCCTGGGGACGGGGCGTTGTGGCGTCATGACACAACGTCAGGACGGAGCGCACATGTGCGCTCTGCAGCCGGGCCGCCGCCGCTGCTCCCATGGCAACCTTGCACTGGGAAGAAGGGATCTTAACCCTTTGTGCCCCCACTGTTTTACTGACACGGAAAGGTGTACAGGTATAGCAGCTCTAGGAAGACAATTTAAGGCAGGAAAACGGCACCAGAAGAAGGGTAACCCCCAGTGCTTAAGACAGCAGATGTATAAAAATGTGATTCCCACAACAGTTATCAAGTAACCAAAAGTGGAGATACATTCACACATCTCCATATTTTAATTTGCCACCTGTACTCTGTGAAAGATAATGGGAAAGCAGAGATTATTTTTCCCCACCAGTTAGAAAAACGGTAGTTCTTCTTAATCCAGAGTTCACAGACTAAGTTTGCTGTCTCAAGAAGATTGACAGAATTTTTGGGGAGGGGGAGGGGGCTTCCAAACAAAGGGTCAAAAAATACTCACATTCACTGTAAATGTGATTTGGTTGCTGTGTGTGTTTTTCCCTTCTAGTCATACCTCGGGTTGCGTTCGCTGCGGGTTGCATTCGTCACGGGATGAAAAACGGGTTACTTCTGGGTTCGGTGCTTCGCTAAATTGCATGCGCAGAAGCACTGAATCACGCCATGCACATGCGCAGATACGGTGTTTCAGGTTGTGGACCTTTCAGGTTGCGAACAGGGCTACCGAACGCACCCCGTTCGCAACCAGAGGTACCACTGTACCTTGTATTGCCCCCTACACCTTCTAACAATATATTTTACTCAAGCCCTCGAGATTCCAGTCTCTGGTCTCTTTTTTAGGTCAACTGTCTTCTTGTCAGAAACAGTCAAACAGTCCTACAGTGGTATACAGCACTGGAGTCAAAGGTATCTCTCTCCCAGCCTGTCTTCAGCCAGCCTGCTCAATATGGAACTTTGTCTTTGTTCTCTCCCTCCTTCTTCACATCACACCTTGATAAAAACACTCTTTTCCTGTCGCCTCACATCCAGTTTCCTGGCAAACTCCCAAATCTCCAGTCTTTCTTCACCTCAGGGTGGGGAGAAGAACAGTTCTCCTGCATTGCCAATGGTTCTCAATGGCCCTAGCTTGGCTGGGTCGTTTTGCAAAAGCTAGCTCAGCAATTCCTCTGCAGCTTATATTTCTCCCTTCGCAGCCTAATAATCAAAATCCTACCATTTATTGATTTCTAGGCTTTAGGGGGGTGCCCCCCCCAAAATGATAACAATACAATAGAGCAACATGGAAGGAAGCTACAATGAAATGATTGTCCTCTATCCCCCTTCTGGTAAATCAGCACCTAGAATCAGTGCACTTTGGAAAGAGTGAGCCTGCTCATTTGCAATAAGGAAATTTCCCACAAAAAAGGGAAAGGTTGACAGCTATGCATATGGCCCCCCAAAAGCTGCTCACAAGAACATGTGCCCCTTGGGTTGGAAAAGGTTCCCCACCTCTAGATTCATACGGCATGTGAACACAGCCAATGTAGAAACACTGTCTGGAGATTTCACTCTGGCTTCCAAAATGGCTTCCACTCTCAAAAGACAACTGCGCAGGAAGGTACATCTACTTGATAAGACAGCAGTTTAGAGAGTTCATATTGATTGTGTCTTGCTGAATAAGCCTGCGCTCACTCAAGGACAAAAACAAAGTAGAAAGGCATTTTCTTTTAATGAGGGTTATCTTAAGATGCAGGAATTGCACTATGTCAGTTACTAGGAAACGGAAACACTTGATCTGGGTGACTGAGTGAGTAATTAGGCTTCCATTGTGGACGAATTGGTTTTTATCGATTCATTTATGTTAGATGTAACCGGGACAGTTTTCTTCTCTTCCTTGAAGTGCAGTTGAATTTCTTAAATAATAATGTGGCATTTAAATGTCTGAGCAATTAAAGAGGCATAAGAAATCATGGTGATATAGTTTACATTGTTTAATTACATGGTTCAAGCATCATGTACCATCAGGCCTTTTTTATTGACAGAAAGCCTGAAGGAAATATTTGATTAAGAACTTTAATGTTGGGCCTATTCTAAGTGCTAATGGTTTAATTACAGAGCAATTACCATAAAGTGGGTGTTAGCCAATTGATTATTGGCTTGGGATTTACAAGGTAGTTACTATCTAATAGTGGGGGATTTATGGAGACATCTCAAACTAATGGAACAGGTGGGAGGTTGCATGATGCCGCCTATGAAAGATTAGCATTCTGCATTCTCAAAAGCTGCTCTGGCAAGTCACGCTTAGCACAAATGGTATGAAATACTGTTATGATTGCATAAATATTCAGCAGCAAAAAAAATTCCATCCTCCGTTAAGTGCAAAGCCATAAGATCAGAACATTTTAAAAGCCAATAAGCAAGGAAATGCAAAACGAGCCATTTGTGCCCTCATTGTTGAGCACTCTGGCATTGATGCTGCCTTACAACACAAGGAGATAAGCAGAACTAAAACCTCTGGAAATTAGAAAGGATACTGGTTCAGAATACCTCATTTGTTTGTAGCCAACAAACTGCTAACCTGTCAAGGGCCAGGGATCAGATTCTTCCTCCTCCTCCTCAGGTGATGGAGTCAAGGGCCCCAAACCAGAAGGGGAAGAACATTCAGACCAACCCTAGAAACAGACAAGCCTGCTGGGCTAGCAGCTATTGCGCTGTCATCCACAGAGGACACCATTGCAGACAACCCAGGGGGACCTGATACTCCTCTGTTCCATCCCAATAGGAACCTGCTTCCAGTGTGGATGGAAGCTGCTGCTGCTGCTACAACAATGACTATATAGGGTCCATTCTTCCTGAACCAATGTCAGAGCTCTGTGTTCCTAGAGCACAGTCTGAGCCTTGTCTCCATTGAGCCGGAGTTCTGTTGTGCCCCACCTTGCCTCAGATTGCTCTGTATCCAGCCTGAACCATGCCTTGCCTTGCACCCAGCCTAGTCACCACAAAGCAGGACATAACCCCAACCCTTTTCTCCTCTTCTGTGTGAGCATCAGGGATTGCCACATTGCTGGATTGGACAAATGGCTCCATCATTCACAGATTCTTTCAGACACAGTCCCCCCTACATTACAGAGTTTCCCACTTTCATACATTGTATTATCCAAGTCAAGTGTGGGGAACCTATTTCCTCCAGAAGTTGCTGAACTACAACTTCCATCAGCCTGGGCAAGCATGGCCAATTGCCAGGGATGGTGGTTCAGCAACATCTGGAGGGTCACAGGTTTCCCACACCTGCCCTATGTGAAGACGCACAAGGGGATGCTTGATTGCTCTATGTAAAGCCCTTGGTGGACAGTTACTGCTTTATGCTTGGGGAATCTAGTCATTGCTGAAATGTCACACTGAACAAGCTCTGCAGCCAGCCAGGTTGAAATGGCCTAATTTTTTTATACATCCCTTTATCCATGCACTGCAGAAGGCAATCCTACTCACAGCTACTCTTCTTCCATATAAGGCAGCTCTTATTTATTTAATTAGTAGGCTCGCAAATTCAGATTCTGTCCGTGACATTTCAGCAACAGTTAGTAATGAAGAGATTGGAACGTTACTAATACCATACAGAGATGATTTTCTGCTTAAGATGGGCACAGAAATTGTCACCACAATTCATTTTTTGCATTATGTTGCTCTGTTTATATGTGCAATCCATCTACTAATAACTAACAAACTTAAAGAGTACTGTACTTTGGAGTCACAGCAGATGTCTTCTGAGAGATTTGAGGCTATGCTATAATGTCTGGTCCTGGAGGGAATTCACGCGTTTTGAAACTATTTGACTATTGTTAAAAGTATTGTGATTCTGCAATGTAGTGAATGTGGGTATTGACACCCTTAGTGTATGTTAAAACTTCTTTTTCCACCAGTTTTTGTGGCAGCAATGGTCCCTCGAGGGTGTCAAGTATTATTTCACACAGAGAGAGTCACATGGCACCATTCCAAGAGAAAGATGGTGGATTTCACTAAAATTTTGATTATCCACCCTTCCTTTTGGAACACTATGTTCATTTATTTAAAATATTCAAACCCCTATTGACTGTGAAGCAAAACCGAGGCAGACTATAATAAAATAAATACATGCCACAACATTGATTATGTATGACACATAATACCCTTCCAGAGACAGAGTGGGGAGTAGAATAGTGGCAACACGCAGAATATGGCAAGTTTTGCTCCCACGCCACTGAAACCTCCACTCCCTGAAAGCAATCAAAAGGCTACTGTGTCACAGCACATAGTATCCAGACAGTCACACAGGAAATTTATCCGTTTGCAGCCCACTTTCTACGAGAAGGGGAAATTGTCCATTTGGCTGGGATGAAAAGCTTCTCATGGGGGCAGGCTGAGAATTGGGAAGAGATCCAAGAACATATGGAAGCTAAGGGGCAAGGAGCACGCAGGCATGGAGACTGATGGGAGCAAGCAGAATAAGAGGCAATGCAGGGAGAAACTGAATGTGAAAGGAAAGTAGGTTGGGCCATGTGGCTTGTAGAAAGGGGCAGAGGAGACAAAGAATTAAGGCAAGAAACAGATAATCAGATAAGAAACTCAGTGTGGGATGCCTCTCCACAGTTGAATTTTGCTATGGAAGGCTGGAAGCTGTGAGCCAGGGAGCAAAACGGGCATGGGGTTGTTTAGTATCTTGACCCAAACAAAGGGATTCTACACGTAGCTTTTACTACTATTGCAGCTTTGTGAGCTGGCAACTCTGAGCAAAGAACTGAGGGAGAATCCTCAAATGTTGATTTGAAGTAAGCAGTCGGCTGCTGGCTTCAAGTCCCATATATTGTACCAACTGTAATAGATATCTGATTACACATTCTGGTGCTTTCCTTAAAAAGAGGCATCTATTTTCCATTGCTGTGGATGTGCCTTTCTTCAATGTGTTTGTTCTTTTAGCTCCGCGTAGTGTCACTAATTTACTTCTTTTTTTCAGCTGGTTGGCAAAAACCAGACTGCTGTTCCTGGTGCCTGCTTCTGATCTGCTTAACATTTGTAGAGGTATAGTTTGCTATAAAAAGGCACCAGAGGTATGCAGTCCTCTCTCGTCCCTCGTAAAAGGCTACACCTGGAACTTTCTACCTTCCAAGAAAAGTTGGGAGGAACAAACAGTTTTTAGAATTGCAGATCAACAAGCTGATCCATGACCACTTTCATGATCAGAAAATAGCCTGGAAAATGTAGGGGGAAGTGCATATTTACAGATTGCTGTAATCACAGTAAAGCACAAGATATATGATTTTTCATTAGGTGGGAAATCAGAACACTAAGCACAGAAAGCAGGAACTACGAAAATGTTAAGTTAACCTTGTTTTGTACCTAAAAGATGGATTGTAGTTTAAAGTTACCTGTTGTTTCCTTCCAGGAAAAAACTATATTATGTTAAAACTGAATCAGCCTCGTCAGCTATGCATTCACTTTAGTACATATGATCAGGCCTTGTGACCCTCTGTTCACATAGCAATAATAATATCATTTATATGGAACTTTCCCCTAAAGCAGGTGTGGTGAACCTGTGGCTCTTCAGATGTTGTTGAACTCCAAGTCCCATCAGCCCCACCCAACATGGCCAGTGATCAGGGGTGATGGGATTTCGAGACTGGCAACATCTGGAAGGCTACCAGCTCCCTGTCCTTGCCCTAAAGACTTTGTGTAATCTCAGTCATTGTGATAACAACCATTATTTTGTAAGGGAGGAAGAGGCTGAGGCTGAGAAAGGCTGGTTTGTGTACAACTGTGTAAAGTTGAGAATTCAATAAATTATACCAGAGTCATATTTACATCAGCTCTAGTAACACAACAGATAGTACACATACACATGCACATACACACACACACACACCCCAAACTTACATGCATTTTACTTTCATGTGACCGCGTATACACGTCATGCTGGGAAATAAGTAATTCAATTCAAACCTAGAAATTGAAAGAGAGAGCTGGAGAGTCCTTGTACTTCATGAGCAGACCCTCTCCAGAGCCTGTCAAAGGATATCAGGGAGGGCAGAAGAAGACCCAAAGAGACCTGGGGCACAACAGGCCCTTGTTTATACTGCTCAGCCTCCCCGCCTACCAACTGATTTGTGGGGTAGCGCAGCAGCAGCAACAACAACTTTCCTGTGCATCCTTGAGCCTACTGCTGACCCCAGAGCTTCAATTCTGGTTGTGGATATATTTGGATACAGTATTTGTGGTATGGATTGAAGAGAGAGAGGCAGAGAGGGTGTTTTGAGGGTGCTCCTCACTTCAAACAATTTCACTTATGCATGCGGGGACTGGAACGTATCCCCTGCATAAAGGGAGAGTCACCTGTATTGCACAGTAGAAGCCACCTCTAGCTCTGGTGGCTTCTACTGTGCCAAATGTTGATAAACATTTAGCACAGTAGAAGCCACCAGAGCTATTTCATCAGACTTTGCGCTCCTGCCCACAATATTACAGTAACAATGAATAAAAGCATGTGTGCCCTAGTACCAGGAGTGTGTAAGAGATTCTGATTTGAGTGAACAGATAAGATGTGATTTTGATGGTTGGGTCACTGCTTAGAGCACTATAAAGATCACCTTTACACAAAGTTTGGCTTGGTATTCCAGGTAAGGCTGGGAGAGATTCCTGTTTGAAAACATGGAAATTATATTTACTGTCAAAAATAAGCAAAAGAGGGTGCCTTTGGGTGAATCAATTTTGCTTTTTCATTTTTAGATCTATTTTCCACGTTTCCACATCAATTTGCTTTTAAAAAAAGACTTCCTGAAAATTTGTCAACATTTTATTGCAAATTTATCCTACTATGCACATTATTGTATGCAATGTTGCCTAATATACACATTTCTGCAAAATAATTTTTCTAATATAATGCAGTTCTGCATGTTATTTTTATGAATACATGCATTTTTAGGAACACTTTACCCTAGTATATGCATTTTTGTACACATTACTTGGCTGGAGGACGGCACTGCAAAATTTGGAGAAATGTGAACTTCGAAGGATGGGTGTGTTTTCCATTTGTGTATTGTTTCAGAAAGAGCAAATTAGATAGGCTCACTGTTAAATGCAAACTGAAACAAATTTCTCCTCCATCCCTAAGAGTGACAAAGCACAAACTCTCTGCAACAGAACCAATTGAGGATTCCCCTAAAGAAAGTACTGTACAGTCTACTACAAAAGTATAGAACCCCAGAATTGTTGAGCTGCTGGGCATTCCCACCAAGAGTAGCAAGAAATGTGTCTATTTGCCCACAATATTTCCGGCATCATTGACTGTATTCTATGCACTTCTTACTGTTTTCCTTTGGACTAGGGACTGATAGAAGCTTTGCTTCTGTACAAAGAGGTAATGTTTTTTTAGATCCGACTGTGGGCTTTCCTGATGTTTCTTTTGAAGAGAGAGAGTCACATCCATCTTGAACTAAGCTGCTACCACTGTATTGATTCAAAACATGCCTGAAATAGTAGTGTGCACAATCTTCTGGCCAAAGAGACAAATAATAGAAAAACATATATGATAAATAGATTTATAGCATCAGGGTTTAAGATTTGTTGCATTGTGAGCAACCTTTGCAGTTTGCTCATTCTTTGAAGACCTTCACATTTAATTACAAGACAGCTGCCAAATCTAAAGCTGCTTGGAAAGCTTCAGAATTAAAACTGAACTCCTTCTGCATGCTAATGCAAGTGTACCGAATGTCTGGAGTGGAGCCCAGAAGTGTCTTGACACTACTCAATGTACATCTCAATGACAACTCAATGTATGCACAAAAAACCTATCCAGAGAACCAAGCAATAACTGCAGTATGTGAAACGCTGTTCCCTTTCTCTGTGTGTTGTCCAACTGCTTCTAAGGGTAGAAAGTGAGAAGCTGTCCAACTGAAGCCTATATATTGCCTATTTCCAAGTAAGTGTCACTGTTCCCTGGAGCTACTCCCAAGAAAGCACACAAAATTTGTCACCATTTGCTTTGGTAGTTTCTTCTGTAAGAAAAAAAGGGAAATTGCACAATGGATTATCAGTATGCCATGAGCTACAGTTTAAGAATTGTTGGCGTGGGAACTGAACCAAGAAGATTCAGAAGCCAAACTAATAGGTAGCAGTTTCCGAGGCAAATCTACAACTGCTCCTTCGTTCTTCCATGCCTCGTGGGAAGTGAATAATAATAATAATTTATTTATACCTCACCCATCTGGCTGGGTTTCCCCAGCCACTCTGGATGGCTTCCAACAAAATATTAAAATACAATAGTCCGTCAAACATTAAAAGCTTCCCTAAACAGGGCTGCCTTCAGATGTCTTCTAAAAATCTGGTAGTTGTTTTTCACTGCCCTCAGGAAATAACTTCTCTTGCTCTGATCCCACATCTGAATCAGAAATCCTGAACCTGAACAAGAGCTCCACCTGCAGACTTCAAACACTGAGTCTAAATTAGGAATATCAAAACAAGAGAGACAGACGAGGAGACCAAGGAGTAAAGCAAGAGCCAGTTTTTCTTCTCTGTGCTGGAGGATTCTACTCAGCTCATGTTGCTGGGTTTGTAGACAGAGGTGAGAAGCCAGAGAGATCCTCCGTCCTCCCCACACAAAGAAACTGCATCTTATATAATCTACTTCAACCACCATCAGAGGTTGTTTTCAATATCAAGGCCCCTACTGGGGCAATCTCTGCTCCTTCAAGGCCTTCAGCGGCGCATACGTGAAAAGAGCTGAAATGCCATTAAGAGGAGCTTCACCATTTCCATGGCAACCGTGTTTCCTGCAAGTACACTGACGTTACAGCTGGTGTTTCTCACAGCAAGCATGTCAAGTGTGAAGGCATTAATTAAACACCAATGTGCACGCACCTGTTTCGGCTGCAGCTCCTTGACCCACATTACGTATATTACATGGGTGTATTTCAGGAGATGCACTTGTTCTATACAATCACAGAGTGAATCTGTCGTTCGCACTTTATATGCATGTTGTGACCTGTGGGAAACACTCCTGGAACATCAGTTTTGTTGTGGCTGCTTCAAGTGTGGAGCTGCTCTGGGTGTTTTTAAGGTCAGTTGTTCTAGATTCTAAGGAGGATTTGCAAATGCCACCTGGCTGACAGTACTATTTTTCTCTATCTTGAAGCTTGGTGTACAATACTAAACAATTCCCCCTGAGAGGCTCTGGTTTAAAGGGCATTTTCTTTATATGAATAGTGGGTGCAACAGCTTCCCTTGTGTCCTGCCTGGCCTGTCAGCCACTGGGCACATCTGTCTCCCAGGAGGCCCTACAATCATGTCATTTTTGGGATGCATCCAGGACTGGGGAATGGTGGCATCAGCAAATGTAGGTTGGAGGCTATGTGCACTTTTTCTCTATGGTTGTGAAGCCAGAGGTCTAAAGAAGGAGACGTGATGAGTTGGGAGGCAGAGGAATAGGAGGTGCAGCCCAAGTGGGTAACCACATATCCTCTTGCTTCTGTAGTTGTGCGGGCAGGAAGCTAAGAGCTAAGAGCTAAGAGCTGCTGCTGCTGCTGCTGCTGCTGTAAGGTGGGAGACAGCCAACAGTTCAGGAGCCAAGTCACAAAAGGAGATTGAAAGGACCCAAGCTCTATTTGTAAAATGTACATTATTGAATACAAGAGCGCTGTGGGAAAACTCATAGTGCTCATGTAGCTGTCAATAAGCAGTGTTGTGCATCCAACCTGACATGGTGTCTCTCTCTTGAGAGGCAGGGATAGAGGCCACCCCAAACATAGTTTCCTGCTGTATTGTTTGAGGGTCACTAAGTATCTCCTTGCCTATGGTTGACTGCATGCACATATGCCATTTTTTGTGGCTATTTATAACTTTAAAATGATTTGAATGCTCTTTCCAAACTCAAGTTGAGGTTGGGCTAGTGGCTGCTTGGTCCCCTTCCACTTGGTTTGCTATGCAATAAATGGGGCTTTCAATAGCAGCATACTTTGATGACAAGCTACTTCGCATGAGGGAATATTGGTTAACTACCTTAAACTTCTGGGCCAATTGTTTCCTTGTATGATGACTTCATTGCAATGAAATTTGCATTGTGCGGCTCAAGTGAGCTACTTTCACATTCTAGTTAGACATTACTTCCATTTCATTGGGTGTAATTGAGCCTGAGGAAATAGAAATGGAGGGGAAATCTTTTGCAGCTGAGTGGATTCTAATGGGTTCTAAACAAGCCAAAGCAAACCTGGCAGTGCCATCAAGCAAAATATTCCACTACGTACATGGATCCGTGGAGCCAAATTTTGTATCCTGTGTGTTGGCTGATAAGAGCCTGAGGGCAATATCAATCTTGTTTCACACAGCAAATGAAGACAGACACAGAAAAAGATGGCTTTGCAGCAGCATCGCAAAACAGTGCTCTGCATTATGGGTCAGTTTTACATCCAGTGTGTACATCACGCCACATTCACACCCCACATACCTGCAGGTGTGTTTTTGAGGAGGAAGAATTGCTCTCACATGTATTGGCCTCTAAGTGGAGATCCCACTTCACATATGAATTTGGGTACCATAAGCATCTGGTTCCTTAAACAGCCAATTGATCTCACTTGGTCGTATTCACCCACACACATTAAACTGGAATTGTTTTTTTGCTAGACACACAAATGCCACTGAATCCTTCTTCACAGTCATGTGGTTTTTCTAGAAACCACATTTCTGTCTATGTTCAGTAATTTCATAGTTTGGGTGAGGGGGAAAAACTGTGTATTTCATAAATGGACCAGTGTGCATTATTTCACTCTTTCGGTGACTCTTCAACTTCTCACTTTCCAGGAGCGAAATTTTACACCCAACTTGCTAGTCCTCTTTAAAATCCAATCTCATGTATATTTAATTAGAGTATGAGAGGATGCTAATGCCACAGAAATCTGACACTTTTCCTAGGGCACAATTTGCTCTGTCATCACACTCAGGCTTGGGCTATGCTAGAATTGTCATGTCTTTCATAAGAGATGCAGATGAAAGAAATTGGCTGCCTGAATATGCTTCCCATGGTAGGCAGAATGAGAAATTAAAGCACATAAATGCTTTTATTCCTAAGTAACTGTCCCTCTTGCTTCTCCTCAACCACTACGCCACCTCCAGCCCCTTAGGAGATTAAAAAAAATAACCAAAATGTTTCTGCTAGTGTTTACCACTGCCCTTGGCTGCATACACAACATACATTCACAGACATAACTTCCCCCAAAGAATCATGCAAACTGTGGTTTTTGAAGTGTGCTGTGAATTGTAGCTCTGTGAGGAGTAAACTACAATTTCCATGATTCTTTGGAGGAAGAAATGTGCTTTCAATCCATCATGTGTACCCAGCCCTTGTTTATGTAGTTTGCAAAAGATCCACGAAGGAGACATTCATGTCAGTGGAGACCATAAGCATAGAAGTAACTGGGTGGAGGACATATATTCTATACTGGTCACTCTACATCTTTCCTGGGAAAGAAATGTCAAGCCATGAAATTAAAGGAATAATGTCCCCATTATTGCTCAGTGAATAACAAGGAGTAGCAGAACTTTTTAATGCTTCTTCTGAGTAAGAGAGGCCCACCATTATCAGTGCATTTGTCTCACAACACTGCAGTGTTGCAACACCACTGACTCATAAGAAAGGATTCTCTACTGAATCACCATTATCCCTTCCGCCAGCTGACAGAGGTCTCTTATCCATGAGGTAATTCAGCTTGACTCCATTTAGAGGAAGAGACTGAACAAGAGAGAAGGAAATGTTTTATCTTGAATCACCAGGAGGCTTATTTAATAGAAGTCTCAGCAATAAAGGATGGTGCTAGCAATTTATAATTCCAGGATTGGTGGTGGTCTCCAGAAACAGATTCTTGTCCAAGACTGCACCGGCTGGCTTCCTTGTACAACATGAAATCAATTCTTCAGTCAGCTCCCCCCAGCCACGATAGCTCTACGCTCCCTCTCAACAAAAAAAGGAAAGATAAAGCAAATGTATCTTTCTGCTTCAACCCTGGAAATGAGAGATGAGGCACATAATTAGCTTTTCTCAAATTTTCTAAGAACCTGTCAGTGAAAATAAATATGTCAGCAGCGAAAGGAAGCATCTTTGGCCAAGAATTCACCTCAGCAGCTATTATTATACAGTGAAACATTTTAATTAACTGAAAGGCTATCAGCCATCAGGAGGGACTGAGGCCTTTCATGGAGGTGACAAAATGCCAGTATTTCCTGGCATAAAGCCAGGAATCAAAAGCTTGCACAAAAGCCAAAGGAGACAAAATTTCCCAGCATGTTTTGTACAAAAGAAACTAACTGCCCTGTATAGCTACTAAGTAGACAGAATGGCTTAAGAGGATTTGTAAAAACAGTGAAGACTCTGACACAAGGGCACAGGACTTAATCTCAACATGGGCATAGAAGCACTTATAGTTACTGGTGAGGGCACTCACTCCACTGCCATGGATATTTCCCACCAGTGTCACTAAATAGGTAGTACAAACACAGAGAGAGAAAGAGAGGGGAGAGGGGGAGAGAAAGCACACTGGCAGGTAGGATGTTCAGGCTTGATAAGAGAAGGCAGAGTTCCTCTGGTCTTCTTGCTTTGTGACCCATTGCAACTGGGCATTACCACAGCTGAATTATGAGGGCCACTTCATCCATAGTACAGTACCAGCTGAAGTTTCCAATACAACATCAAGCCCAATGTTGTTGGGTTATTTCCAGATGATGTGGACTGAAGGTGTGGACAGGATACTTGCAGTGATGCACCTGACCACCTGCCAGTTAGATCCTTGTTCATCCTGGCTTATTAAAGCTAGCTGGGGTGGGATGCCTGAATGGGTGAAAGGCATGGTAAATGCATCCTTGCATGATGGAGTGATGCCCACTGCCCTTGAAGAGACAGTGGTGCGTCCCCTCCTCAGAAAGCCTTCACCAGACCCAACAGAGTGTAACAACTATAGACCAGTCACCAACAGTCTTTTCTTGGCAAAGGTGGTGGAGAAGGTGGTTGTGGAGCAAATGCAGGTGTTCCTGGAAGAGACTGATTATCTAGCTCCAATACAATCTGGGTTCAGACATGGCTCCAGAACTGAATCAGCCTTGGTTGACCTGAAGGATGACCTTATCATGAGATGGACAGGGGGGATGTGGCCCTGTTACTTCTGATTGATTTCTCAGTGGCTTTTGATACTATTGACCATAGTATTCTCCTGGAATGACCTGGTGAGATGGGTATTGGAAGCACTGAATAATGGTGGTTCCATTCACATCTTCAGGGTCATGTCATTGAAGTGAGTCTTCCTCAGCCTGACATTTGTGCAATGGGTTTCTGCAGGGTACTATTCTCTCCCCAGTGCTATTTAATAGTTTTGGAGCAAGGTGTCACCAGTATGCTGATGACACGCAGCTCTGCTTCTCCATAACATCTGAATCAGGAGAGGTTGGAGTGTGAAAACTTTGGACTGGTGTCTGGATGCGTTGGTGGACTGGATGAGGACCAATAAACTGGTTTTGAATCATGGGAAGATGGAGGCTCTTTGGGTGAGTGGTTCCCATGTTCAGGAAATTGGCAAGTTACCTGTTCTGGACAGGGTTGCACTCCTTCTGAAGAAGTAAGTGCATAGTTTGGGGGTACACCTGGATATATCTTTGTCACAGATGCCCATATGGCTACAAGTGCCTTTTACCAGCTGCGTCTAGTTCACCAACTAAGGCCATTCCTGGGCAAGTATAGCTTGGCCACTGTACTTCATGCATTGGTAACCTTGCAGTTAGATTACTGTAATACACTCTATGTAGGTCTGCTGTTGGCTCTGGTTCAGAAGCTCCAGCTGGTGCAGAATGCTGTGGCCAGATTGCTTGTGGAAGCTTCTGGTCAAGAACACGTGACACCACTGTTAAAACAGCTGCACTGGCTACTTACCTGCTACCGAACCAGGTTCATGGTTCTTGTATTGTATTCATGGTTCTTGTTCTTGTACTGATTTACAAAGCCCGGAAAAAATGGGTCCAGGATATCTCAGGGATTGCCTGAACCCTTATATTCCAGCTCAATCACTGAGATCATCTGCAGGAGCATCTTTGGTGAAGCTCGTTTGACAACAATGAGAAACCAAGCCTTTGGTGCCATTGGTCCAGTCCTGTGAAACACCCTACGAACAGAGATTCAGCAGGCACTTTCTGTGCCAGCTTTTAAATGCCTACTGAGAGCTACTCTGTCCTGCCAGGTCTATGCAGGTAATTAAAAGTACATTCTATACAATAAAAGTACATTCCACAATAGTCTATTGAGGTTTGCTCTTAATTTCTTTTTGCTTTTAACTTTTATTGTTTGGTTTCATTTTTTTATATTATTGTAAACTGCAGTGATATAGCTTTATGATGCTGTGGTATATACATATTTTTAAAATAAAGTAAATAAACAAATATTTTTATGTGTGCATAGGAAGCTGCCTTATACCAATGAGACGGTTTGTCCATCTAGTTCAGTGTTGTCTACTCTGACAGAGGCAGTCTAGTTCTCAGAGAAAAGTATTTTGAATAATCATCTGCTTGATGATGTACCAGGGGCTGAACCTAGGTGCTTCTGCATGCAAATCTTGTGCTCTACCACTGCTCTACCCTCCCCAGATATCTTACTTAAGATGTTTTAAATGAGCACCTAAAAATGTAAGGGTTGAGTGCCACAAGAGTATGTTATGCAAGTGCGCTCATTAGGGAACCAAGATTGGATGTCGTTCCCTTGGAAGTCTACATTCCGTGGCCAACCTAGATTTGTCTCTGGACAAAGTTCAGAAGACTGGATGGAAGGCAGGGGTTATAGGCAAACATTGAAAGCAATGAAACTTCTGTTGAATGTGGCCATATTCATGGCATAAGGCTGAAAAATGAAGCTGGCAAGGCTTAGAAAGGCTTAACAAGGTAACAGTTATAACAATCAGCTGCCACTACAAGGACCTTTGGGGGCTGATTCATATTCAGCACAGCTGTCCAAAATGCATTCCCTGCCTTGGAAGTTACTATCCCTACTGGGCCTCCTTTCACATATATTTTGCTAGTAAAAGCTATGATTTATGTGTGAGAGAGCCATTCATAAATGGCACTGATTACATTTCTTTTGGGCTTGGATGTAGGTTCCTGAGTACAAAAAGTGACACATGGAATGACTCCAAGGAGTCATTGCTGTTTTGGCCTCATTTGTATGTCGATTCATAAATTTTCTCCGAAATCAGCCTAGAATACAGTCTTTTGGGCCTCGTTTATGATGTTGGGAGCTCAGTAAAGTAGTGCCACAAGTATACCATCTGCTAATATCCTAATATGTTTTTAAAGGTATTCATAATCCTTTGAATTCATGTAATCTCTCTGCTTTTGCCTACCCAGCAGAGTTAGTGCCTCAACAATATGGCACTCCTAGAAAAACAAGGCAGGATTCACCTAACAAACCTTGTCAGTGGAAGCCCTTGCACAAAGGGGCTTCCCTCCCCTCTCCTCACCTCAGTGCACCCTTTTCACACCCCAATGGGATGGGGGAGGAGGATCGTTCCATCTGGCAAGCTGATATCCTGGGACAGATGGAACATTTGTAATAGCACAAAGTTGAATTCCAGCTCTAGTGACCTAAATCCACCGCAGCTTGTGTTGACATTCGGAAGTTGTTGGACTGCAGCTCCCAACACCTCTATTGGCCATGTTGGGAGATGGAATGGTTGACCATCTAGAGGGCACTGCATTGGCTATACCTGCACTATGTAACTTTTTTAAAACCCTTTTCTTTCATTTCATTATTTAAGTAATAACCCTCTTTTAAAAGAATCCTTTTGAACTGTATTGCGTAAAAGCAATATATACAGTCCAAAACATCAGAAGGTCATCAGATTGGGGAACGCTGCACTAAATGCCAGTAAAAGGGTTGCCCATTAAATTTTACCTCCAATTTGTAGGTTTGCACTCATGCAAAACACTTCAAGGGAATACAAAAACAAGAGTTTCTATTAAATCTAATGATGTTTCTGGGGAGAATTCTAACTGTCCTTAAATTCTGAACCAGTTTTGCTTTAAGTGAAATTTCAAGCAAAGTGGGAGGCTGGTGCCTGGGCAAAACAACTGATGAATTCCACAGGGAGCCACAACTCCCAAAAAGAGTTTTGATGAAGCCGAGAAAATTTATGAGGAAATATTCTGCACATCCCTCATAGATCCCCTTCCATTTCCATTACAGTTTTTAATGAGTTTGCCTTTAACACAGTTTTTTGGGGGCATAGCCCAGGAATGCACTCACATCCTAAAAGTGGTAGAAAAACTAGGCCATATTGAACATGAGATGCATCGTGAGTGAAGGTGGGGCTGGAAGTAAAGCCTTGTGGAAAGAAGGGGACCCATGAACAAAAGTTACAGGCCACTGCCTTACAAAGCATACCACATGACCCCACACACTGCTTGCCCTTTAAAACCTAATCACGCCATGTGCTATGAGGCACATTTATGCAAGGCATGGAACTCTGTAATCTCTCTTCAGTGTGCATTTTTATGAGTTTATGTTGGCTTTGATCTGCCCACTTATCAGTTCCTCAGTGGGATAAAAGTATGTTTCAGTGAAAAGTAATTTTCAGTTACCTCAGTTTGTAACTCCTTATAGCTTGTGCATTCTTGTCTCTGATATCTTTGACAGCTCAGAAATACTATATTAGTATTATTATACATTACCTGAAATTATATAGGGGGGAATTAAGAGCTACTAAATCATCAAATGGGTCTTTCTTGTCACTTTCTGCTCTCAGCTGGAAGTTGCTGTGTGCACTTCAGATCTGACAACCCTTTGCTTTGCAAAGGTGCTGCCTTTGCTTGGTTTCCTCAGTGTTAAAGAAGATCAGTTTGAATCTGCTGGGTATGTCATTTGGTGATATAGGAGGCAACCCCATCAGGGAATAAGTCTCCCTGAACTCAATGGGGCTTACTTCTGCATCAACACATAGAGGGTTGCTCTGTTTAATAAAGAAGCCCATACTCCACTGATGACCATGAGCTTCAGCAGAGATTACAATTATGAACATGGCATGCTTTATGAATATACTTGTAATCTATACCAAAGCCCACTGGATGGCTCCACACTCTGCATTTTAATATAGCATTTTATATCAAAGCCATTAGCAAAGTTTGTAGCACTGTTGTTATTTAAGGTTTAGGATCAGACATTAAACTTAGAAGGGTCTCTGGTTCATATCTTAGAAGGGTCTCTGGTTCATATCTGGGTATGGCTAAGCTGGTTGATAGTGTGCCTGGCAGAGTCTCAGTTATTGGTTGTTCTTAGAAGATTTTTGTAAAATATAATTAGCAGGTTCGGAGGAAACTAACACAGCAATGCCTGCCATGAAGTGCTCTTGGGTGAGTCTTAAAGCATCATTCTTTCCTTACCCAATATGGCGCCTAAACATCTTAGCACAGCCTTGGCCAACCTGGCATCCTCCAGATGTTTAGAACTAGAACTACACACTGGGGCTGATAGGAGTTGTGTTCCAAAGCATCTGGAAGGCACCAGTTTGACCAAGGCTATCAGCCTTTCAGATAGTGGGTATCTGGAGAGGCAGTTTTAGGGTAGAGTGACTGGTTTGGCTGCACTGGGTGCCATGCTGCAGAGGGCAGCACAGCAATGCTGTAGAACAGAGGGCAAGGGGCAGGGGGTGCCAAATTTTAGTGTCACGCAGGGCACCACTGAAATTTGAGAGCCCAAAGTCCAGCACTGGTATCAGTTAATGTTTTGCCACACAAAATAACAAAATGCAAAGCAACCTTTCACCAATAGTTCTGGGGATAGATTTGATATATGGCCTTTTGGAGAGTTTAATTTGTCTAGTTCTACAGGCTTACTGTGGAATGTCATAGATCAAAAGTAGATCTACTAGTACAAACTACTGCAAAGCAAGAAAATCACATGTATCATTTCAACTGTTTCTTTTTTTCATTTTCATCTTTCAGGGTGCAGCAATGTTGCTACATCCAAAAGACACCTCCAGGCCTCTATATAAAACTGAAATGTTTCAGCCCCCTTATGTCATATTCTTTTCATTATCATCCTAGATTCTACAACAGTAGAACAGTATGCACAAACCAGTATTTTTGGCATGTTTTGCTTCCCCTCACCTTCCCTCCTTGGACCCTTTCTCCCAGTTCACAGGGCTGTGCTCTGCTTTAGCCTTGGAAGAATTAGCCACTGTGGAACCTGCATGACAGCCAGGGCCAGTTCCCACCACCATAGGAGGCAAAGCAAGAGAAGATGCTGTAGGGGGAACAGGCATATAGCAGAAATTAATCAGATGCACTTTTTCTGATGATGTCTGCAGTTATTTTCAGCAGATTTGCTTCTCACATTACTTCTCCTTTGCTACTCAGTCATCAGGGGGTAACTAGCCTGTCAGAAGCACAGTATTCTCTTCAGCCTGTTATCAAAACAGCAAATGTCACCAAGGATTTTCCACTGGGAGTGAACAGTGTGTTCAGTAAACAGAGTGTTCCCAACTAGGTCACATTCAGTGTGCTCTCTCACTTTCCATTCCCAAATCACAGGACATTTGGAGAGGCTCTTTTTTCCTCAAATGCCCCAAAAGGATTTGCAGTGTGTGAGAGATGTGTGAAAGCCCTTATTTTTGCACTGAATTGGAGTGCAAGCTCAAATGCACGTGTTTTGCATCTGTTTGTGTTGCAGCAGCATTGTTCTTCTGCCATGAGAAATGCATTGATTAAAGAATAAAGAGGACCCTCTGAACCAAAGTGGCTACCTACTAGAAAGGGTGCTTGCTACATCTCTGCATTCCAGGAAAAGGAAAGACTGGTAAGATGGAACCAATAAATCATGCAGAAAATGATACCTTTAATCCCTTGTTAAGGGCCTGTATGTATGGGACATATAAGATATTGGTGTAGAAAACCAAGTAAAATATTACAGGAATGAGCCCTACTGAACACAGTGAGATTGGTGTGTGTGTGTGTTGGGTGGTACTTTACATGTGAAAATGTGTTGAATAGGAAGTAATATAGGCATTTTGAAGGTCGAATTGGATTTCACATGTCTTTAGAAGGATCGGCATCTTGCCACCAACAGCAAGGTCTATGAAGCACCTCAGTTTAAACTTAGAACTGGTATTTTTTTTCTTTTGCTGCTGCCAAAAGCATAGTAGCATGAAAGGTGAGGCTGTCTGGTTCTGTGACTACTAGCGAAACATGTCACCTTTTAAAAAAATCTTTAGTATTCACACTATATACACTGTGACAGCCACAGTGAGAGCACTCTGGACTGTTGCTGAAATTTAAACAACTGCTGCCCTCTGCAGGAGCTTATCTTTATGTCACACCCATCCCTTATTCACAAGCTTGCAGGAAAACATGACATGGGTATGTAATGTTGATTCTTTTGAAATTGTTCTGGGTAGGATTATATAATGGTATTTTCAAGGTGCAACATAGCACGGGTGAATTAATGCCTAATAATGTATAGTGCAACTCGAATATAATTTATAAAGTAAGTTAGCATAGATAGGAACCAATCATCTTTTGGTAGCCTATGCACTTTGTGCTATTGCAATGTTTAATACTGCATAATGCAAAATGATATTTTTCTTCTTATGCTGGTCCAGGTGTCTAAAACAAGATAATCTTTTAAAGAAAAAACAAGCAAACCATTGCATAGTTTTTATTTTTTATTATTTTATTTACTTAAAGCTGAAACAAAGGACAGAGATATTTGACAGTGAGTTGGCTGACTTTTTATCCACCCAACCTAGCAACTTTTTTAGAGTAAGAAAGAAATTGAACATGGTGGAGCACATGTAACACCAGACAAAATGCACATGGAACGGATTACCTAGAAATTTAAGAGTCTTAAACCTGTGCTATTTCCACTTTCCACTTCCAATGTAATACACAAAGTGGG
This sequence comes from Lacerta agilis, assembly GCF_009819535.1. Taxonomy (NCBI): domain Eukaryota; kingdom Metazoa; phylum Chordata; class Lepidosauria; order Squamata; family Lacertidae; genus Lacerta; species Lacerta agilis. The sequence goes on along the minus strand of NC_046312.1, from coordinate 47,100,821 downwards.
ACCTCACAAGTTGGGTAAGATCCATGAGTCCCAGTTCTGCCCATTACAGCAAAAGCAAAAAAAAACCCAAAAAAACACAGATGTGAAAGGTATTTGCTCTCTTTGGGTTTCCTGGGACTTGGGGGAGTGCAGCCACACTGGGCACAGAGCCTCAGAAACACTGCAACTATGATGTAGAATGGAAGACGAGAGGCAGGGAGAACTGAATTTTGGTATCACACAGGGCGCTGCTAAAATTTGAGTTCCACCACTGCTGTCTATGATGAACATACATATCATCTCAGAGATTCCCGCCCCGCCCCCCATTATTTCACAGAACTAAGGTCAGCACAAGAAAGAAGATAAAGAAACAGAAGAGAATATGGCTCATTTTATGAGCTGTAAACACCACCACCACCACTGGTTTGGCAAAGGGTCCCTGAGTCATGTGGATGCAAACATCTTCTCAGTAGATCCATTAAGAATCTCATGCTTCTCAGGATAACTTACAATTAGTATTACCAACTTCTACTTTTATGTTTTGAGGGCTTCTGCCCAGTTAACAGCTTCAGAACAAAGCAATAAATCATTAGTGATTATTGTCCCAGTATGGCAATGCAGTGGTGGTACATTTAAATAACCAGCTGCTCTGCTTAGTAATTCACTAGGAGAACTTTCCAATGCTTTATTTGGGTTCCTCTCCACTGAGAGACTAGGTGAATAGTTACTGGAGATAGGACCTTGTCTCTAGTAGCAGCATCCCAGCTCTGGAACGACTTGTCTGCAACCCCCTAATTATTTTTAATTGAAAAATAATTAATTGTGGGGACCAAATCAAAACTTTATTTGCCCAGGACTTTCAAAGCACAGAATAAGTGATTTTTAAAAAATTGCTGCCAATTTTACTGATGATGTCTCAGCTGCTTTGACTTCTTGTTATTGATCAATCAATCCATTTATTATTTAGACAGTCTTCTTCTACCTAGTATTATTATTTATTATTATCTATTACACTTATACTCCACCCTTCCTCTCCCAAAGGAGCCTAGGACATTATAGGGCATTCAGAGCAACTTCACAATATAAGACATGCAGAAAACAAAAAATACAGATTTTAAAAAAGCAAGCAAATATCAAAACACTACCATTATACTAAAAACAGCAATCTGAAAAATATATCAAAATCAGCAGCATGGAAATTTTAAAGCATTAAAAGCTTATTTAAAAAAAGAAAAAGAAGGCAGCAGGGAGACCACTGGGAAATATTGGAAAGTGTGAATAGGCTCCCAACAGATAGAACGTTACAGAGCCTCACACGGTCTTAAAGATGACTTGGGTGAATCTTGAGAATCTGTGAATGGAACTCTGCCTGCCGAATGCTTCCATTGGCAGAAAGAGGGGAGGTTATTTTCACAGACCCTCCTCCAAACCCCTGAAGTCCCTTGTCCCACTGAAAATCAGCTCCAGATGGCCAGGAGATCCCATAGAACAATGTGGGAGGTGAGATGGGGGTCTAGCAGAGAAAGAGAGTCCGTGAATATTGCCCCTTGCTACTCTTCCACAAGGGGGAACCGCCACTGACTCACAAGGCCCTTTCTTCATGGAAGGACAATCAGGATCCAAGTCAGCATCCAGGTCACACAGTCAACTGGACTGTGCGTGCGTGTTGAAAAATTGAGTATTGTAGATGCATTTGTGATTCAAGCTTTTGTTTGAGACTGATGTGGTATTTCTGCTAGGCAGAGACTTTGTGGATCCAGGGAGTCTAGGGACTCAGCTATACAACTGCAAATAAAACGTTTCAAGTGTGTTGTAAAGTGCATTATACAAATGTGACACCAGATGGCGATTGTGAGCTATGGCAAATTCAATATATTTTTTCAAAACATTTTTTAAAAAAGCATTTTTTTTATATGTGTCTAGTTTCCAAGTAGTTCTATCTAGAGCAGGGGTCAGCAAACTTTTTCAGCCGTGGGCCGGTCCACCATCCCTCAGACCATGTGGTGGGCCGGACTATATTTTGAAAAAAAAATAATGAATAAATTCCTATGCCCCACAAATAACCCAGAGATGCATTTTAAATAAAAGGACACATTCTACTCATGTAAAAACATGCTGATTCCTGGACCGTCTGTGGGCTGGCTTTAGAAGGAGATTGGGCTGCATCTGGCCCACGGGCCTTTGGTTGCCTACCCCTGATCTAGAGATTGACAGAAAGACCCTTCCATTTCTTGTACATGGCTAATTTTGAATCATAAAAACTGAGTCCTTGAAATAACCCTTGTGGTCTCAATTGCACAAATTAGCCCTCACAACATAGAGCTAAGGAAAGATGAGTCTAAAGCAAGCATCCAGTGAGTCTGTATGCTGAGGGTGCTGTGAAGGGCCTAAAGGCCACACAATTCACTCTATATTTGCGTAGGCCGAACACAAAGATTTCTAGTCATAGTTTCCTCTTTCATAACAATCCTTCCTTAACTTTCCTGGCCAACCAAATGGAATCGATACAGCTTACGCTGCTGAATTCCTCAAGGTGCACAGTACCTTTTTTTGGCATATAACAGATTTCTTCTTTCCTCTCACATGGAGTTCAGTTTCAGGTCGTTTTGTTTCTCTTTGTGATTTTCTTGACAGATTTCTCTCTTATTGTGCACACAGTGCAAGAACAGCCTTGCATTGGGGAGAGTTAAATATTTAGTATGGAGGAGAGAGAGAGAAACCCTCTCTTGGCATGAAAAGGAGTCAGATTTGTAAGCAGTTATCACCCCTCCCTCCCTTGCCCATTTTTAATAGGCTGCTGTAGGTTGAAATATGGCTGTTAGTGACTAGAAGCAGCTATGAATAAACATATTTCTTCTTTGGGATACTATTACTCACACAACCCTATTCACACAGTTACTTGTGTGTGGAGGAAAAGATGAACCTTACTTCTAAGTTCATCCCCAATATTTCATCCCTGCTGCCATGCTGCTTTAGACTTCCCTATGTGGAACACAGAGGTCTGAAAGGGAAACCAGTCCTACAGCAAACATTTTAATATGCTTTAATAAAGACCATGTCTTCTCGCTGCTGTTTCTTTGTAAACCCCTTCCCATTACTGTGAGACTATTAACATTATTTTGCCTTGTCATTAGTGTTGGACTAAAATAGCCCTAAAACACTAAAAAATAAAAATATACTAAAAAAACTAAAATGCAACTCAATAACTTTAGCTCTTATCCCCACAGTAGCCTGCATTCAGCTGAGAAGCTTCCGAAATTCCACTTGCTGTTGGTGTTACTGGAGCAGTCTTGTATTCAAATAAGGCCCTCATTCTGCCAAACCCTTGTATAATTTGTTGCTGCTATTGCTGAGTTGTCAGTGGCTTCCCACAGTGCTTGGAGAAAACTGTCAGTCGAATGGCAGCATGAAAAGCCACCAGTGTCCTGACATAAGACTCCTTTAATCCTTGACATAACCCTGCATGGCTGCTTGTTGTTTAATGAATCATTCCTCAGCATACCATTAAAGGGTGCTGTAAGAAGATGAAAGCTCTTGTTGCATCAGCGATTATTTTGGTAAGCACATTCTTGCAGGAATTTATCAGCCTCCCTAATATTTAGAGTGTAGGCCTACTGTACTCCTTTTTTCAGGTTTCTAAATTACTTTGCCCTGTTATAAAACAACAACACTGCTTTCACATTAGGTGGTGAATGGCATCAAGGAGTGGCCTGTGTCTGAGGCAGAAGAAAGTGGGAAGCATGAGATGGAACAAGTCCAAGGATCAAGCCAGAAGATCGGAAGCCAGGATTGAAAGAACTGCCAAGCAGGTCAGTGTTAGTTTGAGAATCAAACCAGAGCTGGAGCTGAACAGAGCTTGAACAAATACTTCACCAAATTCCTTCCAAGAGAAATAACTTACAAAAGAGTGAAAACAGTATGAACTTCCTGCATTTTAGAACCTTGCCAAGTACTGTGACTGGAGAGTGTTGAGTGATATTATAGCCCTGGATTAGAAGCGAGAACTCTTCAGTGCTCAAAGTCTGGCTTTGGTCGTCCTTATTTGTCAGAAATAATAGACTCCATGTAAGTATTCTAAAGCAAACATCTGTTTCATAAGACCAAAACATATGAAACATTTGTTTCATAAGACCAAAATGAATAACCTTGCCTGCTTTTTAAGATCTCCTTCGGCATGTTTTCTCCAGGTGCTCTCAACATCTGAAGCTCTGTGGGCAGCTACCAATGGTGGTGGTGCCCAGGCTGTGGTTTGCCTGGTACCTTTTAGGCACCTGGCGAAATTTGTTCACTGCTCCCTGCCTTGCAATCCCTTTTCCACGGGGTTTGGGAGGGCAGGGCCCTAACTGACTCCAGCTACAAAAGCTGAGGCTGCTGAAGAGGCCAGAGGCCATATTGGTTGTTTCTTAGTGCAAACCCAAACCACCAAGCCTGAGCTTCCAAAGCCACTGGCCACCATGGACAACCATTGGCAGGACGTGCAGCAACAGCAGCAGATATAGAATCATAGAATCTTAGAGTTGGAAGGGACCCAAGGGTCATCTAGTCCAATCCCCTGAAGTTCAGGAATCTTAGCTAAAGCATCCGTGACAGATGGCCAGCCATCATCTGCTTAAAAACCTCCAAGGAAGGAGAGTCCACCATCTTTCATATGTTCTACGCTTATGGTAATATTTTATTCTCTTGTTAATTATGCTGTTTTAAATGTGCATTTTATATTTGACTTCACTTACAATGTTTTCTTTTGAAATGTTTTAGATTTTTTTGTTAACTTTGTTTGTATTAAATATGTATTCTGCAGTTGACCTCCTTTGTAATGTTTTGTTTTGACATCTTTAAGGTAATATTTTAGTTTCCTGTTAATTATGTTGCTTTGACTGTATACTTTATATTTGTCTTTCTTCGCTAATGTTTTATTCTGGAAAGTTTTATTGATGTTTTAATGTTCCGTAAACCGCTTTGAGATTTTTCATAAAAATATAAAGCGGTATAGAAATGAAATGAAGAAGAAGAAGAAGAAGAAGAAGAAGAAGAATATTTTCTCAAGCTTTTAATAGCATCTGATTTCTTTTATATTTTGTTATTAATCCCTAAATTACCATCTTGGCTGCTTTTTTATCTGCTGTTTTCAGTTATTTTAAATACTGTATATCTTTGTATGTGATCCAAGGAATCCTATAGCTATGAATTTTCTGAGCTCCATCCTAGGCCCTCTGGTACTAGCAATGCTACATGCAAAAATCCCCAACTAGGGAGGAGAGGAGGAAAACAGAAAGGATGTACAAAGCCTCAAAAACAAAAACATAAATAACAACAACAAAAGCACCAAACTCAATCCGTTCCGGAAGACCATTTGACCTCCAAAATGTTTGAAAACCAAGGGGCAGCTTCTGATTGCTGCAGGCATCCCGGAAACAATACCCAACAGGCACATTGGACGTACGGCTTCCAACAAACGTTCGAAAACTGGAACACTCACTTTGGGTTTTGAACATTTGGGAACCAAGGCGTTTGAGCACCAAGACATTTGAGAACCAAGGTACCACTGTAGTAAGAAGACACATCTCCATTTTATTCCATCCCCTCCATTAGAGTCTGTGGCAGGAGAATTTTCACCATGTTAATGGGCATGTCAGTCCAATGAGTGGGGTTAGGGATCAGCATTCTGGTATGTTCCTCTGCTATGATGCTGGCCTGAGGGGTTTCCAGCCAGTGAAGCCTCTTGCGGGACAAGCAGAGGAGTTCCAGTGGTGGGGATCTTGTTCTGCTGCCATTTCTGCAGAGGACCATTTTTACACTTCTGAGGGCCACTTAGCTTGAGGATCTGAAATGAAATGATACTTTCCTTGTTACTACCTTAAGATTTCTGCAAAATGGTCGGATATAAATCTTGATGTAAATTTTAAAAAGCAGAATTTTTTTTTAAAAAAGCTGTGATATTGGAGCAGGTTGATTTCATTCCAAAAGAAAATGAATGCATCTAGAGAGAGAGAGATTTGTATCAAAATAACTGAAGATTTTAATTTTAACTGGCTTAATCTTTGGGGTTTCCGTTACCATGTAAACTAGCAACCTCAAGAGGTAGGGTAAGAAGGAAGATGAATAGTGTAATTAATAACAGCCAATAATAATGGCAAATAATATTTCCAAGAACACTTTGGGGGGAAATTAAGTTTCCTTAGACTGTGATACCTTCATCAGATATTTTTGAGGAGGCAGGTGATTTGATCATATATTATAAAGGATTTGAAGACTAAGCAATTGTACCACTAGCATGCTGTATTAGATTAGATCTTTGGTTTTCTATGGAACTGATTTCTATGACAAGAAGATTCATAATGGTAGATGAATTGCTCAAGAGATACCTTATGTGGCTTTAAAGATCTTATCCTATACTGAATTCAGCTAGAGAAATGCTGAGCACATTCTAGGGGGCAGTCACGCTTTACAGAGGTCACTGGTTAGAATCTACATATCTCACTAGCACCAGGTGTGAGCTGTGAGAGTGCCTCAGAACACACCCCAGACTCCTCTCTTTCAAAAATCTATGTGAAAATGATTCCCTGAGGGCAGAAAGAGTGTTAAATGACCATTAAGGCAGCTTATACATAGCTATTCAAATGACAGGTAAGAATTGCCTTCAGGGACAATGGGAAGGGAAACAAAACAAAAAAAAATTCCTTCCAGGAGCACCTTAGAGACCAACTAAGTTTGTTATTGGTATGAGCTTTTGTGTGCATGCACACTTCTTCAGATACACTGAAACAGAAGTCACCAGACCCTTATATATAGTGAGAGGGTGGGGAGGGGTATTACTCAGAAGGGTGGTGGGAATGGGTGATTGGCTGATAGGTGTGGTAAACCTGTTGAAGACTGCAATTCGTCTTATAGGAAAAAGCAAGGGGTGAGGTAGCTTAAAATAGCTTTAAAATGGCTAAAAAACAGACAGATGGCTAAAAAATAGACAGAGAAACCAGTAGGAGAACACTTCAATCTCCCAGGATATTCTATACAAGATCTCAAAGTAGCTGTCTTATTACAAATGAATTTCAGAAATAGACTGGAAAGAGAAGTTGCTGAATTGCAACTTATTACCAGACTTAATCCAAACTTATTACCAAACTTAAACCAAATTTAAAACCATGGAGAGAACTGGTCTAAATAGAGACATTGGTTTCTTATCTCATTATACATGATAAAGCTATTTTTAGCCATCTCACCCGTTTTCCTGTAAGACCAATTGCAGTCGTTAACAGTCAAGAGGTTTACCACACCCATCAGCCAATCACCCATTCCCACCACCCTTCTGAGTAATACCCCTCCCCACCCTCTCACTATATATAAGGGTCTGGTGATTTCTGTTTCAGTGTGTCTGAAGAAGTGTGCATGCACACGAAAGCTTAGTGTGCATGCACAAGAACAAACTTAGTTGGTCTCTAAGGTGCTACTGGAAGGAATTTTTTTATTTTGTTTTGACTACGGCAGACCAACATGGCTATCTACCTGTAATGGGAAGGGAGTTACCGATAGTCCTTGATTTCTTTCAGGCTGTCCATGTTCTACACATGGCTAAAACAGATATTTGTAGGCTGCTGGTCTGATAAAGATTTGCATGGATGCATCCTGCCTTGGTCAGTTGGCAATAAGGGCAATCCAGATACGTAGGGTCTTCAGTGGTAACTGAGGTGAAGCACTGTGAGGCAGTCCAAGAGTTGATGTGGTACAATAACAGGGTCATGAGGCAAGTCCAAAGTCAAACACAGCAAAGGTTGGCAGGGTTCAAGAGCAAGGTCGTAGCACATGTTCAGTCAGACTAGGCCACAGGAACCAAAAGCCAGGTTACACAGAGCTAAGGACCTGTGTTGTCCTACTACTAACAAGCTGCAGCTGAGAGTTTATGTAGCCTGGTCACCAAGGCCCAACTACAACTGGTTAGTCCATCTTCAAGGCTCCATTACTCCTAAGGCCTCCTGCTCTGAGGAGCCTGATGCCTCTGAGCAGGGGCAGACTTGGGTCTTTCCAATTTCAGTGGTACCCTGTGTGAGGCCAAAATTTGCCCCCCACCCCACTCTGCCTCTTATACCATATATGTATTTGAATATAAATATAAATACATATGACTTTTAGCTACAGTCATATGTAGCCTACACTTACTTGGGAGCAAGCCCCATTTTACTTAGCAAGATTAACTCTGAGTAATCATGCATAGGACTGAAGTGTTTGACTTTTCAAACGTTCTCTACCAGGCAGCTCTATTTTCCTGACAAACATTTCTGTGTATATTTTAATGTGTCAATCCCATAGTCTTATCTGATGGTCATAATGAATGACTTTAGACACAAGTTATTGTGTTAAAACGGTAGCTACTATTTTGCATGCAACAGAAACAATTGGAGTGGGTTGACATGAACCAGAAAATTAAAAATATTCTGGGCAGCTGTGCCCACTTAGTAAACAAAAGTTTACCTTGAATGCCATTACGCAAGATTTGATTTGAGTTAATAACAATAAAAATGGAGCAGGAAACCTCTGTTTTCTCCCCTCCACCACCCCGACTTTGCACAAAGTGACAATCAGGGAATCTAAGTCTAACAATATAGTAAAAAGGCAGACCTTTTCTAGACCTTGATATGCAAGAATAAGACAGTGGTATACCAGTCATTCACCACAGGGAGCAAAAGTGGTGAATAACTGTCCAGCTGCCTACAGTGTTCCATCATGGGTAAATGGGTATGAATGCAGGCTTCTGTTTGTGTATTTTTTAAAGATCAGAGTCCATATGTGCAATGGATGCAGCACATGGTACTCCTGAATCTGGGCTAAGAGCAAATAATATTTTCATTATTTATTAAATTTGCATATCGACCTTCATCCGAAGGTCACAGGGCAATCCACAACATAAAAATACAAACTGAGAACACAAAATACATACTAAAACAAAAACAAAAACCCTCCCCCCACAAATATATTATTATTATTTACAATAATAATAATAATAATAATAATAATAATAATAATAATAATAATAATAATAATAATAATACTATAATTAATTATAATTAATTATTGTACTAGAATCTTTGTTAACTGGTTAATGTTTTAACTTAAAGTGTGTGTTTGCAGTGTAGTTAATGTAAAACATATTATGCTTCCCTGGGAATAAGTCTCATTCAACTCAACAGGCCTTTCTGCTGAGTCGAGATGCCTGGAATTGTGCTGTTAAGAACACACTGTTTCTCTAATCAAGTGCAATTTTGTACAGACATGTATTTCACAGATCAGGGTTTTCTGTTCTCACAAACATTAGTCATAGCTCAGAGGCTTAAGAATGGTAACAACAATGGACATTGTTATGCACCCTGGCAGACAACTATTGCACAGTGCTATATATCGTGCAATGTTTAATACTGTACACAATCACAGAATAATAATTTTCCTAGGCACTGAATATTAAAACCTATACATCAAATTGAGATGCAAACGTGGAAAGAATTACAGGGTGAAAGGCACCAACCTGTTTTGCATAACCCAGTAAACCAAAGGAGCACTTTGCAAGACCATGTGAATGTGTGGGCTCCCAGAAAACCTTTGCAGACACTTTGCTCATTCCTGGTCCTTTTTACTACTGTGCCACACTGAATTAAGGCAAGGCTTAACTTAATCTGAAACAGAATCCCAGCTGCCACTCTCTATTCACTAACCACAAGCCAAGTTTGGTCTTGAGCTGGACCATAAAGAAGGCTGATCGCCGAAGAATTGATGCTTTTGAATTATGGTGCTGGAGGAGACTCTTGAGAGTCCCATGGACTGCAAGAAGATCCAACCTATCCATTCTTAAGGAAATCGGCCCTGAGTTGCTCACTGGAAAGACAGATCCTGAAGTTGAGGCTCCAATAGTTTGGCCACCTCATGAGAAGAGAAGACTCCCTGGAAAAAACCCTGATGTTGGGAAAGATTGAGGGCACAAGGAGAAGGGGACGACATAAGATGAGATGGTTGGACAGTGTTCTCGAAGCTACCAACATGAGTCTGACCAAACTGCAGGAGGCAGTGGAAGACAGGAGTGCTTGGCGTGTTCTGGTCCATGGGGTCACAAAGAGTCAGGCACGACTAAATGACTAAACAACAACAACAGCTCATGGTTAGTGGAGAGAGTTTAACCCCATGTCGGTTTGGAGGAGAAACTAAGCCAAACCTTGGCTTAATTCAGTGCAGCTGCAAAAGGAACTGGGAGGAACAAACCATCTGCAAGCACCTCTTCTGGGAACCCCCACATTCATGTGGTCTCACCGGGCCATCCTTTGCCTTCCCGTGTCATGCAAAACAGCTTACTGTATACAGTAGGAGATGATACTGCTGCTGCTCACGTGCTTGCCGTGCAATTTGAACGCTGCTTTATTTTTAGGGCTTTTGTGCTTTTTAATCACAATCTTTTTTTAATAAAAAGAAAAAGGGTAGATTATAAATTAACGTCATCCTGCAGTTCAACCCAATTTTATTTTAGATGAAAGAAAATGCAGGGAGGGGGGGAAGTTATCAATTAGGGAAAACCAAATTGTGCTACTTTTCTTTACTGCAACCACGGTATCCTAGCAACAGCTGTGCCTGCTGTTCCTTCTCCAGACGCTTTGCTGACTCACCAACTGATTCACTCAGACAGCAGCTTTATTTGGTTTCTGATTAGCATCACTGTGCTTGCGTGCAGCCTGTGTGCCTGCCCTAGGCCACACCTATATATAGCCTCTGCTTTTCCCTCCATGGCGCAGTGAGCTGTACAATGCATGGCCCTTCTTGGAGGGTGAAACAAGAGCCTTTTCTTCTTCTACTTTTGCCCTTTGCCAGACGTGTTCTCTTCTGCACCCAGGGGCAGTAATTAAGATGCAACAAACAAATGAACGCAATCTGTAAAGTTAACAACCTGAAAGGAACTCTTTGCTTTTGTTCTGTTGCCATAACTAGAGGTCTGTTCCCCCATTGAGGAATGTTTGCAATCTCCATGAACACCAATAGAACAATTGCACATCATGCCAAGCATCAATGGATTCAGCAAACCATCTCCTTGCAAAGCAAAAGCTGGCAGTTAAAAAAAAAAAACCCCTTACTTCCGCAATTTCTATTATTGCTTCATATGGTAGGACAAACTGCAACTGAGAGGTGTTTTCCAAAGGGAGGAAGACCACAACAAAGTCAGCTTTAAAGAAGTGTCAGTTTAATACTAAGGACACCAGCCCCACTGCAGCTCCAGTGGTACACAAAAAGTATACATAGCATTCTCATCCCAGCACATCAGAAGATGCCTCCAGTTGGTTCAGTGGTGCCTAGGTTAGCAATGAAATGGATATACATGTAAATAGGCATCGCCTGTTTCTGTGTGCAGATCTCCTTTTCTGATCTGAACAAATGGCAGTTGTAGAAGAAGTGATGCCCCTTCCCAGTAATTGGTAGATAGCACATGCCTTCTCTCCCCACCACCACCTTGCATGATCAACCCCTCTGTTCATTGATTCTTTTATTGCTACTGGACGCGAAACCTTAAATCAGTCTTGGCATGTAATACGGAGGTTTTAAAAAACAAAAATTTCACCAAATGGAGGAACCATGAATCAATGAAATCAGAGCAGAGCAAGAGCAGAGTGAGGTTAACCCTTTCCTTCCCTGCTGCAGCACTGAGGGAAATGCCTCTTCTGAAGCTCTTATTTACTTTGGGAGGAAATCCCCTATTGGTGCCAAGTGGAAATTTCCCCTCAAGCAAATACTAGCTTCAGAAGAAGGGTTTTCCTCAGGACCTCTGCAGGAAAAAGGAAGGGTTAATTCCCCGCTTGCTCTGATTCCATTAACTGTCAGTACCCCGCCCCAATGCAGTTTTAACTTTCAAACAAAAAACCCTGCATATGCAAGGACATATTTAATGCCAAGAGTAGCCTGGCTGAGCTAAGGCTATCAAAAGAACAATTTGTGGGAATGTTCAGGGTGGCAGGAGAGGATACCCTGTTTCTCCTAAAATAAGACATAGCCATAAAATAAGCCATAGCAGGATTTCTATGCATTTGCGAAATATAAGCCGTTCCCCAAAAATAAGCCATACCCCAAAAATAAGCCATAGTGAAGTGGTACCTCCCATTAAAACAGCCTGGAGAGGCGTGGCTATGCAGCGTACGGATGCGACGCGGTTAAAATAAGACATCCCTGAAAATAAGCCATACTGTGTTTTGTTAAGCGAAAAAATATAAGACAGTGTCTTATTTTAGGAGAAACACGGTATGTTGTTTATTAATATCCCTCCTAACTTGCGCTAGCAAGTTCCCTTACTTAGCAGAGTTTACATTCCCCTTCTCTCACACAGCAGAAATCTGGTTGCAGGCTCGTTAGAACCTCTTACTATTATGCAATTCAATCTCCCTCAGATTGAATTGTATGTTCCTGGTAAGATCACCTTTTAAATCCCTCCTAAAAGAATAAAGACACCACAGTCTTATTCAAAAGTAATAAAAAGAAAGTTTACTCACAATCAGGCAGAGCACAGTGTGATCCCTGAAGGCAGGCTTAAGGCTTAAAGTTACAAACTTATACAGTGGTATCTCAGGTTACGTACGCTTTGGGTTGCGTACTTTTCGGGTTACGAACACCGCTAACCCGGAAGTGCAACCCGACGCTTGCACGATTTGCGCATGCACAGACCATTTTCCGTGGTTTTTCCCGGGTTTTTTCGGGTTACGTACTATAACCCGGAACGAATTAAGAACGTAACCCGGGGTACTACTGTACTAACAGGTTTATCCCATAAAGGAGATGACCTGAGGGATTGCTTGGCTAGCGGCCAGAAGTTCATTCCAGGAAGTTCGCAGGACGAAAAGAAGATGGAAAAGAGAGAGTGGCAGCATGCCTTGGCCTTTTACCAGGTCTGGAAAGGTCACGCCCACCCACTATGCTCCAGGCCAGGAGGGTCAGGAAGTTTTGACTGGCTGGGTCAAAGATTCCCTTGCATGTCCACTCTAGCAAAACAAGGGATGTTGTATTTGACTGCTCCCAGTGGATTACATCCCACAAAATTGAGAACCATTAACAATACAAGAGAACTCCTTCCCCCTTGCCCCAGGTGTGAACAGAGACTGAGGATTTGGAAGGACACAAACTAATGTGGGTGCCTGGGACCCCATGGGCTCTTGCCTCTGCTTGGCAGAGAGAGGGGCAGGCACCTGACTTTTGTAACATTAGAAGGAGCATTTCTGCGCACAGCTGTCCTGGAAAAAATGGGACATTCCATGAGAGGACAGTAGCCCAAATGGCTGCCGTGATGGCACACAATTTCAGGTTGCACTTTGGTTGGGCAGGGCGCTCAAAAAAATGCATTTTAGGGCACCACACAAGATTGCTGCACTTTTTTCAGAGCAGAAATTTTGCATGGTGACCCAAAACATGCATTTTTGGATGCTGTGCCTGAAAAGGTGCTTTTGGAGGGTCATATGACTCACATGGGAGTGTGGACCTGGAAGATGGATATCCTGGATCTGGACGAAGTTGTGTTGGAAGGTATGCAGCTATAAATATGAAGGCTCCCATCCTGCAGATGTCTGCACTGGGTGCACAGGTGCTAGGAAACAAGGCTAGTCGGCATGTGTGATACTGGGGGCACAACCCCACACACAAACATTGGTCCTACGTTGGGGCTTTTGATACTGTTGCTTACTCTTAGACTATTAGCTGCATAGGACTTTTAAGGAAAAGTAGGATGTATAAATAACAAAAGACATGTTCCACTGCCGTAACCTGTTTTAGAATATTAGATTGCCTATCTGTGAGACGCTGTGCTGCTGGGGAAATGCACAAAATCATTTTCTCATCCCTGCTCAAAAATCAGATGATTGCTGTCTAGCTCTACCGACCAAATCTGCTCAGTGAAGTCAAGCATTAGGATGGGGTAGCCTCGAGACAAAACGAAAGAAGAATCTCAAGTCCACATTCCTGCTGTTCTCCTTATCTGGAGAAGCAAAAGGGAGAAGACAGATTATATCTCATCATCAAGTGAATGTAAATCTAGAATAGTTCAACTAGGATGAATATCAGCACAGCTTTCCTACTTGTAAGATGAGCTGCGTTTTTCTTTTCCTCATCCATGAAGGGAATGGAGGGGAGGCCCACAAAGGATGGTTGATGGTTTATTACTTGTAGAGTGAACTGAATGGAAAGATGCTGGGGAAGGGAAGTTGTAGCTTGAAATATGGAATGTTATGGTAGAAGGAAGGGGGAATCTACGCTTGGGGAAAGGAACAGCTGTGTGTCTATGTGCAAATATGGGGTGGTGAGGTACTTAGTGGCACCTTTGGGCTGGACTTTGGACCTGATGTCCTGCAACCCCAGAGGGACACCAAAGGGGGCAGTGGGCTTCCCACACTTACAATTTATAGTGGTACAGCTGCTATTTGATCTGTTGTTTTTAATATTGAATTTGTAGCTGATTGTCTGCACCTTTGGTCAGGATAATGCTTGAAAATCTAGAGAATACTGAGTCTATTCCAGATCTTTTACAAAAGTCAAGTTTTTTGCCTTAGGAAAAAAGTGAGGGTTTTTTTCGCACATCATCCTGGAATTCTAGCTGAATTATGATGGTGTCATGTGGCAATATGCCAAAAATCCCAAAAAACTACAGGATCTCTACCACTATAAATGGTAAGTGCTTACGGTAGTTTATGAATAGATATAAGAGGTGACATGCCCTGTTTTGAAAGCTTGTGTTTAATAAGGAGAGTACAACAGGAGTTTGTAACGAAAGTGATCTTGCACTTCCCAACTGACTTAACTTGATATTTGTTTTCCATTCTCTGAAGAATAAAATATATTAAATTGTTAATAGTAATCTGTCTCCCAAGGAATTTTAAAGGTGTGAACACCCAGCCCAGACATTGTTTTAATGAAGCTGCTGATTGCCTCAAATGGATGATGAAATAAACAAAATTTAAATAGCTAAATGATACCCTCCACATTGGTGGACAGCATGTTACAGAAAACTGTGGTCCAGAACCCACTGAAGCCCAAGTGCTTAGAGCTTGCTCACAGAACAAGTAAGGGACATTTCAGTGGATATAAAAGTGGTAGGGTGAACGTCACAACCCCCTCAAAAAAAAATTACAAAACATTAAGGGGATTGCTGATTAGATTCAGCTTCTTCCACACAAACATCTCATTTGCAAAGTTGTTCACATCTCACCAGCCACAAACACACTAGATCAGTGGTTTTCAACCAGAGTGCCATGGCACCCTTGGGTGCCTTGAATGATAGTTGGGGTGCCATGGGCAACACTGACCTCTGTCCCTCTTTGCTGTCCATACCTCCTCTGATGCCCTCTTGCATCTCTGCCTCCCAAAGGCTTGCACAACTGTTTGCTACAGCAGCCCTGGTGACAAGCTCTGCAAGCGAATGGTGCCTCTGGGGCTGGTCATGGGTTGCTGGTTGCCAGGAGCTAGGGGCGTCTTAGCCATAGAGGCTAGTGGCACAGGGAACCATGGCGCCAAGTTCTGGAGGATGCCTCTGCCATGCTGCGCGGCACCCGGAGCCTCCTCCCTACCAGAGGAGCCGCCCTCCAGCCCCACTGGCAGCACTGACCTCACCTGCTTCCACCATGCCATGCTGCACCCGGAGCCTCCGCCCTGCTGGAGGAACCACCCTCCAGCTGCTGCCCACCTGGAGGGAAATGTGAGGGGTGGGGGTGGGGTGCGCCGGAGGGATCCTTGCACCACAGCGCCATATAAGCTTAAGACGGACCTGCCAGCAGCTGAAGTGGCCCTGGAGTAAGAAAGCAAGTGGGCAAGGGAGCCCAGAAAGACAGCTTGCCAGCCCTTGCTGTTGGGAATGGACAGACAAGTCCCAGGCCCCTGTGGGGCAGTGTGTGGAGTCACCTCTCTTGGGGGGGGGCAGCTCAGAGACCAGGAGCAGCAGCAGTAGCTTCCCAGAGGATTCCCAAGGAGAGGAGATGGAGGGAACACTCCACAAGGGAGGGTGTTTGAAAAGGGGCAAGAGGCTGCCAGCTCTGCAGACAAGGGTTAACATAACATATTTCCTGAGCCCCACAGGGATGCTGCAGAAAGAATGTAGTTGGTCAAGGGAGCCGTGGGCTCAAAAAGGTTGAAAACCTCTGCACTAGATAGCTTTAAATATGACAGTATCTCTCAGCCTTAATCCCCTCCCCCATCTGCAATTTGTTTCACTTTATGATGAATCTGCATAACAGAAGGCCCCATGGACCATTTCCGCTCCCACATTGATTATTGTCCATGTCCATTGTGGATATGTCACATACCCATTATCTTTTCCCTCCTCTTTCTGGAAGCACTGAGGGCCTGCTTAGCCCTCTCAAATCCAGGATGGGAGAACTCTTGGACAATGGCCTTGCTTCTCCTGTCCCTGGAGTCAGAAGCGTGTGTTGGAGTTAGTGTCAGTTTTTCCAGACTGCTGCAACTACCCAGCAGTGAGCCATGTTTCAAGGTCCACCTGCATCTGAGACCTCTTCAGTATGTGAACACTTTGGAGAGTAAAACCCTTGTGAGATCTTGTTGTGGAACTCAGCAGGGTGGTGTAGAGGTTGGGAGTAGGTAGGAAATAGAAATATAGCTAAAGGGAGAGAGACCAGAATATGAAAAGGGGACAAACGGCAAATCTGTATGGTATTGTGGTTACAGTATCTGATTAGGACCTGGAGGACTAGAGTTCAAATCCCTGTTCAGCCTTGAAGTTCACTAGGTGTACTTGGGTCAATCACTATCTCTCAGGGCTCATCCAGACTTCCTTTTTTGCTGCATTTTTAGGCACAAGTCCATGCTTCAAGACATGATGTCCAAGTCTGTGTGGGGTTTTCCTGGACTAGCACTTTCCCCATGAAAACCTGCTCTTTACCAGTGAATCAGAGCAAATGGCAATCCATGGAAAACCCGAATTGTTCCAATTCAGTGTTAGAGAGCAGGATTTCACAGGGAAAGCAGTGGACACTGTGCTTTAAAGAACAGACCTGTGCTTGGAAAGTGCAGGGTGAAAGCTAAGTGTGAATGAGCCCTCACCCTAACCTACCTCACAGGTATGTGAGGGGAGAGGGGAAGAACCATGTATGTCACTTTGAACTCCTTAGAGGAAAGGAAAGGAGGAATGATTAATAATAATAATAATAATAATAATAATAATAATAATAATAATAGAATAACATGAGAATCAGAGAGATCTATGGGGTGCAGAAAGGGGGATGCTGAGAGGTATGAGTGCAAAGATACTAGCAGGCAGAAAAACAGAAAAAGATGGGTAACATACATGGAAGCACAGAGAGAGAGGCCTGTGGTGGTGCAGGAAGAAGAAAGAGTTCAACAACGTGCAGAGAAAAACATGGTGGTTGCAGAGAGACTGCCAGAAGAGGAAACTTCAAAAGAAGAGGGTAGGTTAGAGTGGGGGTTTCATCCCTGTGGCGATGCAGAGAGGAAAAATTAGTACTGTGGAGTGGAAGAAAAGAGGCTCAACATAGCAGGGTTCAGAGAGATTGGTGGTGATACAGAGAGGAGAAGAGGCATAGGGAGGCAATGATTAAGTGAGAGTGTGTTCAAAAGAAAGCACTGAGCAAAACTTCCAGTAAAAAATGCTTCAGCACATTTCAGAGATATTTTCTGCAAATATATATATATATGCATATATCAGTTACAGATAGTGAACTGGATCAAAAGTGTGGTGTGTAGGGAGAATGGCTTTAATTCTCTGTCCCCAACACTGTCCTGATCTTATTATTTTTACTACTTGAAAGAGCTCTGCTGGGCGGCTACTTGATGCTGCGATGCAGGCAGCAATGTGGGCCTTTTTTTACTGCCACCATCACTATGTGATCATTGCAGTTATGCATTCTAATTGCTATTCTGTTAGCTTCACACCAAGTCTTGCACAACTTCTGCTCTAGCTGTCAGCCAGCCTGCCTTCATTGCTCGTAGCTCTGGAGAGAACCAAGAAGTACGGTGTGCTCCACAGTGTCAAACGGGATACTCTGGGGTGATCATGTCAATTGCCCTCCCCATCTCAGTGTTCCACAATGTGACAAGGGCCTCAACAGAATCACCAGCATCCACATCGGTCCCTCATCCTATGGGGCAAGACTGACACTGCAAACCCAAATTTTACCAGATAGTGGGCCAAGATCCACTCCAAGCTAAATTGATGTTTTAACTGGACCACGGGTACTCCCCCACCTCAGCCTTTCTTGCTTGATTCAGTAATCAGTATCCAGGGGGCAGAGTTGTAATTGGGTCCACCATGCCTGTTCTTTACCCCATGAAGAAAGCTTTCCTTCTGAGAAAATTGGAAGACATAAGGGGGCAATTTAGATCAGGGACATTGCAGGAAAAACAGGTTGCAGCCTTGCTTTCCCTATGCAATGGTCCTGTGGTCTCTCTCTCTCTCTCTCTCTCTCTCTCACACACACACACACACACACACACACACATACACACACACTTTTATTTTGTTAAAAACCATTCAAGGACCAATAACACACTTAATGTCACTTCTAGTTTGACCCTTAATCAAAACTTAAGTGTCCTTCAGAGTGGTTTAAGTTACACACCTCAGTTGTCACACACTCCTGTTAAATATCTTTTTAATGTATATGGTCAGGTTTGGGGGTCAATCCGGATCAGGACCCTGGCTGAGGGATAAGAGAACTTTAATGCAGCAGTTGCAGGAAGCAATCCAGATCAGGATTAAGAGCAGGGGGGAAATGATTCAAAATCTGTAACTCCCACACCTGGGTTTCTGATCCACATCAGGGATCCTGCCCTGCAATTTACTTGTAAAAAGCCGTTCACATTCACTGCCAATTGCATGAATGATGATGTCTCATCTAGTATGGTCCTGATATGATATATGTATAGTACTTTGAGCACTCTAAAGCATTGCTTAAATGCTACCTTTTCTATATTGCAGCCTCCCTATGTGGCTACACTTACTTGTCTCGAAATGCAGTGAACTGCGTCAACTGGCCACCTGATGTACCACAGCTCTGCAATCCCACTTTCATATGTGACTCTTGGGGCGGAGAAAAGCTCACCTCACTACGCGGCCAGTTATGATAAATGATCGGTTCTCCACATCGTGAGATGTGATGCTTTTGCTATTGTTAAAGGGCTTTCTATCTATAGCAAATTACATGGTGACAAAGAATACGATGGCATGGTCTGTCAGGCAAGAGAGGATCAGAAGGAAACATAATAAGCTTGGTTGTCATGTTCAATATTGTATTAGTTTTAGTAGCCTTTGTTATTCTATTTTATGTGTCAGCAGGAAATAGTGCCAATAAAAGTGGTCATGATTGCCCAGTAACCAGCCTAACTCAGACATACCGGTATATCCCAGATTTGAAAACCATGCAGATTCTGTTTCGCTGCTACAAGCACCTTGCAAATCCACCATCATTAGTTAGCGATTCATTCAATTCAGCCCTTGGGGGTCTAATAAGTGAACTAAAAATAATATTTTTTTAGGAGGAAACTACTCAGATGTAAGTGGCCAGTTAATAGTCTTCCAAATTTGTTAAGTTAGCTAAAATGGATTAATCAGCCTTATCCTCCAAGCGGAGGTGAATATTTGGTAAAGGAAGAAAGCAGTGGCAGTGGCCTTTTGCATGGAAGATAAAGCTATCAATGGCTACTATTGTTCTGCTTTTATGATTGGAAGCAGTATCCTTCTGAATACCAATTGCTGGAAACCACAGGAAGGAAGAGTGCGCTTGGGCACCTTGGAGTGTTCAAAGCAGTTCACAAATTATCTCAGTAATCTCACAGTAGCTTTAAGTTGTAAGATATTATGATCCCCATATAACAGATGGAGATCTGACAGCAGTAGTCAGCATGGTGAGGCAATATCACCACATTGCCACCTTCTCAACAGTGCCATCCCTGGCACTTGCCAGGATGGTGTGGAGACAGGGTGGCTATGAGATTGGGGCTGTGCTGGTGCATTGGTGGAGTCCTGTCGGTGCAGCTGTGCAGCCTCCGCCTCACCACAGCCCTGCCCTTCTCATGCACCATCCCAGCAAGCAGCAACTCCGGAGGGTGAGAGCTAGTGACATGCCTCAGAACCATATAGAACAGAGTTACATGGGGAAATGCCTTATGCCAATGATGCCAGCAGCAACTGGCAGCTGCTCTCTAGGATTTCAGACAGGGGGCATTCCCAGCTCTACTGTCCCATGCACACCCAGTCAAGGAAGGCAAGCAGCTGATAGTTAATTCTTGATTGATAAAAAGCATGCACTTACAGCAGCTTCTAAGGTGCACCAGTCATAGCTGTCAACCTTTCCTTTTTTTGTGGGAAATTCCCCTATCAGTACTATAGTCTATGGAGAGCCAGTGTGGTGTAGTGGTTAAGAGCGGTAGACTTGTAATCTGGGGAACCGGGTTCGCTTCCCCGCTCCTCCACATGCAGCTGCTGGGTGACCTTGGGCCAGTCACACTTCTCTGAAGTCTCTCAGCCCCACTCACCTCACAGAGTGTTTGTTGTGGGGGAGGAAGGGAAAGGAGAATGTTAGCCGCTTTGAGACTCCTTCGGGTAGTGATAAAGCGGGATATCAAATCCAAACTCTTCTTATGGCACAAGTTCCAGATTTATGTATAAGCTAAACAAGCTATAGCTTAGGGCCCCACTCTCTGGGGGGCTCCTCAAAAAATTAAAAAAAAATAAACCCTGGATGTACATTTCCAAAATATAAGATAAAAACAAATAAAATACAACCTACATACAGCAACAGTGTTTTGTGTTGTGTAGGTTCCTATGATGTAAGTAATGGGCCCCACCTGCTAGCCTGCTCCCTAAAATATCACTGGTTTGCTCATTTCAATATATAGGGTGCCTACATTCTGCATGGACTCATTGCATGACAACATGTGCAAATGGCTTTAGATACCTATTAGGTCCATAAATTACCATATAGCATATATTCAACACAAAAAACAGTGACAATTTGTTGTTGACAAAGGACAACTGGACATATAAAGAGCCCCGTTACCTTCAGTAGCTTAGGGCCTCATCAGACCTAAATCCGGCCCTGGGTGCACCAGATACAGACACACACACACACACACACTTCTAATGTCTTTTCCAAGTTCATGCCTGGTAGCAGTTGAAGCAACAGTGGGACCATGGTCACCCACTCCCCCAGGTTTATGTAGCCTCGTCTGACGCAACCTGAGTCTTCTGCACATAAGCCATTGCTGCGCTTCGCTCTCCAAGCCCCTCCTGCTTCTAGGAGACAGTGGGTCAGGGGGTGGCAGGGATTCAACTAGCTAACCCCTTGCCTGAACAGCCTGTTCATCTGTGTCCTCCATCTCTGGCTACTAGAATCCTGCCCCTTCCCTCCCTCCGTGCCTCAGCTCCTGTCCCATGGGTGGCACCAACCCCCATAAATAACTGCCCCCCCCATCTCCTGGGTCATTCCCCCCCCCCCCACTGCCTCCACCACACATTCATCAGAGCCCTGCCAGGCCCTGGCACTGACCTGGAGCTGCCAGAGACTGAACCTGGGACATTCTGTTTGTAAAGCATGTGCTCTGCCAGTGAGCTGTAGCCTTTCCCACATACTGAGTTCATGGCAGAGATGGGTTTTGAACTAGGGACCCCTTTTGATAAAGCCGAGTTAGCAATAACGACAGCATACCAGAAGTTTTTTAAGAATGTGGCACAACCTTCCAAACGAAATCACATATGACTGGGCAGGTTGGTTAACAGTAGAAACAGGGATGCTGTGTGATGAAGGCACTGACACAATTGCATTCAGAACTGCTCTTAAATGCATAGTCGAGACCCACAAGGAGTTCGTGTAACAATCTAAGATGGGAAATACCAGTGGTATCACCATTGTTTTCTCTCTTTTTTATTTCTAAGAGGAAAAAACAGAAGAAAGCCTAGGTTAGTTTGTGGATTGTCAACAGTTGTTGAGCTTTTTTGGCCCAGATACTCACTGCTTGCGGCTGCAGTATTCTGTCTGGGAAATTCCGGATGTATGGCAACCCTACTTACACATGTTATGGGTTGGGGGGGATTCAAAGTGGTGTCCTAGATTGTGTAGGAAGAGAACTGCAGATATTTTGGGCAGTGGAAGCTAGTTTTGTGTTCCTGTAACAAAAATAGCATCACAATCCCATCACTGGTGATGGCGACCAGGGTTCCTAACATAACTTTATCCTTTCCAAAAAGAAAGAAAATTCTTGAGAACATGAGAATTGCTGAAGGAGAACTTCGGAAACTTAAATTTAGGGAAATGTTTAGGGAAGTTTTTAACGACTGGTGTTTTAATGTATTTTTAACCTTCTGTTGGAAGCCACCCAGAGTGGCTGGGGAAACCCAGCCAGATGGGCGGGGTCAAAATAATAAGTTGTTGGACTTCCGGCGGCTGGCGCCATGATGGATGGTCGTGGGCTGCTTCGGCTGCGAAGCACCCAGTTCATCCCGGGGGTCAGGAGCCCTGCAGCCGCATAGCGGGGCTTCAGTTGGGGCGCGGGAAGAGCGTCCCGTGCCCTGGGCTCCCCGGCAGTGCCCGTTGTGCTCCGAACCCTTCCCCCGCACCCCCTGTAAAGGGGGAGTGGGGGTGAAGGGACTACGGAGCCGGGCTTTAGGGGACATGCCCCAACCGGGATGTTTACATGCGGCGGCAAAGTCCGTGATGAGCGTCTCTGTTCTACCTGTCATTAAGGAGTTGCTAAGAAACCAGAAGCTGTGAGTAATTGACTGACTCTTTGTACTCCGGGAAAGCTCTGGGATTAAGAAGAACAGGCAGCCCGCCTCTCTCCCTTCGGGCGGTGAAAGAAATTAACCCTTTAAGTGACTGCTGCTACAATAATCAATTGAAAGTATTTGGAATTTGAAAGTTGAGTCTGTTGAGATCTCCTTTTGGGGGTTAACTGAGGAAAAAATATCTCCATTTGAAGTTTTGGTCTTTATACCCCGGCATCGGAAGAAATGGCGACGATTTGGACTTGCGTAGGAAAAAATTGAGACAAAGGAACGAAAAGACAGGAAACGTAACTTGATACCCACCTCCCCCCGAAGATGCTGGACTTTGCGCTTACGTTGGCATTGAAGGACTGGGAGGATGAGGAAAAGCTCACTGTCTTTCAACTGGAACTGCTTGATCGAAAATTAAGAGCCTTGAGTGCGATTATAAATGGAAAGAATTTGTTTTCCACAGAGGAGGCTTTTCGAAAGTTTTATTCAATGGAAACAGACTTTTGCAAAGAGCTGGAAGATGTGTTGGAAGGATGGTTTGAGATGGCTGAGCAAATCCGAATGGAACAGGGGCCGATTTCAGGGGGTGGCAGTAGCCCTGGAACGGAAAGATTTTTAATATCCAGACTCCGAGGTGGCAGCCCGGGGTCGAGGGACACAGAATTAAGATTTCTACAAGAAGAAGAAGTATGGCACAAAGGCACGGAGAAACTCAGAATGGAGAGGATGAACATCTTGGAGCTCGATGCAGGGTTTGTTGTGGTTGCAACCGGGATCTGTGGACATTCAGAAGAATATAATAGGAGATTCGGTTCTGGTGAAAGACAGGAGAAGATAATGGACAGAAGGGGAGTGGGTTGAACTAATTAATGTATAATATAGATGGTCTGCCATGGCATCCGAAATCGGAGTGTGAAGTCTGTTAATTACAAGTTTATTTTATAGTAAGGAGATATTGAAATTAAGTTAAAAGCAGCATGATAAATGATAGAAGAAATAAGTTTAGCTGTAAGAATATTTGGTTAAGTTTTAGGTTACAATGCAAAGATTAAGACAAAGGTGTTTTTGCTTTTTTTTTTAAGTAAAGTTAAATTTTTATAGAGAAAAGTTGTTAAGGAAATAGTGTATTGTTTTAAAACCGAAGGTGTACAGGCGGGGGAAGTCAAACGTCAAGATTTGGAACTAGAATTTTTTTTTTCAGTAAGGTATACAGATAAGAAGAATCCTGACATTATGTGTATTTGTATTTGTTTTGATATTTGTAGGTGTGGGGGTTGGGTTTGTGTTATTTTGTGAAAATGTCAATAAATTCTGTTAAAAAAAAATAATAATAAGTTGTTGTTGTTGTTGTTGTTGTTGTTGTTGTTGTTGTTACTTTCCTTTTCAATTGCTGTGGTTTGGTGAGAATAAAAAGAAACTGCCATAGAATCCCTTGGGCTCAAAAACACCAGGTAAATAAGCAAAATCTAACTTTATGAGGATATTTTCAAACTTGTAATTTGGACCAGGAAGTCATTATTTTTAACATTTTGGATTGACAAGTCTCAAAGAGCAGCTTGGCAGTAGCCTGCGAAATTCCCTACAATGATCTGACCTTGTAAGCAATCTATGGTATCAACGCCTCCTCGGGTTTGTTGCCCCTTTAGTATGCCATAATGTTTATTGTGTATTAAAAATAATTTAAAATATAGCATTTCACTAACAACTTCCATTGGAGGGGCTCGGTGTGCATTATTGAGCCATCACTGTGATATATCTTGTTGCTGGTATGCAGTGTAGTAGCTGTTAAACAGCACACAGCAGTACTACACAACAGTTTTGTTAAGGAAGCAAAAAGAATACTGTACTCAACTGCATCAGCAGGGAGAATCTAGGTCAGCAGAATGTAATTACTAGAGCTGACTGAGCAATGAAAAATATTTTCCAGTAATATTCATTTGGGTTGTTCTAAACAATAAGGCTTTCCTAATACACACTTGCAAAAAAGCCAGTTTAAGATTGCATGTTCAAAATAATTGCAAAATAGGCATTTGAAATTGTTGATATTTGTATCCTTTACGTGCAATATGCTGTGCTTCCAAGGTGCTGGCAAGTTATATAATTGATCCCAAACAGGGTACATACATTTTACCACTCAACTTACATAACTAACAATGCTGCATTACTTTTGCCATCTGAATATCAAATATTTGCAGTGAACTATAAGTTAGAGATCCCTACACAAGAATACATTTTCCAAGGAAATTTCATTTCTCCCTCCCAACTAATTGGATAGAAGACTATGGGAATAAATTAACTATGATTTTCAAAGGATTATCAGTGCCCATCTACAATTCTGTTCTGGTGTAAGGCAGGTTTCGCTCTGCAATTTCCATTTGTTTGTTTGGAAACTTTGACCTTGGAGTGGAACAGGAAACAGATTAAGCAAATAACTGACATATCATTGTTTGGCCATGTCAGCCCAGGACGCACAAAGCTGAGGGATAATTAAAGGTTTGAAAGATGTGGAGAGTGCCCTGTGGTTATAACAAAGTCTATGGAAAAGTCAAAAGTGAGTGGGTCCAATAAATGGTACGTTAGCCACATAATGTTAAAAATGTAGCCTAAATCAAATATACAAAGAAATAACCCAGCTATAGACATAACATTGCCACAGCAGTTTCTCCTGCTAATATAACTATGACATCATGAACAAAAAAGAAAGAAAGAATAGACTTAAGCTAGAAAGAGTTGGTGTGATATCATGAATACTAATGTCCCGCCAGGGCATCCATTTTGACAGAATCTGCCATTTACTAGAAGTCTTAATAACAAGTTTCCTTCTCAATATAAGATGTGCACCCACTGTTGTAAAGATACAATGAATATCCAATTCTTACTAAAAAATATGTAATTCCACCCAAGATGATGACAATCATATTGGTAAAGTGTATGCCGCCAATTTTTAGATGTGCTTTTCCAAGGCTACATTCCCTCAACTGTATAGCGAAAATATAACCAAAACCTGGTGCTTATTTCTTCATACATTTTAGCTCTCTAAACTATGTCAGATTATTCCTTTCATAATCTGTCTGTCCAGTCTAAGAAACAGTGTGTCCACCCATCTGTCACGGTCTATTGTGTGTGTGTGTGTGTGTGTGTCCTTAAAAATATATATAGGAACAAAATAAAATTTAGGAATTGTAGATTCACAATAACAAGTTACAGTATTAGTTTGTAATCCACATGTTCTTTTTTGGAAGCAAGTAGTATGCTCAACAGATTCACAGTACAGTAGTTAGGAAGGGGGTAGATCTGTGGAAATATTTTGCCAATAGTTTTCTGGAAAAAGCAGAAATAAAGGGGTTAAGAGTGCATTCATTTCAACCAGACTGAAAAATGGATCCTGTCAAAAGGATAGTGAGAACAGCTCTGCCACATATGTCAGGGTCAAAAAGCCAGGACAAGAGGCATGGAGGAAGGGAGAGGGACCCCAAGGGAATGTCATAAGCAGCTGCTAGCCCTGGTCATTCAGACACTTGGCCTGAACACTTTGGGTAGTGACACTTGGCCTGAACACTTTGGGTAGTGACATGGCCTTCACTAGTCAGCGCAAACAGCCTACTGATGCCCCGTACACATGTGCTATCCCAGCAATCCCAGGGCAAGATGGTGGCTCATACCACCTTCCCATGCTCACAAAATGGCCTTTTTGTGATGGGTGCCCTGTATTGACATGCAGACAATTGCTGTGGCCTCAGCGTGTTTGCATATGGAGAAAGACATGGGAAGCAGGGCTTGGGTATGGTTCTGTGAGTGTGAGGCTATATGGAGGACTGGAGCTGCTGCTCCAACTTGAGGGAAGGGGGTGTTTTCTGCTGCTGCCAACGCTCCTTTCAAGGGATAGGAGTTGCCTGGGACATTCCCTGCAGAGGCCTCCCTACTTCCTCATCTTACATTGGGGTTGGGTTCCATACCAGCTGCTCTTTGGGAGAGTTTGGTGGAGTCTCTCATTGTCCTGAGACCTACTTCTCGGTTCCTGTGTGAGACAGAAGCTTTGAGGCAAGGTGTTGTCATTTGGATTGTTTGGAGAGCAAACTTTGCTCAAAGAGTGTTCAAAGTGGTTGGTGTATTGCAGGATGCTTCCCACAGTGCAATGTACAAGTCACCATGATCAGGGGCGGAGGAAGGGAGCAGTGGGGGCCGCCCACCCCGGGTGTCACCACTGGGGGGGGGTGTGAGAAAATGGCGGACGGCACTCACCGTGGGGCCTGCAGCACTCCCAAGCCACGTGTCTCTCCTGGGAGTGACGCGGTGGCTTGGGTGCCTGCAGGCTCCGCGCTGCCCCAAACAGTCCACCCGCCACTTTAGGGCGGCTGAGTGGGAGGAGGCAGGCAGAGTCCCTGGAGGCCCTGCAAGGTATCCTGCCCTGGCTCGCCTTGCCCCATGGGCAGCTGGCCCCACCCCATGGTGCAGGGCACACGTGCCACCCCAGGCACCCAATCGGCTTGTTTTGCCCTAAGCCCTCCTCCTGAGCACATAGTCCCTGCATAAGCAGCTCATTCATCATCATGCTGTGTCGCAAGAGGCAGAATGTGAGCCGAGGCTGCAGCATGAATGGCTTACATCCTGGTGGTACTTTGCTCTTGTTGGTGGATGCTGCATCCATTTACCACTTTCAGGCTGGTGTGGGTATGGCCTTGGGCCCGAGGTTCTGCAATTGGGTCTATCCCATTGACTTCTATGAAGCTTTGTGAATTAAACCATTCCTTTGGTGGCAACTCCTGCCAGGTTGTGGGAGCAGGACTGTGAACTGAGCAGAGTTTCTCCACATCGCATCTCTTTCTTGCCCTCAACATGCCCCTTTGGGTAGGCTTTGTATCAGGCACGTCTCCTGTAGCAGGCACATTCACCATCCACTGAGCTGCCTTCCAGCAGACATAGCAGTAGGGTGGAATTTACACTGAGCTAGCATGGGCTTGGCTCAGATAGAGGGGGGTAGATAACCATATCCTAACCCCCTCTAGCCTGCAGTATCTAGGGCTTGCATTGCACAACTGACTAAACACATTCAACCTATAAATTCATTAAAATGGCGATGAAAATCATATCTTGTCAGCAGATGAGTTCTTAACGTGAAGTCTATATCTATACTAAAAGTATATATCTACCTCGCCCCCTTTTATATTATAAAAAGACAGTGGTGAAAAGCAAGATCTTTATCTGCTTAGGAAACTACCTCCAGTCCTTGTTTTCGGGAAGAGGAGAATGGGGAAGCATACTTTATAGTGTAATCATCTCGATTTGCTTTCGCAGCGATAAATTAACTTGTGCCAGCATATTTGTTTCATCATCCCATCTCTCATAACCTTCCCAAGCCTGCAGAATACCTGTGATTACTTGCTTATCCAGTTTAGCACCTTTATTGTGTGGGTGGTTCATCTGTGCAGCTGCTCCCTTGAGGGGCAGAAACTACCGTCAGTTTGGGGGAATCCAGGCAATAATGCTGTATCATGTGCAAAACAGCCAATTAGCAAACCAAAATGACCTCCCTTTGTGTCCAATTTGCAGTGAAATATTAAAGGAAACTGAACAGACTGATTACGCCTGGCTAATATCTGTACACGCGCGCACATACACAGGCAGCCTATTTTAATTCTTGTTCAGCATGCACAACAAATGCTCTCTTCTCCTTCTACAACATTCACTAGTATTCCCGCAATTCAGCTGCTGCAGCACTTCATCAGTGATTCTGTACACAGCCTACAAGATATGCTACTACACTCCAGCAAGCAGGTTCTATCTCTCCATAGGGACAGAGGATCTGAGTTACTGTCAATCTCCTTTCGGCAATTAGAATTAATGACACTCC
This sequence comes from Lacerta agilis, assembly GCF_009819535.1. Lineage (NCBI taxonomy): Eukaryota > Metazoa > Chordata > Lepidosauria > Squamata > Lacertidae > Lacerta > Lacerta agilis. Next base: position 47,072,256 of record NC_046312.1, on the reverse strand, counting down.
CATTTACATATGCATAAATGTTTATACACAGAAAAGAAACCTGCTTGGTATATTTTCAAATTTCTCCTTACTATGATAGGTTTTTTGATGGAAGCAAGCAATGTGCAGTGTTGATTTTTCATTCTCAGTGACCTGAAAAACCTTGGGAAAAGAAAAAACAAGGAGCTGCTGAATATTTCCTGCTTCTATTGATATCTTCCCAGAAAGGCTTAACATCACCCACTATTTCTCTTTGAATTAAGAATCCTAAATACATGTGGGCCAGAATCCAGGAGCTACCCAGATATGTGGTTTTTTGTTTTAGATGAGACAGATACATTTTGCCTAAGAATCCTGTTACAGGATGAGCAAGTCAGATTAGCATGTCTGAGGGCCATTTTATTCAGAGCGCATTCTCACAAAACAGGGACCTGCAAGTTCAGCAGTGGGTTTCCTGCTATTACAGTGTCAGGGATCTGACTCACTCATTCAGCAAATGCTTAAAAACAGAAGTTTGCTCACCTGATCCACAACCAGAACATGACAGCTGTTGCTGCACATTGTAAATTATAGCTCAGTGTCCCTTCCTACATGTCTAGAATACATGAGGCACATGTTTGCCTAGAGGAGAGAAATAGCGTAAATTCAAGCCACTTGCTTTTATATAGCACCACTGTCAGTAATCCATAAAAAAGTAAGCATGCTGAAACCTCATCAAAATATGCAACCCTGCATATAGTATATTGATTGGCCTATCAGGAAAGATACTATCATGTCGAAGAAGAAGAAGAAGAAGAGTTTGGATTTGATATCCTGCTTTATCACTACCCAAATGAGTATCAAAGCGGCTAACATTCTCCTTTCCCTTCCTCAACAAACACTCTGTGAGGTGAGTGGGGCTGAGAGACTTCAAAGAAGTGTGACTAGCCCAAGGTCACCCAGCAGCTGCATGTGGAGGAGCGGAGACGTGAACCCGGTTCACCAGATTACGAGTCTACCACCACTCCTAACCACTACACCACATCCGTGTGGTTGATGAGCAGAGTCAAGACAGCAATCAGAGGCAATAGGTTTTCTTCAGAATATGGGAACCTTGCCCAAAGGAGAAGAATGGAAGAAAACACAGATTTTGTCAAAAGGAATACAATAAGGGATACAAAAGAAGAACAGGAGGAGGATGAATTTGAGGCATTTGCTTAAAAAAAAATATTAAGGCACAGTTATTTTAAAACACTATTTTTTAAAAGAAAAATATTATTTTACTTCCTCAGAAGCAAGAAACCAATAAGGGAGTCAGTTGTACCACTGGATGATAAGTGAAGGGCTATGCTGTATTTATAAAGCCCTAGATTCAATCTCTGGCATCTCCAGGCAGGGCTGGAGACACCTTGGTCTGAAACCATGGAGAGTCACTGCTCGTCATTGCAGACAATACTGGGTGAAATCAACCAAGGGTCTGACTTGCTATAGGGCAGTTTCCTATGTTCCTAACAGCACAATCTATGCATGGCAACTCAGAAGTCCCTTTGAGTTCAAATGAGCTTTCTCCTAGGTAAATGTGCATAGGATTGCAGCCTAGGGGAGTTAAAGGTGTGTTACAGAAGGTTAAGGGGCATGCAGAGAAGCTGAATGGGTTCTTTGTTTCTGCTTTCACTGATGGATATATGGAACAAGTACACACAAATTGACATTTTTAGGAAGGAAGTCTTTAGAATTCAGGCAAATATTGATGACAAGAGATGACGATCTAGGTTTTATCAATAAATTAAGAAAGATTAACAAATAACCACCAGGTCCATACAATATCCAACAAAAAGTTATTTAAAACTCCAATGTAAAATTAGTGGTCTTTAACAAAGATATGTAACTTGTCCTTAAGATCAGACTTATTATCTGGAAGGTGGCCCGAGTAACATCAGTTTTAAAGGGGGGTTGGGGGTGGGGTGGATGACCTGCAAGTTAGTTTTATGTCTGTTTCATATGAATTGGTAGGAAACATTTAAGGAAAACACTATCTAGAACATAGGAGGACAAGTCTTGCTGAAGATCATCATTGCTTCTACCATAGTAAGTCCTGCCTCACTAACCTCTTAGAGTTCTTTAAGAGTGTCGACAAGAATCTTGATAGCGAGTGATCCAGGAGACATTGTGTACCAGAACTACTAAAAGTTGCTCACCAAACGCTCCTAAGCAGACTTAGCAGAGAGGGGATAAGAAGAGAGATCCTCTTATAGATTAGTTACTAATTAAAGAACAGAAAGCAGAAGATAAAGATGAATGGAAAGTTCTCACAATGGAGGGGTGTACAAGTGGCTTCCCAGTGCTGGATTTGTGTGTTTTCTTAACTTCCCCATAAATGATCCACTGTTATGGGTGAGGACAGAGGTGGCCAGGTTTACTGATGATACCAAATAACGCAGCTGGTATCTCAGGGCAATAATACAAAAGAAGAAATCAATTTTATTAACTTATGCTTTCGATTGCAGTTTCTAAATCTAATTACTGTAATGTACTTTATCTTTTTCATCTCATACTAAGGATGAAGCAAATATGGCACCTCCCATTACATAAATTATTTTGCCATATTTCCACTAGCATCATGTCCATGTGCCTCAGAGTAATATGATGAGTCCCTGCATAGAGTGGGCCATTTTCTGAAGCGAGGGCCTTCTTGGTTGTTAAGTTGTGGGTGGACACAGCAGACGACACAGTGATTTCCAAGCAGCTCTTGTTTATTCTCAGGCTGGAACAGAAGTGAGCTGAAGGCCTCAGCAGCCTGCTTGTATAGAACTCAGCTACAAAGCAACAGTAACAACTTTCTGTAGCTACCCAATCCCTGAATGTCCTTTTTCAATGCCTCATTAGCATATGCGGACCTGAGTGAAAACTGCAGCAGAATGAACTATATACACACACCCCTAGTGGCCTAGGGTGAGAACTTCAATACATAACATTGGTGATTCCATTGTTGTTATGCAATCTGTTCCAAGGGAAGGCTGCCAAGCTCTCCTTTTTGAGCCTTGGAAAAATGGCTAAGATGTGTTTAGTCAGGCTTCTCATAGCTATTATTCTACTATATTTTTGTGGTACTTATTACGGCTTTATCTTGAGGTTTGTAAGTTGCTTTAAGAGCTCAGGTTGTAGAGCTGGACACACACACACACACACACCACATTATAAGTAACTAATTTCGTTCTCCAAGGTGCTTTTTCTCTTTTCTTTTAATCTCACTTGAACTGCACTTCTTATTTTGGGTCCTCTAACCAATCATGGAGAAGCAAATTGACCTGCCAAAGTCCATTTTGGGTTATTATCTTCCAGGAATGTTTGGGAGGGCAGAAGTGTCAGTGATAAACCGCCCTAATGCCACTGGCCTATTAAGAAAATATATGAACAGCTGCTTCAAATATAGAGATGACATTGATTTCTGGAACACCATTTATTTAAATGGAGATTACTTCCCTGCAATATGGTTTAGGGCAGATTGTTGAGGGGGTTTGTTTATTTATTTACTTGTAGGCTTGAGTTTAGGTGCCATCAGTATTCTTAGAAGAAGTATACTGGTAGCTCTACAAAGTAATTTGCAATTCTACTTCTGTTGCCATTCTTGCTCAAAGGAGTACCCCATCTTCTGCTCCAACTCATCGCCTCCATTTTGTTCTGTAGTAAAATAATATTTTGTTTCTTTTAAAAATTCATCAAGTTGTCTGTGATGGTTTATAACACAAAAAGAGCTTTTGAAGTGATTTTAATTCCTCTCCTTTCAGGAGTTCACCTATATTCTCTCTCTCTTCAGCTTGGTTTCCCTCCCTTTAATGAAATCCTGACAGTTAACTGTATGTTCAGTTTATTTTTGGAAATTCTCAGGAGTTCCCTGACAACTGCTAAGGTTGATAAATTGCATCTTCTTAAAAGACTATTGATTTGTTCTTTAAAAATTCTGGGTCAGGCCTGTTGCCACAGGTCAACTACAATTGAACAGGGTGTATCTGTATGTTTTTATCTCTCCGCTGAAAAGTTTGCTTGAGAATTCAGGCTGTCATGACTGAAGGTACATCTTTAAAACACTTGGATTCTGCAATGATTCATGCAGCATGAAAGAACCCTTTCTAAAATTGAAATGGATTACTCAAAGTGGTGTTAATATAGACTAAAGGACTGTGACACATAATATATATTTTTTGTTAAACTTCAATCTCAGAAAACTTTACAATACAGTTTGGTAACTAAAAAATTAACAAGGAAAAAAAATAATGGATGAAAGTTGTGAGAGCTTTGCAAAATCCTATCTTTGAAAACTGTGGAGAAACCATATTGCTGTGAGGTAAAGTTTCACCCTTATAAGAGTGTTTTAATGATTTATATCCTGATCAGAATGTAAAGTACAAGAAAAAGGAAAGCTGTGTCGCTTACCTCTTGCTAGAGCCAGCGGGAAGATACAAAATATACAGTGGTGCCCTGCTAGACGAATGCCTCGCTAGACGAAAAACTCGCTAGACGAAGGCATTCGTCTAGCGGAAGGCTGCCCCCTAGACGAAAAAGTCTATGGGGCTGCCTCGCAAGACGAAATTTTTTCGTCTTTTTTTTCGTCTAGCGAAAGCGCGGCTTGCATTGCCGCTTCGCTAGACGAAAAAACCGCTAGACGAAAAAATTCGTAGAACGAATTATTTTCATCTAGCGGGGCACCACTGTACAAGGCCGCTAGCCTAGCAGTGGGCTGAGTGACAAACTGTCACTGCTGCTAAGAAAATGGCTGTATGCAGTGCTTTTTTCGGGGGGGGGCACAGGGGTACACATACCCCTAAACATTTTGTGAGTCTAAGTTTGGCCTCATTGAGGGGCAGTATTTCAATATGAGTAGGAAAATGAGAGTACCCCTAAACATTATTTTAGAGTATGGAAAGCACTGGCTGTACGGTATACACATACAGTACTGGGTTTTGACTTTTATATACAAAGCAGTAGCACTGCATAAAGCAGCAGTCAGTTTATGACTGGTAGTTTGGTGGACATGCCATTCAAATCTATTGGCCCGGTATTTTAGATCAATGGAGGTTTCAGATTCCATCAGAAACAAATTGGCTGGAGGGGAAATCAAGCCAGGTTCGGCACTGGGTGGGGGGTGGGGGTATCACTATAAAGAGTTGTTTGATGATAAAAGAATTTCAGTGAGGGATTTGGAGGAAGCTGAGAGGAGAAGGAGAAGCAAATCTGAATGAAATAACTTGAGGCAAGGGCTCCGAAGGTCTGCAAGACAGGAATGGGAGACTCCAGCAGCAGCCTTTGGAAGAGCAAATGCCAGAGTGACAGCAAATGGAAGCGAACCAGAGTGAAGACTTTGATGAAGGTGGTATAGGACCAGAGAGAAGTAAAGCCCTCTTGGCGACCCTGCAGGCTGGAATTACGAAAGGTAATTGTTATGTATTGAAGTTCTCACCCTAGGCCACTAGGGGTGTGTGTATATAGTTCATTCTGCTGCAGTTTTCAATCAGGTCCACACATGCAAATGAGGGATTGAAAAGTGACGTTCAGGGATTGGGTAACTACAGAAAGTTGTTACTGTTGCTTTGTAGCTGAGTTCTATACAAGCAGGCTGCTGAGCCCTTCAGCTCACTTCTGTTCCAGTCTGAGAATAAACAAGAGCTGCTTGGAAATCACTGTGTCGTCTGCTGTGTCCACCCACAACTTAACAGTAATAGATTAAGAGTATTGGGGGAGGACGGGGACTAGAGCAAGTACAGTATCCTATCTATCTTGTTAAAGCAACCATTAATAGTGTGCATTTTCTAGTATATTATATTAAACCTGTAATCAACTTTATCTTTGTTTTACTTTTATATAAGCAGTACTGTTTGGTTTTGTCCTGTGCCTACACCCAGCTAATATGGTGGTATTCAACTAAGTTTACCTCAGAGTAGAATTGATGAACATGATGTAGGCCCCTTAATTTCAATGAGCCTACCCTGAGTAAAACTTTGTTGTGAATATTACCCTATATTTGTGAAAGGGGTAGTTGCATCAATTTAAGGTTTAAAGTGGTGGCAACTTTTGATAAAGTAGAGACTAAGCCGTGAGATGGAAAGGTTTAAGCTGCTTAAGGCCTCCACAAAACACAAACCAGTGCAGAGATAGTTTAACATGCTTATGCCATGCCGAGAATATTGGGAACATTATGATCCACTGGAATTGAATCCCTAGGAAGACGCACTTTGAAAGACCCTGCCTCCATTGTTCGTTTCTATAATATCCCATTTTAGAAAGAAATTATCTGCAACGAAAAAAGGTTTATTTGCCCTTTTTACATTGCAAAACACAGGATAAGTTATTTGGGGCTTGATAGTTCCCTTAGCTTTATGGGTATTGGAGGAACAGATGACCTGTAGGCTCACTGGAGTTCATTGGGTAAATGCAATTCTTATATGTCAACAGGGACGATGCCACTCAGATAGAGTGAGTATTGCCAGATAAATGGTGATTCTCTTTCTGTTCCTCCCTCCCAGAAGATGCCTTTATTGCATATTACTTCATTAATCAGTGGCTATTTCTGCAGAGCAGATGCCAACAACTGTGTCTCTCCCCTATTCCTGCACTATTACTACACCACAATCTAATCTCAATTATTTCAATTTAAAATTACTTATTGTCCCATTCTGTATTTACTGAGGAAAGCCATATAATCATATTAATATTCCAACTAAAATATGGTTTATGAGTGCAGATTGCAAAATGGCACGTCTGTGTTGTGCAAATCTGTTACTAATCAGAAGGATTTTTTAATCTAAGCATGGCTGCTACTTAATGGTTTCTTAATTATGCAAAGGGCTAATCAATTTTTTTAAAGTGTTCAAGTGATTAAAAGAAGCTATGGCAATCATCTGATATAAAAGCGAACCATTTAGAGATGACTCATGAAATAAATAATTTATATGCCAAGGCAGGGGAAATTCACTCTGTTTTTGAGTGTGTGGCCTTGATGAGCTTTCATACTCTCTCTGACTGTCTGTATTTCTCTTCACACAGGCTGTTGTAAGCCAGTAAGAGGCAAAATGATACTATATATAGCATAGAACCATTGATTGGTGCTTGTACAGCACTTTTCCCTGCTTGGTGATTTCAAAGTATTCCACTAGATGATTTAGGGCACAATCCTATTTGAGAGTCACTGACTGGGGAGGAGGCATAGAATGCGGCAGAGTGCAAGATATGTTGCTATGACAGATGCAATCGGTGAACACAAGATATGTTGGGAGGCCATAAGAGAAGACCACCCTGTGACCAGGATGTTTCTAGCTTTTCCTCCATGGTATTGTTAACCTACTTGCCCTCCTGATATCCTTCCAAGCTCCATGACAGAGAGTTATGCATATTGCCACCAGGGACATTGCACCTGCTACGCTGCTGTATCCCAAGCCATTGTCTAAGGCACAGGAGCCATGCTGGGGTGACAAGTTGGCAATAACACACACATGCCTCCCTTTCGGGATCCACTCCATCCCAGATGCATTTCAGATCAGGCTTTGACTTGCCACATGTGTTTCTCTTGGTGCTGCAGAGAAGGAATGGTAGATACAGATCCCTCTTCCACATCCTGGTATCATCATCTTGCTTCAGCTGCTTCGAAGAGGAGATTCTGAAGGGAGCTTGCCTCTCAGAGGCAATGGTCCTTGCTTCCTCTGTTGGAGTGAGAGCGGCATGACTTTTAGGGTACACAACTGGTGTGTATAACACAGGTGGGTCAGGAAGAGAATGAGGAGGAGGAGAGGATGTGAATTCCACTGGCATGTAACACAACTTCTTGGGGAAATAATAGAAAGGGGCTAAAGGACAATTTGACCCACGGCAGGGTCAGGTTATCCATCTGTAACTAATCTAAGTTAAGGGATTTTCAGAAACCCATGGTGTTTTATGAGTTAATGGGTACCCCAGTTTGAGTGGCAGATATCCCATGGGAGGTGGGACGTTCCACTCTTTAAAAAGGAGGGAGCAGTCGTTAGAGTGGGAGGAGTGGTGACTGGAAGAAGGAGGGCGTAGGGCCAGGATAGTAGTGGATAGGTTAGGATAGGTTAGGATATGTTGAAGATGTGTATATGATGCTGAAAGAAAGAGTTTACTCTGTTATGAAACTAAGCTTATAAACCATTACTGAAACCGTTATGTTCTGAAAGAAATAAAGACTTCTTATTGTTGAGCTAAGAAAATATCGTCGTTCATTTGGTCCAGTGAGCTATGTATGCTCATGAGGAGGTGAACTCAGCGAAAGGACAAAACTGACCTGCAGGGTGATAGTTTGTGTCTTAGAGTTCCCTCAGGAGGGGCTTGTGGGCGGAAACCCTGGTATTGCCACAGAGTTGCTAAGAGGGCTTAGCTAACTGATATAGTGAGGGATCTAATGAAAGAGAGACCCCGAACTGTAGGCAAAGAAGAGTTTAACCCCTGAAGCCCAGAGCAGAGGATATAACCGGCCACAGCCACTGGACAGGAAAACTCCCGTTACTAAGAGATTCCCAGATTATTAATAAAAGGAAATTGAAATAACAGATGGACCTCAGAGAGACAGGTGGGGTGGACTGAAATTTGATCCAGAACACCTGATTAGAAATTCACTTAGTAACAAGGGGGGAGTGTGAAGTGGAGGTTCGTCGCATTCCTGTAGATTGGATCCATGCAGCATTCCTGTAGATTGGATCAAACATGCCTAAGAATGGGGTTCTCATTCACCTTTTGAAATGTGAAGTGGTACCCTCATTCAAATTTAGGATCCCCTGCATGTAAAATGTGACCTATTCCACCTGGCATCTATGACTGCGTGTTGGCACTGGGGACGGGGGAACACAAATCATCATAAAGAAAGGGATTGATAATAAATCTGTCAATACCATAATGCTGTTATACAAATCTGTTGTATGACTGCTTGGAACACTGTTTACACTTCTGCAGTGTTTTTCAACCACTCTTCCGCGGCACACTAGTGTGCCGCGAGATGTTGCCTGGTGTGCCGTGGGAAAAATTTGTTTATTTGATTCCTATTCAAGAGAATTACTTTATATATAGTCAATATAGGCACAGAGTTAATTTTTTTAACATTTTCTAATGGTGGTGTGCCTCGTGATTTTTTTTCATGAAACAAGTGTGCCTTTGCCCAAAGAAGGTTGAAAAACACTGCACTTCTGGATACCTCACACCAAAAGGGATATTGCAGAGGTGGAGAAGCATCTGAAAAGAGCAACCAAAATTATCAAGGGAATAGAGCAATTCCTATATGAATTTTTTAGTTTAGCTTTTTAGTTTAGATAAAAGGAGAATAAGGGGTGACATGATGGCAGTGTACAAAAGTATGCACAGTGTTAAAAGAGTGGAGAGAGAAAGGCTTTTCTCCCTGTCTCATAACACTAGAACTTGCAGGCTTCCAAAGCAGCTAAATGCTGGAAGGTTTCCGGAGACATAAGAATATTTCTTCACACAGTGCATAGTTGAACTATGGAATTCGCTCCCAAAGGAGATAACGATAGTCGCAGACATGGATGGCTTTAAAAGTGGATCAGACAAATTCAAGGAAGATAAGGCTATCAGTGGCTACTAGCCATAATAGCTATGGTCTGTCTTCACTGTCAGAGGCAGTATGCTTCCTGAATACCAGTTGCTGAGAATCACAGGTGGAGAGAGCATTTTTGTGCTCAGTTTCTGCTTGTGGTCTTCCCATGGGCATCTGGCTGGCCACTGTGAGAACATGATACCGTACTACATGGGCCCTTGGTCTGATCCAGCAGAGAACTTCTTACCTTCTTACAAATGCCCCATGCTATGTCTGCTGCTGTGGCTGAGCCATCAAGGAACTGCTCTGTGCTACCTGCAGTATTGAAGCAAGTTGTGGGACCGCCCTCTCTTTTGCCTAGTATGTAAAGGGTGAGCGGTGGCATTTCTCTCTTTCTCCTAGTGAGGCTCCAGCTGTCACTCCCTGCTTCCCAATCCCATGCCTTATGCAGTGAGCACTGCTTGTCAGTGTGCCTGTGGCTCCCCTTGCTGAGTGTCCTGGCCCTTTCCTTTGGCTGCTTGGCAAAGAAGTACTTCCTCCGCTGGCTGGCTCTTGTGTGGACTTTCTGCAGGCCTCATGCCCTGGTAGCTGTGTGGTTGCTCTATTTGATGGGCTCTTCTTCCTCTCTGCCTGTGTGCGTTGCCCTGGTTGTACACAATGATTGGGATTTTGGATCCCTTCCTGTGGGACTGCCTGGGGACTGGCTGTACTGGGATTGTTGAGGATTGTGCCACTGAAGCTGATGGAATGAGGTTGCTATGGCATCATGGTGTGTGCTGTGATGAAGGGGGTATGCTGGGAACTCTGCCCTTGTCATTGTGGATTTAGTGGCCATCTCAGTATGGGCATCAACACCAGCACAGTCCCAGACTTGTGGGCAGTAGCAGCCTGTCTGTTGTTTTTATGCCATTAAAAACAAACAAACAAACAAAGCTTTCTGGCTGTGTGTTTTCCCATTCCCTGCCAGGCTGAGCACATATAGGATACGGTAGCTGTTCTGCCATAACAACAGCAGCATATTTCTCTTCTCCTACCCCCAACACAACTAGGGTATTGCATTACTCTGTCATAGTATCCCAAGAACTTTAAAAGGTATTTATTAGTTTTACACCCAGTTAAGGCTTGCACAGTCTATGAAGAAATTAAGCCACACCTTTGCTGTTAATGAGATCAGAGTTCTCATGGAGGTGCTGAAACTATGTTTGGGCTAGACCATTTCAGGCTACAAGTGGAGGTGCACAAGTCTGAATACTCTTTCATATATATATATATTTAATTGAAAATTAGATGTTAAGGAAAATAAGAAGCATTCAAACCTAGGCTTTCCTTCGGCACTTAATTATAGATACACAGGGGTTTTTTTTCTGGAATGGAAAAGCATTCAGTCATGTGAGCCCCTACCTGCAGTTTGCAATAGTACACCCAGGTATAGATCCATGACCACAGTGAGAACTAGGTATGGCAACTGTGCACCAGCAGCTTAGCTTCTTGTGTAAAGAATAAAACAGCCTCCAGCAAAACCAGTTTGTTTAGCAGTGTCTCTGTCTTAACTCTGTTAAATATGACTACAACCCTTACCGTGTTTATCTTGACGTGTGCTCATTATCATTCCCACTTTATAGGTAGGAACTGAGGCTGGCAAACTAATACTAAAGCACACACTTGTTTGAGCTGTGATTTCACCCCAGGTTATTTATTTAATTTAGAGACATCCAGCTCTTCCTTCACCAGGCTGCCGAATAAGAATTTCACCTCTGGTGGAATGCTAATGCTCAGCATCTAGGCTTAATGTTTTTGTCTCAAGGTCCTTTAGTTGTTCTTTCTCAAATGTTCCTCTTTATTACAGTGTAGCCACGGAATGGCTGCTCAGTTCTTGTTTAAATAGTGTAATAGACAGTGTCTTCTGTATGCACACTTGCTGCACTAGAGGGAGTAGGAATCTCGTTTGTGCCATGGGCAGCTCTGCCTGAAATCAGACTAATATACTCTGCATGCTGTGCAGAGGCCATCACCAGTCTGATCAAATACTGTCATTGCTAAATACAATTCAGCGAAGCATGAAGATCAGGACAAGGAAAACTCCAGAGCTCCATACGATAACAAAGCTCTTCCTACAATAAGTTTTGATTTATCCCTCCATATCAAAATCTCATTTAATTCCATTAGCAAGCAGAGGCCACCTATAAAACAGAGAAGAGGCTTTGGTGTGTACCTGTGCATGCGCACGCGCACGTGCACACACACACACATCATTAAATGGGCTGGAGGCTGGAAGACCCAGAGGAGCAAACATTAGTGTTAAGTGTTGTGTACAAGTACACAAACACAAAACAGGGCCTATTGGAGGGTGGGTGTGCCAGGAGTGCCTTTTGGCCTGGAGACTCAAGCTCAAAGAAAGCCTCAAATTTTGATATTTCTTAATTTGGGGGCTTTTGAATATTATTGTTATTGTTTATTGAATTTATATACCGCCCTATAACCAGAGGTCTCAAGGCGGAATAGTTTCTCAACTTGGTTTTGTACACATTGGAGCAAACTGTGACACTCTCACAGCTCAAAACTGCAAATTTAAGAAAACGAGAGATGTGATTTGGTAAAATATATGTGTGTTAACTTATATAGATGTAGTCATATCTACTTCACTCTGGAGCCTACTTCAGTGCTTTGATTTGGGCCTGTCTTCACTTTGGATCACCCTCACCTCAGACACCCAAATTCGACGCAATCTTCAGAAAACCAAAGCTTTGGTCCACCAATTAACTTGCACTGGGTAACAAAAATGGCCATAACTTTCTGGGGATCAGGGAGGGGGTTTCACATTGACACATAAAACCTTCAGACATAGTAGCCCCCAAGAGGGTTTGGTAAAATTTCAAACAGGTACGTCAAGGGTGTCTTTCTGTTTCTTTAAACTTTTTTTTTTTTAAACCCAACAACCATTGTGGGAATAACCAGCGCCTCACGTGTGTAGCCTCACACGGGGCACCAGTTGTGGGGATTCTTTTGCTGGCACCTCCCGTGTGCAGGATGCGATTGACCTCACACGGGATGCCAGTTGCAAGGGAAGGCAGCCTGCGGATGGGACGGCCGGTAATTCCGGAGCCTGCTCACACCGTGCCGTGAATGAAGAAGAACCGCTGGCTGCAATCTGAAGGTTTTGAGTTCTGTGAGTTCGATGAAGGTTGCCTCGTTGAAAATGGTTGCAAGCGTCTGTCTGGTCCAAGAAACTCCGAAGAGGAAAATAAAGCTAAAGGTGGCCAAAACTGAACGGCCAAATAAAAGGTTTTAAAAGCAAAATGGAAATAAAACTACGAAGACTGCAGTCTGGAGGGTAACGGCTTTAGCTGCCCTGCGTGGATGGATGGTTTCGCTTTCACTTTGCCTAGGCTTGCCACGCAACGTTCTCTCTGGGCTTTTCCATGCGTTCTCCACACCACAAACAGGGAGCGACAGCTTTTATTGAGTGAACAACCAACGTCATAATCGATACACAAACCAATCACAACACTGTTGCTGCCCTAATTTGGGCGGGAAGCAGATTAACTGACCACTACCAAGTTCAAAAGTTTGGAACCAATAAACTCTGCGGAAGGATCCCAGCGGTAAATAGCCTGCCGGATCCTGTTATCACTTTTCCTTCCAAGTGGAAGGATACAGTAAAATTAAGCATAATCAAACACAATCAAACACAAATAAACACAGGTGCAAGCGCACATGAAAAGCATATTCCCACAAACCATAACCTTTTTGTAAAATGTCAATGTAAGGGGTGAATAATACAGCCTAGGCAAGAGGACAAAGAGGGAATTATAATAGCCTAAGTGGGTATGTAGGCAGCAGTGAAGGAATTATAATACCATAGGCATGGAGGGACAAATGAGCAAGGTTGCCTGAGAGGATACAGCTGTAGATAAAATACAAAACCAAACACTATGGCCAAAATTGGGAGAGGGGGACAGAAGTGACACTGCCCAAGTAGCTGAAAATAACGAGTATAGTTGGGGCTCATCCAGACTTTCTTTTGTGTTGCGTTTCTAGACACTGGTCCGAGCTTTAAAGTTCCATGTCTGAGTGTGGTTTTTATTTTTGTCTTGGTGATTTCCCAAGGAAAACCTGCATTTCATCACTGAATCATAATAAACAGGATTGCTCCGAATCAGTAGTTGAATGTGGGTTTTCCTGGAGAAAGCAGTGGGACAAAAGAAACCTGCCTGGACACAGCGCTTTAAAGGGCTGACCTGTGCCTGGAAAGCAACAGCACAAAAGGAAGTCTGGATGATCTCTTAAAATGAAGATGAGAGACATCTGTTCTTTTTAAAATGAAGGTGGGGCTGGGATAGCTGGGGACGGGTAAAAAATAATTGAGAGAAAATAGGTAGTGGAAGAAGCATGAGGGTTGATTGGTTTGTTGCTTTATTATTATTATTTTTAAAAAGTGAGGTACTGGGGAAAGAAGAAACTGGTTGGGATGGGCCTCAGTTGAATATGGGGGGGGGGGGGAGAGAGAGAGAGAGAGAGAGAGAGAGAATATAGCAGTCATTGTTTGTTCCCGCTGCCTGCATAGCAGAAATTGTCCCTAAGTTGTTCTTTTTTGATGGGGAGGAGCCCAGTGCAGAGGTATCATCATAATTATTAGCGTCATTATTACTATTACTACAGATACAGCGGTGCCCCGCTAGACGAAAATAGTTTGTTCTGCGAAAATTTTCGTCTAGCGGGTTTTTCGTCTTGCGGAGCGGCAATGACAGCCACGCTCCGCAAAACGGGAAAAAAGACGAAAATTTTTCAACTTGCGAGGCAGCCCATAGACTTTTTCGTCTAGCGGGGCAGCCTTCCGCTAGACAAATGCCTTCGTCTAGCGAGTTTTTCGTCTAGCGAGGCATTCGTCTAGCGGGGTACCACTGTAATATGGTAAAATCATAATATTTTGTACAATTTTATATTCCCCATTTCTTTTTCTGCTTTTTTGGAGGTGTACTAGAAATGGTGTGTGCTGAGGCCTGCAAACCTTTCATTTTTGAAATAATAATTATTTTTATTAGAGATTTTCTTGGTTTACAAAAATATGTGCATTGTCTCTTTTTTCAGGTTGTATTTTCTGCGTATCAGTTACATTTGTTGTGAGACCTGTTGGCCTGTGTTCGTGCTTCTGTGACCTTGCCTCTTGTCCTTTCTTTTTTAATGTGTTTGTTTGTTTGTTTGTTTGTGTGTGTGTGTGTGTGTGTGTATCCCTCATTCCAAACAAAGCTTTGTTGGCCTCTTTCAAGATTCCTTTTATGTGGAGCTTGGCTATAGACTCTTATGCATTAGTGCTGTCAAAGTCCCAGTTCTGAGGATTTTCTCCCACCGTATGCAGGTGTCTAAATATCACAGCATACAACTCTTAAGCAAGAAAGCATGTATGTGGACATGACAGAAATATACAGGTGTGCTACAGTGGTGCATACTTTGCCCTATAAACCTTTTTTTAAAAAATGCCATTTGCACAGCAATTTACAGTGCATTCCTAACCATGTTTATTCAGTAAGTAGTTCTATTGAATTCAGTGAGGTTTGCTCCTAGGTAAGTGGTGTTGGGATTGCAGCCTAAATATTGGGGAGTCCGAGGAGTTGCAATTCAGTCTGAGTGTTTTGTTCTCAGGCTTGCTGGACTTCTGAGAGGTGCTGCACACAAACCCTGAAGGTATTGCCTTTTTAATCAATAATGAGAGCAGATTCTTCCATTAACCAGCAACTTCATTGGTGTAACCAGTATCCACAAACAAGAAAAAGAATCCAGCACTAATTAAGTAGTGTATGAATGCCTCTGTGCCTACAAAGCATGATACCATAAACATTTGCTGTTTGCCAATGCTATAATAAGGGAATTTCCCACAAAAAAAGGAAAAGGTTGACAGCTATGCCAGGGGAACTGTACTCCTCTCATCTACCATTGGTGTCATACAATGAGCATCAGTTAGGACAAGGCTTGTTCTGACAGCTAAAATTCTGGCCAACAAACAGGAAGTACGTACAGCTGCATCCTACAGCTGCAATTTTGGACAGAAGCTGCTTCAGCTGAACTTGGCAGAGGTACTGTTATAATTCCATCCAAAACACAATTGCAGATAATCTCCTAACTCCCCTGGTATGCAAATCTTGAACTGAACTATAATCTTCTCAATCTTCCTTTACCCAAAGATAGAAAATGTCACTATTCTGCAGCCTTCTGGGATCGTTTCTGCCCTCTGTGTCATCTCAAATATAAATGCCAGTGGTGCTGAATTTTCATCAGCTGCTTCCCTGAGCACCTGAAGTATGTTTCATCAGGCCCTGATGACTTAAATACTGATTTCATCACCTCCCTACCCCCTATTTATCTGATCATAGATACCTTTCTAAGAAAGAAAGAAATGCATCTGAATACCAGTTGCTGGGGAAACACAGCACCCTTCCTGTACTGGCCTGCTTGTGGGCTTCCCATTAGCACCTGGTTCATCACTCAGGGAACTGTACACTGGACTAGATGGGCCTTTGATCTGTTCCAGCAGGACTTCTCTTATACTGGAAATGCAACAATACCTCCTTGTACGTATGTTATATGTTAGCACCAACCCTGCTTCATCTTCCTGACACATTTCCATATTGCTTCCAACATCTCTAGCTCATCTAATTCACTTAGTACATTTTTTGTAATTTTATCCTGAACCATTTATTAATCTCTGTAGAGGCATGCTCTTCCTTCCTTATATATATATATTCCCTTTCCTGTGTGCTTCACTTTTGATCCTGATTTCACTTTCAGTTAAAATTGGCCACTTCTTTATGCAGCCATATTAATCTCTCGCATGTACCTTTCCATCCCGTTTTTGGCACTGGAACAGACACAATTGGGCCTCCACATCTTAGAAATTGCAGGTCCTTCTGGGCTACCCATTTCTTTAGTTTCTATGTTTAAAAAAAAAAAAAACTGAGAAGAGCCTAGGTCCCAGACTAATGACTAATTCATAAACCAGTTCTGTTTTCAGATTGAAACGGGAAAGAAAAAAATAAGAGCGATAAGTAACAGAACATTTTTGGGCAGATTTTAAATAGCTTCCATATTTTGAGGGTGGGAGGAGATGTGGCAGGTAGTCTGTAACTTCCTACCTCACCTTGTGCTCACCATGGGGCTGTGTCATAGTCAATTGGACAGGGTGCGGCTGATCCATGTTTCTGTAGGAGCTTACATCTAAAAATTTGACAAAAGGGAATCAACAGAGGAAGGGGAAGAAGGGATAAAAAGAGAAGTAATGTGCAGTTGTTTCAGTTGCACACAATGACTCTCAACCTGATTTTTACCATTATATTGTGGTACAAATCAATGTCAAGAATTTGGGGGGTTTGCTCATAATTTTGACTCACACTTGAAATTTTTCATGGTAAGGAATAAGCTTCATGATGATACATGCCACGGGGATATACCGTATGTGTGTATGTGTATGATTCTGAAGTAAACTATTCTGACAAATACATAATTACATTTTCCTGTACAGACGACAGAGAAAAAGAAGAGAAAGTTGTTGATACATCTTTACAAATAATAGTGGAAAACAATTTGGACATATGAGTGTAAAATTCATGATGGAAACAAGAGTTGCTGATCTTATTTGTGGGTGTTGTTTTTTGTTGTTTTTTGTTGTTGTTTTTAAGGTGCATCTGTCTCTATCTTATGTGGAGAGCTGGGACTTCAGAGCTCTTAATCAAATCACGATACCCAGCCACCACTTTCCCTCTGATTCTAGAGCACCTGAAGTATCTTTGCACATCTACAGTGTTCACTAAGCTGGATCTGAGGGGAGCTTACAACCTGGTCTGGATAAAGATGAATAGAAAATGGCTTTGCAGACAAGATATGGGCATTATGTGTACATGGTCATGCCTTTTGGACAATGGAATGCCCCAGTGGTTTCTCAATATTTTATGAATGATATTTTTAGCAATTACTTGGACCAGTTACTGATAGTTTACAAAGATGACATTCCGATTTATCCAGCCAATTCTCAATTACATGAGTTGAATGTGAAAGCAGTGTCGCAGAGGCTCTGGGAGTACAAGCTGTATGCTAAGTGAGAGATATGTGCATTCGACCTTGCTACCATTGGTTTCCTTGGCCACCTCATCACTCCAGCAAGGGTGAAAATGGATACAACTAAAATAGAGAAAGTACTCTCCTGGCAGTCTCCCAAAACAAAACAAAAAAGACCTTCAAAGATGTCCAGTGTATGACCAGAAGCACAAGAATCAGGGAGGGTGGTTCACGCAATCCCCTTAAGATGTGCTTTTAACGTAGGACTGCCACATGAGAAGAATATTGGACCAATGGTGATTCCTCCTGCTGATATTGGCAGATATGTGGAATCCCTTCATTCAACAGCCAGAGAGGAGGCGACAGGGGCAGGGCTAGCCAGCATGACCCCACATTCCCCTCGCATGTCCTTCTACTACATGTGATTGTCTGAACTCATCTAGAATGATATGGGAGAAGAGTCTTACATATACATATCATGAATCAGCCATAAGTCTTTGTACCTGCCAGATCGACCACTTATAGACCCCCAGGTAGTATAAATGGGTGCCATGTGATTTCTGAGACATGGGTGCCCCAGTCTTGAGACCAACCAAGACTCAAGTCGAAACAAAATAAAAAAAAAATCCTTCCAGTAGCACCTTAGAGACCAACTAAGTTTGTTATTGGTATGAGCTTTCATGTGCATGCACACTTCTTCAGATACACAAAGGCTCATACCAGTAACAAACAAAAGTGGATGTTGGAGGTCACATAGTTGCCATAGCTGAAATCCACAGACAGACTTCCAGAAGTGAAAAAAGGAATATAAATATCTGAGCTGTTTTTGGAATATATGTCTAGATTATATAATCTAAATACAATTGTTCAAGCATAATCTCTGTTGTTCAAAGAATGTATACACATGTTTATTAGGCACGACAGCTTTTATATGGCCCATCAGCACCAGTTTCCAAGGCTTAAAGCCATTAGTCTGTTTGGTGAATAGGTGTGAACACAATGTCTAGAAAATAACTATAATTTGTTCCTAAATGTATGTAATTAATCATTTTAATGAGATAATTTACAGCTGAACACTTGGAGTACTGTATGGGACGGCAATCTCCATTGATGTGGCTTTGTTTCTCAAGCCATCAGCCTTTAATTGGTATGTGTATATATAATATTCTTCTGCTGATGTGCACGTATAATTCACACAGCAGGATTAATGGAAATAGTGCATGCATCCAGGGGAGAACAAACATCTCCTTCCACTTCATATGTCCATCAATCTTCCTGTTATTCATGCGCTACTGCCCCTATATATCGTTGCTATTCATCAATGGTTATTTTTCTTTCAAATGTGAATAGCTGAGCTCCTTTCAATATGCTTGTTCCCACTTACAGATATATATATATATATATATATATATACACACACACACACACACACACACACACACACACACACACATATATATATATATATATATATATAAAATACATACACCTCTTTCACCTTGAAATAATGTTTAATAAATTGCAATTACCTTGAAAAGTCCTTCCATAATTGATCTCTTGAGTTTATTCTTTGGTTTCTAATTTTCTTTGATTTTAAATTAGATTGGCTTATTTGATTAGCACAGCAGTCAATAGATTTATCTGCTGTTGTTGCTGAGAGCCAGTTCTTTAAAAAAAACAAAAGAAAACAACCCCCAGCTTCCTTTTGGCCTAAGATTATCAGTTATGTTCCAAACAAGTGGTTTGGTTAGGTTTTTACTTTGTTCACATTCATATTATTTTACATATAATTTTATAGCATATAATAGGGATGGGAAACTGTTGGCCCTCCATATGTTGCTGAATTTACAAGCCCCATCAGCAAGCATGACCACTGGCCAGGTGTGATGAGAAGTTGTCGTTCAGCAATATCTGGAGGGCAGAATGTTTCCCACAACTGGCAAAGAATGATTGAATCAGAGATATCAGAGGGACTTGTGATGCAGAATGCTACTGCAGTATCCCTGACAGACATCTGTTCAGGGTCTGCTTAAACACCTGCAGTGAAGGAGAGCCCACCACCTCCGGAGGTAGCCTGCTCCACTGTTAACTCATAGTATAAGGAGGATTCTCCTAAAGATTAGCCCAAATCTGCTCCCTGCAGTTTTCACCCATTGGTTCTAACTTTGGCCTCTAATATATCAGAGAACAAGTCTGCTCCATTGTTGGCATAACTGCCCCTCAGATATTTGAAGTATGAAGAATTTAGTAATACTCAATTCAAGGTAGCCTCATGTCAATCCTCTGAACTCTGTAAGTTCAGAAGGTAACTTTGTAGAACTTTTAGCAGAGGTGTAAAGCACAAAGCTGGATATGGATAACTTTTGGACCTCCAGATGTTGCTGAAATCTACAACCATCACCCACGACTGTTGGCCATGCTTGCAGGGGCTGATGGGAGTTGTAGTTCAGCAACATCTGGAGGACCAATGGTTCCATACATCTGCACATGAGTGCCCGGTTCCTGAATTCAGGCCCATCTTATCCATAGGGGCTACTGGCACGGCGCACCAGGGCGCCGGCCCCCCCAGGGGCACCCCCGCGAGCCCGCTGGCATACCGTGCGCCCCCTCCCCAACCCGCACCCGCCCTCACGGGCAGACGGGCGCTCGGGCTCCGCCGGCGCAGCCGCGGCCGCCCATGCTGCTCCCAGGCGGGCTGGGAGCCAGCCACCCTCGCCTCCAATCCCGCATGGGGAGCCCCAGCTGGAGCGGTGGAAGGGTGCGCAGAGCCCCGCGCCGCTCCAGCACCACGCCCCTCATCACCCGCTCGCCCACCCCCCTCCCGAGGAGCGGCCAGCGCGGGAAGGAGGTGGCCCCAGAGGCGGAGAGGTGGCAGCTGGGGGCGCCGGAAGGATCGTCGCGCCACGGCGGCCGATCTGCCTAAGACGGCCCTGCCTGAATTGCAGGGGGTTGGATTGGATGACTCATGGTCTCTTCCACTGAATTCTATAATTCAGTGATTCTCTATACCAATCATAGACTTAATTGCAAGACTGACACAAGCTACCTATTCTGGGGTAAATTTAGAGCCTAAAGTTTAGACCCATCTTACCCCCCCCCCATGCTTTTTCTGGCTTAAGAAACAGTGAAGCATTCCACTTCAACCTCCCAGAACAGCAGCATATTAAAGGGAGGAGAAGTTCCTTTTAAAGCACTATTGTTGCCACTGCTATTTGGGGCTGGGAGTTTTTGGCCCGCAGCGGATGGCTTGGCAGACTTGATCCAATTTGCAGGCTGCCACTTCATCACTTCTGTCTCCCCCCACCCACCCACCCACCCACACCAGGTGGGAGTTATCCATTAAAATATGGGGAAATACCTGTGTCTGGCTAGTTGTACACTCATCCAAGGGGGAAAAAAACAACTAGAAGCAAAGAGAGGAGTTCCTGCCCTTTTGAACTCAGGCCTTAATTTTTGTGGAAAACGTGGGTGAAAGTTCAGAACAGACTGTACATCGACTTCAGATTCCCCACAGTTTATAGATTTAAATTCCTGGTTGGTATTCATCTAAATAATTGCACGAGTGTAATTATTTTCCCCACATGAACCTTGTGACATCCCCAACCCTGCTTAGGAGAACCCTAGAACAGATTTCTAGGATGATGGGGGGGGGGGGTCCTGTTCCATAAAAGGAAGTTGGTCTTCTCATGCAATTATTTAGTTGCACACCCTCCACTGTCTCTGTCAGCACTTCTCGGTTTTATCACTTGGGCCCAGATTAAACAGCTCTTGGACAGTCCTGCTTGCCTCATGAGTCCCACCCACCACTTTTGGTAATGAGTAATGATGCATCAGCCCTTGCCCCATATTCTCCCTCTATATGATTTTGTTTTTATGATTTAGACTAGCATCCTGAGAATTTGAGCGTCTCTTTCCAAACACACACCTTGTACTGCAGTCAGAGCAGTATGGTCCATTATAGCTATTGAGGGGAGGTTTCTGTAGCTCAGCGTTTTAGTGACACAAAATCCCTTCAGTGGCTCATGTCTGTGTTAACCACGTTGTAGAATGAGATGAGGAACAAACCGTTCTGCCAGAACAAGAGTTATCCATTAACCTGCATCGCAATGGTAGTTCCCAGCACGGCTGATTGTGTAATTAATCGGTAACTGGAGGCATAGAAATAGTTCACACACCAAACATTATCCTGTATGTTGCACCAGAGTCCATGGGGGATAGGTTTGTTGGACTGGCCCTCAACACCTCATTCTACTTGTACTAGAAGGGATTGGAGAAGAAAGAAAGATTGGCAGTTTCCATGCTTGGAAGCACTGGACGTTGGTGCTGGATACTAGGATCAACAGGAGATAGTTGTGCCCTTGCTGTGGCCCTATAACCTTGACACCTGATTAGACAAGCGGTTCTCTTAGCACTAGATTCAGTCTGTTAGTCTGCAAAGATTAAATAGAACATGTTTTAAAAACACCTTTAATGCATGTGCATGTCCTTTGATACTTATGTACACTTAATAAAGTACTAGATAAGGCACAATGTAAGGACCAATGATAAGCACTATACATTTAAAGCAGAAATATGGTGATCTGTTTTGGACAACACTGGGTTTACTAAAAAGCAGCTACTGAGCTAAAGTGCTTCAGTGTCATTGACTGTTTTAAAAATGGAAGGAAAACAGCATTTAGCATCAAGCTTTGCCATGAATGAAATCTTCAGAATCAACAGAACTGGTCATGTATATTACAGTACAAAATAATACACATTTGCAAAATCCAGAACAGCTCAACTTCTCCATAAATATGAGTCAAAATTCAATGTCACTCCAGGTTTGATAGCTGTTGTGTAGCTGGTAGACAACTGTCTATAGTGTCCGTGCGTTATTTTTGTACACCCTTTGAGTTGGTTTTACTGCATCAATTCAGCTGGGGAAAGTGTATCAAACGACACTAGCTCTCTAGGTAACAGTGGGCTGGATCCATAGAGCTGCTTGTATGAATGGATACCAATTCTACTTACCCAAGGAGGTGTCTCCAGGTTTCCCCGATACCCTACTCCAGCAGTGGCTCCCATGCTACATGCCATGATTTATCCAGTGGTGCCCCGATTTCAAGAGCAGCTTTGAGGGTGGGGAGGTTCAGGGAGATGAAGTGGGAAGGAGGAGGTGGGAAGGCCCTGCTCTTAGGAACAAAACCCTTTTCCATAATATAACAGCCTATGTGCATGACGATATGGACAGACCATGGCTAAACATTAAAGTTTTTCTAACAGACAAATTTAAACTCAAAATTGTGCTAGGCCAGCGGTCATTGCTAATGAAATCTGGAACCCATGGGAGAAATGGAGAGATAAACCCATGGAGGATATATCTTCATTGCTTCCCCTAGTGTTATACTAATCCTGCCATACAAGGTGGCTCAGTTTAAGGACTGGTCTGGCAGTGGGTTGCACCATTTAATAGACTTTTATGAACAACCTTTATCTATATAGAAATTAGTCAATAAATTGCAAGGCCTGTGCATCAGTTGACTCATTCTTCACCAAGCACATCATTTCATTACTGAAACATCAATAAAGAAATCTGGACAAAGAGATTTTTGAGTGCTTAATTTTAGAATTTGAATGCAGTACAAAAGGATTAGTTTTAAAGATATACTCTTTATTGAATAATAAAACAACCAACTCATTCTCTCTGTTAAAGGGAGTTTGGGAACAAGACATAGAGCAGGGGTCAACAAGGTTTATCTTGCCTGGGCTGGATCGGTCCTGCAGAGATCCCTCTGTGGGTTGGATTGCATGTGTGTGTGAGTGCATGTGCCTGTGATTTTTGACGTCTGCATATTCGCAGATGTGATTTTCGGTGCTACGGAAGCGAGTCCCCGTGCTGCGCCGATTTAGCGCAGCTGGCGAGCAGGCGGCTCAGTTCAGGGGCGGCTCGGGGGCCAGTCAAATAACCTCCACGGGCCACTTCCGGCCCATGGTGCTTAGGTTGCTGACCCCTGACACAGAGCAAGTAATTTCAGATGAGGCATGGTCAAATATCTGGAATAATCCACTGCTGCAATGGCCAGGGAACTTTCTTTAAAATGAATTTCTCACTGGTATCTCATGCCCATGCATTTAGCACACATACCTGGCTCTAGAGGATGCAACCGTAGAGTGGATGTGAGGTGCAAGTAACATATGTACTGGAATTGTCTTGCAAGTTTTTTTCTTATTGGTCTCTGATTTTCCAAGAAATAGCAATCATCACAAACAATAATGTACATTTGTCTCTGCAACTAGCACTTCTCAATGTGCGGGAGGGTGAAAATGAAGATGTAAAATGCAAGTCTTTTTATATTTTATTTTACTGTTGGTGGCTAGTTTGGAGATAGCTGGAAACTGGCAGATAACTTAACTTTTGATTCATGGCTACATAGACTCTGTGGTGGAAACATTGACTTAAAACTTGCCAGAGGAAAAGCTAAAGCAATGGACTTCTTTGCAGTCTGGCATGTGTTCATGGAGTATATCAAATTAAATAAACAGAAGCGTTTTCTCCCAGCTCCAGTTCTGAGATAAAGCCTTACTTTCTCCTGAACAGACAATAGTAAACATTTTTTCTCCTGGGCAGCCCAAAGCATGGCATGCATGTTTCTTTCCCCAAACTATGTGTATGAAGTAGAAGAGAGGTGCAGTGGGAGGTTTGTTGCCTATTTGGGGGTTCTTATTTTTTTTGTTCCTTACATGTTCTGACTGTTGGATGTACCTAAATTTTTCCATCAGTACTATTTCTTATCTGTGATATGTTGCTGTTGTTGTTGTTGTTGTTGTTTAAAAGGAAGAAAATCCTGTAATTTCTAGTTCCCTCAAGATAATACAGATATTTTTGCTTCTCTCATCTGTTGAGTTCTCCTGTGCCTGTTCTCTGTATTTTGCTCGTCCGCTTTAAGCAGAACTGTACAGGGATTGCTTCCTTTTATATTATATTCTATCAGTCATAAGTCAGAGATGACTGGAGTTGTAATAAGGGATACATGGTTCTGTCTATAGCTGGTCCATAACAATTCTGCACGTGTTATTTCATAAACCCAATCTGTCCTGCATTTATTTCCAATTATTTCCAATTATTTAACACCAACAAAATGGATATATCAATATTTAAATATGTATGGAGACCTGTAATACATAGAGACTTGGGATAGAATACTAGTCTTGCTCTGATTTAATCAAATTCTATCCTAAAATAAAAAGGAGACTGTTCCTTTTTTGGGGGGGACACTGCATTTTAGAGACACACAGAACAAAATGCATCTATTCACCTGCAATTTGGCAGAATTTATCCAGTGAATAGGGGCTAGTGTACTTTCAGATTTCATCCACTTCTATTGAAAGAGGTATAGCCATTTTACTTGTGAGACAGTGTGTGAAATATCTGCCAGAGATGGAAGGGAATGAATCTAGTGTAATTGGACAGTTATCACAGAAAAGCTGAGTTCTTTTCTACCTGACAGAGTATAGTTAGTGATTATCCAGTGCTTACCTGGCCATTGCAGAGTGTTAACTGGTGCTCTAATCAAGGTATGAATTTGCTCATTAGCAATCAGTGAGACCAGGAGCAAAGCATAACCAGTTATAAAAACCACAGATTTAAGATTTTAACAAAATCAAATCATTCAGTTTATTTGTATAGAATATGTATAATAATGTGAAAATGGAAGAAAATAAAGGAACTTAAAGCAATTCAGTATAGTACCTTTGAAAAGTGGCATGAGAATAGGATAATTCCATTGACAAAGCTCTCTAGACTAGAGTTTGCTATTACCTATCATAATTGAAGATTTGGCCTTCTAACTTGCTCAAGGCCATCTAGTTGTGAAATAGAATTTCCAAGTACCCTGGCACATTAGATTTTGGAATAAACTTCATAGTTACCCATCCAGGGTTTTGGGTAAGGATCCTGTGGCCTTCAGCTGGGTGAAAGCAAATGAAGCATAGTTGAATAGACAGCAGAGAGATTTTAGAAATGATTCTTTTAACACCTTTCATGTTAATCATGAATTGCATCAGGAAATTGGAATTTCCTGTGTAAAATGTAGATTACATCTTACAAAGTAGGAGTAACTGGAACCCTTTCATCTTCAGCATTTCTCTGCCTGGGATATTATTATTATTATTATTATTATTATTATTATTATTATTATTATTATTATTATTATTATTATTTTATCTATGTCCCACCCATCTGGATAGGCACCCTGACACTTTCCAAGATAGTTCAATAATGATTCTACATTCGTTTAGGTGTCATGTCGGTTGCCATTTTTACATTCCTTAAAATCTCATTATGCTGATGGCATGGTATTTCCTTCTAACCTTATCATCATCCAAGATGTCAAGGTCTCACATGACTGTCACTGAGAATCAGCAAAAAGTTCCAAGCTGCTTGCACCAAAGTGGCACAGAATTGAATTTTTCCGTTCTTGTCATTAACGTTAGTTCCTCGTGGTTGCTCTACTTTCCCCCGAAGTTTGCTGTAGTTTGAGGTTCTGGAGGCCTAGCAGGGCCCAGTTTAAAAGGGAACCTACTTGTGAATGTTTCTAAATATTTGTTACCAAGAGTAACACCAAGGCTAAGATAGTAGATCTCTTTTTGTTTGGAAGAGAACAGCATTCTTAGCAGGTCAAATCTATAACATAGGCGATGGTGGCAAGGTGGAAGTGCATGGAAAGTTCCATCGCTAGAACTGACATAGCCAGATCAGCTACCACTTTTTAATCAATAATCCTCATGGAGACATGACAATAGAAGCAGACATAAATCTGGTAACTCCCAGCTATGGCTGAACAGCAGCAGCAAAGCTGGTGGGGCGGGGGAGGAGGTTTAAATAGTAGGAGCAGTCCTTCCACCATCCCTGCTGCATTTCTCAGTTACATGGCAAACACCTCTGAGAACCACAGCTGAAAACAGAGGTTGTGGGGGAGAAACGGAGAGGGGGAGGAAATAATAGAGCTGGAAGGGACCGTGAGAGTCATCTAGTCTAACCCCCTGCAATGCAGAAATCTTTTGCCCAACGTGGGGCTTAAACCCATGACTCTGAGATGAAAAATCTCATGCTCTACCCAGCGGTGGAGGAAGCCACTTGGGAACCTGGGGCCAGGGCGGGGCCAGCCATAGGGACGGGGTGAGGGTGGGGCGAGCTGGCCATAGGGGCGGGGCACACCGCGTGGCTTCTGGAGTCTGCCTGCCTCCTGCCACTCAGCCACCCTACAGCTGGGGGGGGGGGGAGGCAGCAGGCAGACCGTCTGGGCAGTGTGGAGCCTGTGTGCAACCTGTGAGCCTGGGAGAGACGCATGGCTCGGGCGCGCTGCAGGTTCCACGGTGAGTGCCACCTGGCACTTTGTCACCCCTCTCAGTGGTGACACCCGGGGTGTCCCGCACCCACTGCACCCCCCCTTCCTCTGCCCCTGGCTCTACCAACTGAGCTAATGTATAGCTCTTCCCCCGACTGCTGCTTTCCCCCAAGCAGATTGCGCTGTCCCCTCCCACATCACTTTGCAGACATTTCCTGTCAACCGAGGATCCCATATCCATTCTTAGCCGCTGAATTCCTTCTTTGGTCCTAAGCATGATATTTATCAGGCACTGAAGAAAGCATTCAAAACTTTAGAATAATCATGGAAATCGTTTTGATTACAAAAATTTATCCCCTCCCTGCAAACCTTCCCTAGGTATTATTATTCAGCTATAAATAAATCATTCAAATCGAGAGAATGTATATGAATGTATCATATTGCTGAGAGGCATTTCGGCTTAACTTAAGTAGTGAGAGAAAGTTTCCGTCTGCCCTGCCCATGAAGAACAAATCCCACGGCATCATTATTTGAGAAAAGTATGCACTGGGAAATAATTTGTTTTTCAAAGAAGCATTGGAGAAGATCTTGACAAGCAGTCTGAAAGGGTGTTGCTGCTTTTACCAGTAGATAGAGCTAATCCATCTGTGATGCTATAACTATGAATAAATGAGTGTCCATATTATATAAAAAGGCCGTTGGAACTGGACAAATAAACCCACTGCAGCGAATCAGAAAGAGGAAGAACGTTAAAACATACACACACACTCTCTAACACACACCTTGGCATTTCTGTCTGAAAACTGCTTCTATTTTCTAAATGTCTTAATTATCAGACCAATTAGTCATCATACTGGGAGGGGGGAAGGAAATGAAGGTCACAAGTTAGCTCAGATAAGGCATCCTTATTAATTATGGCACTTCCTGTGTTATAATTAGTCACATTTTAATCAAAGCCCATGACAAAAGAATGCCAGGTGTTCTCTTGTAAAACTGTGACGTTAAAAAAATAGTATATTAATTTCCTGTTGGAAGCAGGACCTATAACTTGCAAATACTAATTTTCCTGTTTTATTATAAAACATATAACCAGACCTGTTTCTATTATTAGCTTCTTTCATTTGAGCTCTATATAACTTTGTCAGCAGCATCAAACGTGAGCAGGATCCTAATTCAAAAATACATGTGATTGGATATTGAGTTATGCTACTTTATCTGGTGTTTTGGCTTTGAAAAATATTTGATCTGAACAATCAGGATATGCTGAAGGTATTATCCTAGGATTTCAAGCTATTCCTCCATTCACATGGGGAGGGAGGGTGATTTTTGCCAATTGCCTCTTCCAAATTCAGCCCCCTCCCACACCATCCCAAGGGGTCCCCCAACCCCCAGAAGCATTTTTTTTCAGGGAGTACTGGGGAACTGCAGTGGGACAACGATATCCCATAACTCAAAAGGATCCAAGCAGTGCATATGTTTTTTTAAAAAATGTGGTGAAAGGCATAATCCTAAGTCTGTATATAGTCAGTTACCAAAGGGAAACTTTTACACCTTGATTTTAAACTTTTCTGCAAACACCTGTTTATCTCCTTGAATGGCACTGTGAGAAGGGGTCAGGAGGAATCCTCTCCAGCATGGCAAAGTGCCATCTGTCTGACTGGAAGTGACACATTGCAAAGAAAGCAGGCCACTCTGCCCAACCGTGAATAAAGGCAGGGTGAGAGACACATTGGGTTTGAGTCTCTGCCACCAAGAAAGAGAAAGAAAACCAGGAGCTATAACAAATCAGCATACAAGAATTGGAGCAGGAGTGAAAGAGGTAGCGGCAGAGAGAGTGGGGATGAATGGAAGCCTGTAAAAGAGTGTGTGCACATGAAGCTGCAATCGGAGCCCCATCTAAGAGTGGGGAAACTGGAATGGGAGGACACAAAGGGAGTGTAAATGTGTGAGCGAGCATGAAATGGGGAAGAACAAGCAGAGAGCCTGGTAGCACACAGGCAAAAACCATGGAAAGCAAACGGAGGCAGGAGTAGGCTAAGCTATGGACTAGAGCAGGAACAGGGAGAAAGAGGGTCGCCTGTGGTGAATTAAGAGAGGATAGTTTACTGCTGAGCAAGCATTAGCAAAGAGGGGAAAAACAGATCAGAGAGGAAGGTTTGTAAACTTAGGGGGAAGCATACCCCAGGGGCTGGTGATGTGGTAAGAGTAAAAGCAAACAGGCATATGGGGCATAGCTATCGACTTTTTTAAAGGGAAATTCCCTTATTCCGAATAGGATTCTTCGCAAGAAAAGGGAAAAGTTGACGGCTATGATAAGGGGATGCCTACTGATGGGAAGAACCTCAACCTCAATGTGGGGAAGGGCTCACCAGATGATTGTGGCCATAAGAGACATGCTGGAATTTGGGACCCACAAGGAAGATAAGAAGCATAACATTCTGTGGTCTGTTTATTGCAGAATTGCCAAGGAGGAGGATGAAAGTATTAAGAGAGAGGAGGAAGCATAGAGGACACTTGGGACATGATGCAGGGCAAGATTCATATGCCTCATCTATGTGTATTGCAGTGCAATTTGTGGTAATCTGGGTTTTAATGGTAATAATCTGACCTGTATTATTGCATTTGAAATATGAGCTGCAGTTCCCAGAGTACCCTGGGATTGCTAAACCACTCTGAGAATTGTAGCTCTGTGAGAGAAATAGGGATCTCCCCAAACTCTCAGGCCCCTTAAAAAGCTACACTTCCAAATATTATTCACAGGAAGCCATGACTTCTTAAAGTCGTATGATACTGCTTTAAATGTATAGTGCATATAAAACAATTTGTCCATTGTTTGGTATGTTCTGCTTTGCACCAAATATTTTCTAAGTGAGCATCCAATTACTTAACTCCACTGTCAGAGGCAGTATATGCCTCTGAATACCAGTTGCTGGGAATCACAAACGGGGAGAGTGTTGTTGCATTCTGGTCCTGCTTGCAGGTTTTCTGTAGGCACCTGGTTGGCTGATGTGGAAATAGGATGCTACACTAAATGGACCTGACCCAGCAGGGTCTTTTTTATATAATTTTATTCCTGTTTGATTCTTCTTTCACTTCTGTTTCCGTTCCAACCCAAATACTGTAGTTTGTTGTCCCCATTCTTTCTTTAAATTATCCTCCCTTGCAGCTCATATCCCACAATGGAGCCATGGCAATCTGCTTTTCTATATTTTTGAGAACTGCCCAAGGCAACATATTTTCAAAACGTTGGTGCCCCTTTTTCAAACAAATAGTTCTTTTATTTCCCCACCCTTTCCAACCACCTTTTGCCCAAAGGAATGCTGGATAACTAAAGATCCCTCCCCACCTTAATTGTTTGTGGGGGGTTTTCAGCTTGAAAATATTTTATTTTTCTTTGCTTTTAAAGATTTGTCTGGCTTGGTGAAGAATGTGGGTGAGCATTGTGCTCCCCTCCCTTGGTACCCTGAAGGGTAGCTGAATTTTCAGGAAAAGAGTCAAGGGTTAGGCAAGCCTGGGGAGGGAGGTGAGAGAATATTATGAACTGAGGCCCAGATTAGGACCATGAAAAAACTGTTCCTGGAAGTTGTGGTGAAATCCACAGAAGACATTTGTCAGAAACGCCCAGCACTGGCTTTTGAGGAAGAACAACCTGTTTATAAAAGACTACGGATGGATTCGCCAGTTTATCCCGTCCAGTCAGAGGCCTCTCTACCACCAGAGAGGACCTGCCCCACAGCGCCCCCTCCAGCCTGCTCCACAGCTCCGCCTTTGTCCACACACCAGTGCAAGAAACCTTCACACAGGGCTGCTTATCATCCCTTTGATTTCACCTCAGACAAGCTGGACCCAGCCTATGAGTGGCCAAGGGAATCTTCTTCTGCAAGGAAAACTGGTGCAGATGTGATTCCTCTCCTCCGAAGCACTCTGGGCCAGTTTCCTTTAGGCTTGCATCTGGATAAGCTGGGGCCCTGGTGTGGAAGGAGCACAAGGTCAAGCTGTGGAAACTGTGTTTGGATCGAGGCTACAGTGACAGCCTGAAGTTCTTGGAGGTGGTACCTGGGATCAGGCTCAAACCCTCAGGCAAAGGGAATTTCTGGTGCCTTGTGCAGTTGGCCCCAGTGGAGAAAAGGTGTGGTGAAGCAGACAGAGGATCGGACAGAGAGACCTGGCTTCAAATCCCCAGTCAGCTATGAGGCCCCTCTCACATGGCTACAGTGCTCTGTTTTTAATGTTTGATGCTTTGTTATGTTTTATATATTCTGTAAGCCGCCCAGAGTGGCTGGGGAAACCTAGCCAGATGGGCAGGGTATAAATAATAAAATTGTATTGTTGTTGTCCAGTATCCTCGCTCCCCAACAAACTAGGGAAAGATAAAATATAGAATAGCATTTCTTTTTCTGCTGCAGCAGTTCTCAGATGAACCCAAAATGAGCAGGCAGCCTGGCCATCTCCCAGCTACAGAGGAGATGGAGATTGTTCTCTGAGAGAGGAAGGGCTGATCTTGCTCAGCAGCAATTGATCCCAGATGTCATTACCCAATGTCATCCACTTCTGACCCAACCTGTCAATGTGTCTCAGCTCCCTCACTGGTTGGTTGAGCTTCATCCAGGCAAAGCACTGCTGGTAAACCATTCTCCCTATTCATAGATTTTTATTATTGTGCCAGCAGCAGATTGATTAGCTCTGTAGAGCTCTCAGATGTACCTGAACTCAAGGGGAAGGATTCTAAGAGAATACTGTATAACTTTAGCTACATGCATTTCCTGGCATCTTCATCATGATTTAAATTATGTTTCATTTCTGCAGATAACTGAAAGTTCAGGCACTGGCAGTCCAGTTCCTATGTGTTTATACAGATGTGCCTCACTGAGAGTTGCGCCAGAGTAAGCATGCTCAGGATTGCAGCAGTTAGACCGCAACTTGCAAGCATTTAACTTGTGCACATTCAGCTTTATGCACTTGGCAAATAAATAAATAAATGAAAAGGGGGCAGAAAGGGCACTGGCATCCAGGAAAAAAGACTGGCAATCCTACCCGCCACTGAACCCACTGTGTTTTGACTATACATGATTTTGGCTTTAGGCACGATCCCTGGAATGTAACCCCCACTTAAGCTGCAGGCTTACTGTAATCACATAATTTTCATTGTGCAATACACACTGTCAGGTTTGAGAGCAATGGGCAAATAAGGGAAGGAAATTCAGTAGTGATGACATACGAAGTACAGGCGGCGACCATTTTGTGCACATCCAATTGATGCATGCCTTCTGACTGCAGAACAGGGGAGTAACACGGTGGGATGAGTTTATGTGTGCTCTGCTAACGTGTGCAGGGGCCAGGAATGGAACCCCCACACAAAATGGTCACCGTCTGTATCTGCAGATCTGCCCAGCTTCTAGGTCCAGCAACTCTAGTAATGTGGGGCAGGGCCATAGCTGGGGGTGGTGAGGGAGCCCCCACCAGGAGCACATGCGAGGGGGCCGCACAAAATTGGCTTATAAATATGTTGATAAATATGGGTATGTCTATATTTGGGGGGTGGGGTTTGAAGGAGAGGCAGAGCTAATTTGTCCATGGCTAGGGGGTGCAATCTAGACGGTTCTGCCAGGGGTGCAAGATCACCTAGCTACAGCTCTGATGTAGGGGCATTTCCAGATGAACTGTTTATTGAGGATTCATTCTGATTAGATGGCATTGCATCAAAGCAACTGTTACCCCACACTTTTCAGTGCATTTTCCTGTCACTTTCATTATTGCAAAAAGTCAGATCCTTGGGGGAAGGAAGTTTGTTGTGCAAAATTGTTGGCATCTGTCTCGATGGCATCTGGAAGAGTGCGCCTTTGGGCGTGAAGTCAAACCATTGGAGAGTTACAGCACCTGCTGTGGCTGTAGAGACCAATATATGAGAGACAGATGTTTTGTTGCAGCCAGCGGTGTAGGAAGCCGCTCAGGCGCCTGGGGCACGGCGCCCAGGGGTGGGGCGAGCCACACATGGGGGGGGCAAGCTTCCCAGGGGGGGCACAATGCAGGGCCTCCAGAGTCTCTCTGCCTCCTCCCACTCAGCTGCCCTACAGCTGCGGTGGAGGCGGCGGGCGG
Organism: Lacerta agilis; assembly: GCF_009819535.1. Lineage (NCBI taxonomy): Eukaryota > Metazoa > Chordata > Lepidosauria > Squamata > Lacertidae > Lacerta > Lacerta agilis. Next base: position 47,039,277 of record NC_046312.1, on the reverse strand, counting down.
ACTGGGCAGCATGGAGCCTGCGCACACTCAAGCCACCGTGTCTTTCCCAGGAGAGATGCGTGGCTTGGGTGGGCTGCAGGCCCTGCGGTGAGTGTTACCCAGCATTTTGTCACCCCCCTCAGTGGTGACACCCAGAGCGGACTGGGGTGCACCCACCACACCCTCTTCCTCTGCCCCTGATTGCAGCTGGGGCAGATGGTGTTTGATTGTGCAGATGGAGGTGGTACCATGGCGGTTCTTTTTTGTTTGCTTCTCCCAGCAGTCATTTCTCCTCTGTTCACTGCTGTGGATACATTGATTGCAGTGGATACCTGATTGTTGATACCTGACTACAGTCTTCAAGGGATTCCCACACAGTGAGGTTAATGTTGCCAACATTCATGTCACATTTGTAGACATCAACACAGAATTGATTGAATCCCACCTGAAAATAGCAACAGTCTGGAAAGGTCTAAAGATACACCTGTTACCCAAAGGTTCCTTCTGCCATACCCATATGTTTCAAATGCATGCTTGTCCTGAGAGCTTTTACATCCCTTGCTTTCTCGCTGTCACCCTCATTTTTTTCACATGGTCAATTTCTTTATGAGAAGGAAGTGCTAGAAATGTGCAATGCTTTTTGCAACCCTGCTTTATTTGCAAATATGCATATTGAGTTGCAGGGCAGGGGAGCATATGGGCATTCAGACATTATGTTGACCTGTTGGTTAAAGTGTTGTGTTTTTATTTATTTATTTATTTATTTATTTATTTATTTATTTATTTATTTTTAAAAGGTGCTTAAAACTTCACTTTCACTATATCTTTTAAATTTTCAAATGTACAGATCATATAAGCTCCCCTTATATTATGGTTGAATGTTTATTTTATTTCTGAGTGAATTACAATTCAGCTGTACTTGTTTCAGCAATTACAACTGGATTTCTTTTCCTTTTAAGAGAAAAAAATGCAAGTATAAGAGCGTGTCAGAAAGTAGCAACATTAATTAGCATTAACAAAATGGGTTATTTATCTACATATTTAGTAGAGTTGTTACCTAGACATGAAAGGCAATGTAAGCTATTACCATCTTTACCCTATGACAGTTACCTGACTGGGGAAATGAAATGTCTCTTTTGTATTACTATTCCATTTTTGTTTTGCTGTTAGACACTCCAAATTTTGCAGAACTAGTTGAGGTATATCTATACTAAATTCAAAATAAATTATGTGGTTATTTGCCATGATGGTTCTTGTTGATTGTGTGTTCATTTTTTTTTCAGAGGTATCATTTTCAGAAAAGGAAGTAGTTTGTAGAGTTTATTCTTACTCATAAATGTTTTCCTTGAGAGTATCAGATAATAGCATCTTGAATACCCACCACAAGGCTGAATGTTACTTGGAAGGCTATATATGCTATTACTATTTTTACTGTATGTCAGGTACTTGAGCTTCTTGAATTCACAGCAATAAATGAAATAAATGTATCCATTGCATTACTGGTCCATTGAGCCAATTAGTCATTTTACCTCACTTGGATAATGGAGATAAAATTCTATTAATGGTCTACTGAGACAGCTAGTATTGTGACTTCATTGGCTTTGCACCAGTGAAACAGAAGTAAAATCTTGGATCCTATTATTGACCTTTTGAGCTAGCCAAATAGACTATCTGCAATAGATAGCACATTTTAAAATAAAAGGAATTGCTGCAAAAGAAAGCCACAGGCACTGTAAAATACTGAGTTAAGGAATTAATATCAGGCAGCTGTTTTAAATCTTCTTAAGTGTTTGCCTCAGATAATTTTCAGACAATTTCTTTTTAAAGCATCCCTGCCACATATACAACACTTTAATCTCCAGGATTATACTAAACCTCATTAATCTAATGCAAATATTCTCTAGTTTTAGTTCCCATCATTTGTTTAGGTTGATTAGAATTTTTCTGTGTACATCAATTACACTCCAACATGGCTATAATTATGATTCCAAATCCTGTATTCATGTTATATAGAGCAACCAATAGTCTGCTATCTGGAATAAATCAATCAGGAAAATAAGTTTTATGGCATTCTGCTTTGAAACAAAAGCTTTTGACCACAGTCCACATTTTTGAAAGAAAGCTTGACCTTTGTGGCTGAGAACCAGCAGAACCCACATTGCTTCTGCAGGGGCAAGTCCTGTCTCACAAACCCATTAGAGTTATTTGAGAGTGTCAACAAGCATATACTGTAGATAATGTGTACTTGCAACTTTCAGAAAGCTTTTGACAAGGTCCCTCACCAAAGACTCCTGAGTAAGCCTAGCAGCTCTGGAATTAGAGGAGAGGTTCTCAAGTTGTGGATCAGGAATTGGTTAAGCAACATGAAGCACAGATGTCATGGACTGGCTGGCTGGATGCCAAGGAGTGGTGGGAGGCACCAGCTGGGGAACCCCCAAGGGAAGAAGGTTTTGAGCTCGGGGACTGGTGGTGACAATGAGTGGTCAGAGGGAGAAGAGGGAGCAGACTGGGAGAAGTAGGTTTTGAAAGCAGAAGAGGTAACAGGGTTTACAGAGCAGGAAGAGTGTGTGGCAGAAAGCAGTCCAAAATCAGAAGCAGGGGAGGAGGGAGGCAAAGAGGCAGAGATGAGTCAGGCTGCTGAAGAAGCTAGGGGGTCTCCCAGAACGAGAACCAGAAGAGGTATGAAGAGGAAGGAGTAGAGACAGGCACGGCGACGCAGTCTCAGATTGCTTGGGAAGGACATGAGGGAGGAGGAGACTTAGACAACTATGGGAAGGTGGGGGATCTTCAGTTCCAACAACTGCCTCATAGAGGCAAGATCTACTGGGATGAATTGCTGTGCTCACTAGGCCTGACCTCCTGAGTTGAACTTGTTTCCTTGAATAAAGAGTTAATTTCACTGACACCATGTGATTTACTGCTGACCTACTCCTGATAACAGGTAGAAATTGCTATTGAGATATGTGCTTTTGAACCTGTTAGGAGTGAGCAGTGAGGTGGCCAGGTTTGTTGGTGATAGTAAGGGTGGATCCACACACAGGAAAAACCCTGCTATAAATAATCCAGAAATTAAATTGTTATAACAAAAGGGGGGAAACGCTATGTAAAAATTGTATAGAAATTTCTTTTGCTCTCTAGCACCATCTGGTGTTGCATGTTTATAACATATTCAAAATGTTGTTTTCTAACTAATGTAGCTGAGTCCTAAATTGTTCAGGGTGGTTAAAACAAAAAGAGATTGTGAAGAGCTTGCAGTGGACCCAACCACTTAATGATTTAGAGCAGGGGTAGTCAACATTTTTATACCTACCACCCACTAATGCATCTTCCTTGATGGTAAAATTTCCTTACCGCCCACCAGTGCTCGATGGAAGGAGGATTCAACTTGTGCCGTAGAACCCCCTTCCACGCCCACCTAGAATCCTAAAACTCCCACTAGTGGGCGGTAGGGACCAGGTTGACAACCCCTGATTTAGAGCCTTAGGCAGGAGTTGATCAAACAAACAAGTTTTATTAAACAAAAGGAAGTTTATGAAACAAAGTGGGTCAGGAAATGTGTTATTTCAGACAGATGTTAACCTATTTACTTTAACTTACTATAAGATGTCTCAGGCTTAAGCAAAATATTATAATGCTTTGGTTCATGTGCAAGGGGGTCTTCTCAGTTACCCACTCTCTTAACCATCCCACACCTGTGGTCTTCTAAATGGTATAACAGACCCAGGAGATCACCTCGCCCCTTGTTACTGGTTGGGAGTCTTCAGTACCTAGAAGAACTGTCCCCTACTGGCTATACTGACACCCAGGTAGCCTGAATTCCCACAGGATCTACCTCTCCTGGCTCAGATTCAGGCCTCCCAAGACACTCCTGTTTATATACCTTTCCCAGACCCTCAGCCTGGTCTGCCTATCCAAGCTGCAAGGCTCCTCTATCCTCTCGCTAGTGCAGGAGTCAGCAACCTTTTTCAGCCATGGGCTGGTCCACCGTCCCTCAGACCATGTGGTGTGCCAGACTATTTTTTTTTGGGGGGGGGGGGAAATGAATGAATTCCTATGCCCCACAAATAACCCAGAGATGCATTTTAAATTAAAGGACAAATTCTACTCATGTAAAAACACCAGGCAGGCCCCACAAATAACCCAGAGATGCATTTTAAATAAAAGGGCACATTCACATAAAAACATGCTGATTCCCGGACTGTCCACGGGCCAGATTGAGGTGATTGGGCCACATCCGGCCCACGGGCCTTAGGTTGCCTACCCCTGCCTTAGTGTGTATGTGTAACTCAGGGAGTGAGATAGGGAGAGCCGGTTTTGTCTCCCAACCGAAACCTGTCTAACATCTCAAATCAAATCCCATCCCTCTTCTTATCCAGCCCTATCTCTCAAAACGAAACCCTCTCAACCTGAATCTTAGCCCTATCTCCCTCATAAACTGCTCCTTTTATTCCGCCCCCCATAGTGCTGTCCCTCCCACCTTTGTGTCTAGCTGACTCTGCAGCCAATCAGAGAGAGGTTCCAGCATTCTGGTGGAATTTCAGGTAGACTGCATCACCAGACTCTGGTCTGACTCTGCTGTCCGTCACAAGCTCCCAAAGGACCTCTTGAAACAGAATGAATGGCAATATGGCAAATGAAATTCAATGCAAAAGGTGTAAAGTGATGCATGTCAGGGCAAAAGAATTTATTTTCACATATAAGGTCATAGGGTCTGAACTGGCTGAGCAGAAAAAAGACCTTGGAGTCGTAGTGGATAGCTTGATGAAGATGTCGACCCAGTGTGTGAAAAAGGCAAATTCCATGCTAGGGAATCATTCTGAAAGGAACTGAAAATAATACTGTTTATATATACCAGTAATACTTCTGAAATATTCCTACATTGCAGGAGATTGGACTAGATGACCCTCGGGATCCCTTCCAACTCTACAGTTCTATGATTCTATAATGCCATTATGCAAAAAAAAATGTGGTGCAACCGCATTTGGAATACTGTGTACAGTTCTGGTCACCTTATCTCAAAAAGGATATTGTAGAAATGGAAAAAGTTCAGAAAAGGGCAACCAAAACGATCAAGGGGATGGAGTGACTCCCTTACGGGGAAAGATTACAGCATTGGGGACTTTTTTGTTTAGAGAAAAGGTGATTAAGAGGTAAATTCTTCCCATAAATGTCATTTATTCAGCCCTATCATCCTCAGCCACCCAAAGGTCTCTTACTCCCTGAAATACCCCTACCTCCTGGAATGCCTCTTGTATTTAAGTGCTTCCTCAGAACTCAACATTTATAAGTAGCCTTTGGGTTATTCCCCTAATCCATCTGCATTATTCTAACTGAAATTAACACACATTCTTCCCTTGCTTACTTTTGCCTCCATTTAACCCCTTCTTGTTTTGGTTCCCTGTAGGAGCCTTGGAGCATACTCCCAAACCCCACAAGTACACTATCATGTTTTTGTAAACAGCTTTGAGAGGTGTTTAAATAATAATAAAAAAGATCAAGTGGTGTATATACATTTTATTAAATAAATAAATAAATGGGTGGGGTATTATTATTATTATTATTATTATTATTATTATTATTAATACCACAAGGAGTCTGCTGTTAAATGTCCCACAAGATGTCTTTAAAACCCACCCACAGTTAATGTTATATATTCAGTTTGCTCTAAAGGAATCCTATTCCTCAGAAAAATAAGTGGATTTTGCTGGTAAGACTAACATAAGATTGTAAAAACTTATAGTGGCATTCCAAAGTGGTCAATGCTGCATCTGATTTTGATCAACATTTCCATCAGTTTATTGGTTAAAGCAGCTGGCAGTATATAATCTACTCAAAACCTTGGAGATAGCAACTGGTACAGAGGAACTTGAACTAAAGACATGTGCCATGCAGGGGATTCAACAGACTTTGTTACTCCAAATGGGTAGGCACTGCAGGGAAGAGGTTTTGGGTTAAACCTTTTAACAGTAATTCAGCAGTGAATTTAAGAAAAGGCTTAGAATGATCAAGGATGCTATAGTTGCACTCGAGGTGGCAAATGCTGCATTGATCAGAGGGACTAGATGACCTCCACAGTCTTTTTTAACTCAGTGGTTGTATGTGCTATCCTGCCTCGTAATGGGCCAGTGTATTTCAGCAGGATTCCAAAAGTTACACTACCTATATAACTTTCTGAATCAATTCCGGGGTTGCTATTTTTGATCCTAATATTATTGGGGCTTCCCACTGGCTCTTCCCCATGGTCTCATCACACTCCTATCATATTCTCTGTGTTTGGCCAAAAAAATATCCAGACTATTCCATTAGTTTATGTGTACTACTAGCTCATACTTTTATTTTGTTTGTAAGCTGCTTTGGATACCACGTGAACAGCGGAAAATGCACATGAATATATAAATAAGGCTGAGATCCCATGTATACTTACTTGGGAGTATGCTGCATTTGAACCCTGTGAGAGTGACTTCCAAGTAAATATGTTAGGATTAGGCTGCAAATGCCAACTTTACACAATGGTTTCATGCAAAGAGATGTGCATTGTTGACTGTTCCATAGTTGTAGAGTTCCTGTTTGAAACCTATGCTAAAATATTTGTATTTTGATGCATTTATGAGGGCCAGGATTAAACTTACATTGAATGTGTGTGAATTTGTTTTTATTCTGGTTTGGACTTTCATTTTGAATATTTTACCTTCTATTTTTTGTATTTTATTTATACCTTCTTATTTAAATATGCTGTGGATTCAAATTACTGACGAAGAGCTTAATGTCAAAACAAGTTATATTAAAATGATTTTCAGAAGTTGTACTTTTTGTTTCTTATAATGAATGACTTCTGCACTATTTGGAAGATCTGCTAGTGAAACCTCACTGTTTATCACTATTACACAGATTCATTAAAGAGTTAATTAATCTGTCTAATTTAATATTTTTAAAGTTGCTGTATGAAATGCCACTAAACTTCAAAACAGCACAAGGTCCTTTAGAGTGTATGCATGAAAAACATAGGTGTATGCATGTTTTTGTTTATGGTGAGCAACTGTGGTATGGTTTGTGAATTTGATACTCTTGTCACTTTATTAACACTAATTGCCAAGCTCCCATCATGGCCCTTAACAATGCAACTGCAAAGCCTGTGTACATGCACTGAAAGTGAAAGTGGGTACAGTACTGTCATGTGTTACTGCTGTACAGTATGCATTTAAAGCAATGCAGGTGTGTGAACCTGCAGAGTGATGCAGGGTTATGCAATGCAATGAGTGAATGTGAATGGAATGTGGGAGAATGCATCGCAGTGTGTTTGCATGTGCTATACATCAATAATGAGCAAAATTAAACGACCAAAGCTCTTGTGGTTTGAATTTAGCTGTTCCAAATACCTGAACGCTGTATTTCTCTTCTTCCATTTAACAACCTTTCTACGCCCTGCCATACCAATAAACTCCCATTGGGCATATGGAGCGTGCATACAATACAGAGCAGGAAACGTGGTTGCAATGTGAATGAGTCTCAGAGCGATGTGTTTGGAGGGCGAGAATCTGCCCGTCAAATGCAGCAAGTGCGCGTGCAGTTGCCTGCACGTATGAATGCAGTGCAGTATGTGCCAGTGCAGCGTGATGCAGTCGAGTACGTGTGGATGTAAAAATGGTGACTGATGTTGGTGTGGGTGCAGTGCAGGTACATGCCGGAAAATGCCGGCATGTTCCAACTGCTCCAGGTCCCTGAATATTCCTGCCGTTTCATTAGTACGGAAAAGAAGCAATGGGGATTCTGAAGACAAGCGAGATTCAGGTATTTTCTGCGGCGGGGAAAGAAAAGAAAGGGGGGAAAGCACCCTGTTCGGATTCCCCCAGCACCGGTACACAAGACCTCCCCCAACGCGCCTCGCAGCCCAATCGGATCCGACGGAGGAGGCGGAAAAGAAGCAGAACCGAACGAGCCAAGGCATGGGCCGCTCTCCCGGCACTCGATTGCTGCTGCCTGAGCCCAGCACTTGAGAAGTCCTCCTCCGGCCAAGAACTCGCCCGCGTTCTTTTCGGCTCCTCCCCGCGCCGAGCCTGGTTCGTCCGCTTTCCGCGAGGCTCCTCCCCCTTCCCGCCCCACTCCATGCACTACAGCTTCGCAGACCCGCCCCTTGGGCACCTGGCCCCGCCCCCGCCCCGTCCCTTCTCCTCGCTGGCTCCGCCTCCCGCGCGTTCCCTTCTCCCCTCCTCCTCCCCCTTCCCCGCTCTCGCGCTCCTTCTCCCCCCCCTAATTTCCCCCCCACCCGCCTCCCTGTCAGTGCGGTGGCTGCGCTGGGAAACATGGCGTCGGAGGGGATGATTTTAACGAACCACGACCACCAAATCCGCGTCGGGGTCCTCACAGGTAACGAACCGCGACCGCGAAGCGGGGCAGAGGTGGCTACGGGTCGGGGCTCGCGGTCAGGCCGCTCCACGCTGGGTGTCCCCTCAGCCGCCTCCGTCGTGCCGCCTCCGTCGTGCCGCTGCCAGCTCCATTGCCGCTGCCTCAACAGCCACCACCACCTCCTCCTCCTCCTCTCCCGGCCGTGGCTCCGACGCGGCTGCACCCGGAGCCTGAGCGCCCCTCGCCGGCTCGCGTGTGCTCTCTCTCTCCCTCGCCCCCACCACCCCCGGCTTCCTTCCGAGCTCGGCCTCGGCAGCGTCCCCGGCGTCGCCGGCTGAGGTGGAAGAGAGGGAGGACGGGAAAAGCTGGCTTGGCGGGCGAGCAAGTGAGCGAGAGTAAGGCTGCTGGTGGGATTGGGCGCTGCTGTTGCTGCCGCATGCGGGCGGGAGGCTGTTCAGTGCCGCAGCCTCTAGTTCTCCGCTCCCGCTGGGGACTGGCCCGTAAATAACCCGCGTGGAGGGAGGAAGGCAGGCAGGCGGAAGGGGGGGGGATAAAAAGGGGGAGAGAAGCGGCGGTGCTGGGTTTGCCTCGGGCGCCGAGGGAGATCCAGGTGCTCAGGGAAAGCGGATGCATGGCCAGGAGCGGCATGGTCCCCTTTGCTTCCCACAGGCCCCGGAGGAATCCGAGCTGGGCACCCCTCTCCGCTTTCCCTGCGGGAGAGTATCGCCTTGAGCTTGGGCCGAGGTGGCTTTCCTTTGCAATTTTTTCGTTTCTTCACACTGGGTCCTTTTCATTCCGGAGGAGGCTCAATCTCTCTCTCTCTCGCTGTGTGTGTGTCTGTGTGTATTTGGAGGCGCGGGGGGGGAGGGGTTTGCTAATGGGTGCAGGGCTGTTTCCAAACGCTGGATGCCACCCCCACGAGTAACATGCCCTTGGTTACCCCCCTCCCCTAGTGGGACCGATCTTCCCCGCTGCGCTCCCCAAAGGGAGAAGGAGCAGCCGGCGCCTCGTAACCAACCGCCTCCACCTCTCGTCCGCTCGAGCGGGCAAGTGAGCAGCGAAGGAAGCAGCCAGGGACCCACTACCGACGCCTCCACACTTTCTCTGGATGGCACGGCAGAAGGGATTGGGCCCAGCCTTGCCACCCAGAGGGCGACTCTGTGAGCTGGGTGGCTGCTGTTGGCTCTCCTAAGCAGGTGGACAGAAGCAAAGGAGGCTGCAAGGAGCAGCTGCTTCTACCTCTGTTCTCTTTCTCTGATAGTGTGGTGGATTGAATTGGTTCCATTGTACTGGCCAGAGGGAGCGGGGAAGAGTTGGGTGGCATTGACCGCTTGTTGCCCTGGTTACTTAAGTGCACAGGTGACCAAGCAACAGAGGTGGCAGGTCGTGTGTTGATTGGAATTGAACCAGTAGGCCCAATCCTCCCAGTTGTGCCAACTAGAGGAAAGGAGTGAGTGAGTGGGGCAGTGACTCTTCCTTGCCACTGCCACTTGCTCACCAGCCTACCCAAGAAGAAGCAACTGCCACTTGTTTCCAGGCTCTCTCTGAGCAGCAGTGTTGGGCCCAATTCTCACCATCTCCTGGAGAGAGGTTGGTTAAGTGTTCCCCTTGCTGCCTGCTTTGGGCCCCATTGGAAGGAGGTGGCCTGCACACAGAAGCAGGGGACCAATACATCTTGTGTGGTTGTGGCATTCAGAAGCAGATAAATACTTAGGGTTGGTGTCAGTGAGTGTGCCTAAGGGGCTGGGTTTTTGGCAGTTGCCCAATGGGGCTGACCTCCAATACCAGCCTTCTGTTCACTTGGGAATTTTCTTCCAAAGCATAGCTCTCTAGTGAGTATGTAGTGTGGAGCTTTGATTCCTCCGTTCCCATCTCTCTCTCTCTCTCTCTCTCTCTGGTGATATGGCTGCCTAGATGTCTGTCTCATATAGTTGAAGACAAAGCTAGAGGGTTTGAATGATCTATGAGATTAAATTGGAAGTGTTTGTGATGATCAGTAGGAGGGGGAGGCAGGCCAGTGGGAGTTGGAAAACCCTAGAGATTTTTCTTGCACATAATTTCATATTCCTTTTAATTGAGACTGGGTGAGAGCCACTCTCTGTCCCCTGAAGGAATCTTAAGTTGAGTTAATGTGAGAAGATAAAACAGCTGAATGAGAAATAGAACAGCAAACTATTATTTATTTTTTTGCCTTGTGGTATTAAATAAAAATGCATCTCTTCTTTAAAAAAAAGGTTCTGTATTCATGTACTGCGTACTTGGCTGCCCCAGATTTTGCGGGAGCCTATGGCCTGCCTATGAATAGCAACTTGGAACCTTCCTGAGTGTGAATGTGACTGGGAAATCCCAGTCTGATGATGCGCTGTTCTCTTCTCTTGGTACTGAAACTGCCAGCCTCTGATTTTCATCTTCAGTAGCTGCCAATAGAATGTAGTTGTTAGGCTTGAAATTATTTTCCTTTCCTTCTGTCAAGCCTTTCCTGCAATAATATTGTGGCAGAGTATAAAGTTCTAGAAGCCGCTGCTGTAAGAAAAAAACATAAATCTTAATGATGCTTCGGCATTGTAGACAACTGGATAGTTAAATATGGCAGATGTGGTTTGGCAAGGTATGAAATTCAAACTGCTGGAATTGTTTTGTCTTCCTATTTGCATATTTTCCTTATCTATACTCTCAGAGGCAGGGGTTCTTACAGAAGTCACATAAATGTCTAGGGGGAAGTATATGCAAATACGTTTTGAATTTTGTTTTGTGGGGCCAGGTTTACTTTATTAAATGGTAGTTCTGACCGTCTTTATGTTGCATTTGGGAATAAAGCAAACCCAATTGTTTGAATTTATCATTTTAAAGAATAATTATAAAAACAAACGAGGGTTGTACAGGATATGTGCTTCTTGAAAAGTAATCTGTCTTAGTGTAATGAGTTTCTTGCAGGTGTTGCAAAAAGTGCTGTTTCAAGTAATAGGGAAATTTCTTTATTTGTCTGGTTGGTGTAATTCCTATTCTACAGAAAGATGTGAAGCTGATTCAAAAGACATATTATTTTAACCTGAATATTTTCTGTGTCTTTTAAGTTTTGCCTCCTGTAATTTAATAATTACAGTTTGATGGGTGTTTATCAGAATTGCAAATGGAATCTGTAGGTATTATCCAAGTAATTTATGATGAGATCCAATTTTAATTCCTCTGGATTTGGTATAATCATCGCTACTGTGTTTCTTATGTAGCATTTTAGAAATCATGGGAAGTTAGTTTATTGGTTTAGTATGAGCTCTTTATCTTTCAGTTGTTTCATATTCATAAAGTTTTATAAAAGTGTCTATAACCATCAATATTTTAATGTACTATAAGTGTTGCATTGATTGGTTAGGCAAATGCTAAATGTACTGATAGGTTTTTCATAGCAATTATATTGAAGTATGTTATTATTCTTTCCTTTCATTGAGAGACAGATACAATAGTTCTATAGTGAATAGTATAAAGGTATCCTGTATGTTTAAGAGCTTTGTCTACGAAACTCTACCTGTTTTATATGTGATCTCTGATAGCATTGTTTGTCAAGACATTTAAAAATACAATTGAAAATATAATTTGATATAAAAGTTAAGTCCTTACCTTTTTGGATACTCCCACAATTCAATTCAAATTTTAAAAAATGTCTTGGTGCTTTCTGAAAGTTGTCAGGTTAGAGCTAAATTGCTCAATTTCTTGGGGAAGTAAGTTAATCAACTGTAGAGCAACCAATAGGAATGTTCTGTAGATTAGTGCAGTATATCGCTATTATCATGGTTGAGGGTGTTTGGTTAACTTTAGACACTGCAACATACCAGGTGGTCTCCTGGCTATGTTAAGCCCTGTTCAGAATGTGTTCAGGGACCTAGAAAAATATTCCAACTTATTTAGCACAAATCCACCCCCACCCCCCCACCCCGGCCTGTCGTAATTCCTTGAAGTTTGCAGTCCTGTGCCCATTTTACCTGGAAACAAGCCCCATTAAACTTGGTGGGACTTGCTTCTGAGTAGATGTATAGAATTTCATTGTAAGAGCCTTCAAGCAAGTGGTTATTTATGAATGTTTCATGGGTATACAAATAATTACTGGAACATGTAGTATTACTTGACCAGTGCTGCTATAATATAGAATGTGGTTGGAATGTAGGCTAATATATGTCTTGTGATAGTTTGGTATTTAGAAATACATGGTTATAATTTATTGTTATGTTCACTTTTGAACTATGGTTAAAAAGTAAATAATGTTACTAACATCTATGCTCTTTTTTGTGAGTGTTGATCAGTTTGAACTTTTTGGCATAGCTGATCTCAGTGCAGTGGCTGCAGAAGTGTAGTCTGGAAATAAGAGTTAATAGCTAGAACCATTGAGTTATGGATTTGCTACAATAGTGAAATAAGGCTTAAGATATTCCGCATCACCAAGGAGCTCTGAGTACTACATGCAGTCCATCCTGAAATTATTGAGTTAGTAAACTTACAGCCTGGTCTTAAGCAGGATTTTGGAAGTAAGTTCCATTGATACCATGGAACTTGTTTCCTGATATATATGAATATGGTTCAGGTTCTGACTGGTCATCTACCATGTAATCGGAAAACAATCATAATGTTGCAAAAATCACCAATTTCTCTTGGTTTCAAATAAGAGAACGTTTCAGTTGCTGTTTAAAAAAACAAAAACCTACTGTATGCACTTGCTTTAAGCGTCCATCGGCCAGGAATGATTTCAATTAAAACCACACTATGTGTTTTCCACCAGAACACTCTTACTTAATTTTTTCCCTATCCAGGAATCATAGGCATAGTTCTGGTGTAATCTAGGACATGCTGATGTTAATTTTATCAACCCCTTGGTGGAAGGTAAGTAGTTAGGACTTCCATACTCAGTGCAAGTGCAGCAACCCTATTTCATGGGCACAGGGAGAATAAATGGCATGTTTACTTTGCCAGTGTGTTCTTTCAAGTCAAATCCATACTCCAATAGTACAGTGGTACCTCAGGTTAAGAACTTAATTTGTTCTGGAGGTCCGTTCTTAACCTGAAACTGTTCTTAATCTGAGGTACCACTTTAGCTAATGGGGCCTCCCGCTGCTGCTGCGCCTCTGCCGCACGATTTCTGTTCTCATTCTGAAGTACTATTTCTTGGTTAGCAGTGTCTGTAACCTGAAGCATCTATAACCTGAAGCATCTGTAACCTGAGGTACCACTGTATGTGGTTTTTGTTCTTTGAAAAGATAATGTAATGGCAAAGTTTTCTAAGCCCGGGGTTCCCAGACTTTTTACTCCACAGCCCACTTGAAAGGGCTGAAAATTGCAGAAGCCTATCACTCACAAAACAGGGGCACACAGCCTGTCAATAACGATGGCAGATAGGGGAAGTATTTGACATCATCAGTTGGCAATTGCTGACATAATTTTTTATTAATATCAAGTCAATAGGAGGGGGTGGGGCAGGCAAGTGAGGAAGCACTTGGCAGACGGTAGCATTGAGGCCCAGCTGAAAATTACGGTACTCAGAACCCAGGCTCCCAGCTCACTGTCTGAGAAATACTGGTCTAAGGTATGACCACCTTGCTCACCCAGTATTTATTAAAGGGGGGAAATTGCAATAGGAGTTGGGAGTTCAGCAACATCAGGAAGATCATAGCTTCCCATGCTTTTAGTTCATGCACTGCTTGTGGTCTTCACAGAGGCACCTGGTTTCCCATTGTGGCAGACAGGATGTTGGACTTTATGGACTTTTGGACTGAGCCAGCAGGGCATTCCTATGTGTGTCTTGTTTACAGCCTTCCATAGTCACAATTTGGAAAGCCATTTTAGGTGCACCCAAGGGCCTGAGTATTCTGAATGGAACTTCTGACATCTTTCTTATTTCTTTTTTTTTTTTAAAGAAACAGTTTTGTGATTCAGGATGCAAAAGCCCTGCTTGGTATACTGAGTCAGCTGGGGTGCTGTTTGGTACTTTTCATATTTTTGAAGATGTGAAGCTGGTAACTTCTATTTCACCCTAGATTCAATATAGTGTACTATTGGCAGTCCTCTTCACAGCAGTGACTATAGTTGTAAACTTATAAACAGATGCATTTGCACATTAAACACATACGCACACATATTGATTACACATTCAAGTATGCATCCAATCGTCATTTAATTACATCTTATTCTTAACACTCTATCTTATCTTGACACGGGAATGTAAATAGTATGCTTGACATTTAGTTCTAATCTAGTTGTCTAGGGTTTCTATTGGACAGAGTACAAGGTGTAAGATTGGAATGTACAAGTAAACAGGTATAATTTCATCATTTCATTATTTCTAGATGTTTGGTGCCATATACTGTCTAACTTGCTAAGCAACTCCCTGTAATGTTTTAACCCTAGAATATATGTAGTTCTTTTTCATGTATACTGGAGTAGAAGATAACATTTAGAGCATCTTAATGCTATTATAATATGTGTCCTAAAGTTTCAGGAATCTGAAGGTATAGTTTAACTATGCCCTTCATTCCTGAGATTGGGTAATTTTTCTTCCCTCCCAAAAGTAGTGGGGAAGTGGCAAAATCACATAAATGGGGTTTCCATATGAGCAGTCAGTCAAGTGGGAACCATGACTCATGCTAAGTAAGCCTTTCCAGACCTGGTGAACTGCAACTCTGATTATCCCAAATTGTTAGCTATGCTGACTGGGACTAATGGGAATTGCAAAATAGCTCAAGGGTACTAGGCTGTTTGTTAAATCATATTCTCTCTCTCTCTCTCTCTCTCTATATATATATATCATGGGGTGTGGATGGCGCTGTGGTCTAAACTACTGAGTCTCTTTGGCTTGCTGATTGGAAGGTCAGCGGTTCAAATCTCTGTGACAAAGCAGTTCAAACCTAGCAGTTCAAACCTAGCAGTTCAAAAGCACACAAAAGTAGATAAATAGGTACCGCTGTGGCGAGAAGGTAAACAGTGTTTATGTGCACTCTGGCTTCTGCCACGGTGTTCGTTGTGCCAGAAGTAGTTTAGTCAAGTATTTCTTTGAGATTTTAGTCCTTTAAATTACCTTTGTTTTGGCAATTCACATTGTTGCTTTGCCTCTTACCCCCATCCCAAAATGAGATCACTGTCTGAACCCAAAGTGAGATCGCTGGCTGCTGCCTTCCATGTGCCACTTTGCCTTCCCTCCCAACCCCAAACATGTAAGTTCAAAGCTAGCACAATACCTTGCATAAAACACACAACACACACACACACACCAGTATTTGTAAATACTAATTTTTGCCACTATTGCAGGGGTTGAGCACCATTTGTGTTTGTGGTGTTCAATTACGAATTGCTATTAAAAATGTGTTATTAACAGTGTGTCACAGATGTGAACTATGCATTAGTTCATGTGTTTAAAAAAAAAATCAAATGTGCAACTGAAAAAAGCGACTAAACATTCTGTTGTGGTGCCCACAACCTATGTTTCAGGAGCCATCTTGTGAATAGCTTATATATCTGCATTTCTAATATAGCAATGGAAGAGTCTGCCTTCATGGGTGAAGTCAAACCATTGCAGAGTTTCAGCGCCAGCTGTGGCTCCATGTACAGGAGAGGTGTTTTGTTGCAGCTGGGGCAGATGAAGACATCAGGTACGGCAGATGAAAGCATCGGGTAGTGCTGATGCAGGTGTACTGTGGCATTTCTTCTTTCTGTGCTCTTCCCAGCGGTCATTCCTCCTCTGGTCACTGTGGGGATACAAAACCTGATTGACTGTCTCTAGGTATTGTGGTCATTTGCAAGGGATTCCAAACTGCAGGGTTAATGTTGCCAGCCTTCATGTTGCGTTTACAGACATCTTTGTAATACAGAGTTTGTTAGCCAGTGGGCCTGGTGCCTGAAGCCAGCTCTCAATAGAGCACATCCTTGGGGATCCTGCCATCTTCCATTCTGTTGACATGACCAAGCCAGCATAGATGTTGCTGAGACAGGACTGTGAATATGCAGGGGATGTTGGCTTGGGAGGGCACATCTTTGTTCAAGACTCTGTCCTGCCATGTGATGCCCAAAATGCATGTGGAAGGCGTTGAGGCAGGTTTAATGTCTCACTACCATAAAGCAGCATGGTCAACAAGCAAGTCTGCTAGACCTTCTTCTTGGTATTGGTCGTTAGCATCACATTCTCTCATACCTTTTTCTGGAAAGGTGAGTCATTGCCATAGCTGGCTTTGCCAGTATGCTTGTCCAGTTCAGCATTGAGAGGTTGCTAGTTATTGTGGAGCCAAGATAGACAAAATTGCCTACCACCTTAGGCATGTGGTCAGCGCTGCTGATGCGTGGAATGCAGAAAACATCCTGTCCCAGGATGTTGGTATCTGTCAGGATGATAGTAAGGTTTGGGCAGAATGGTTGATGAAACTGTAGAGTTTCCTTAGAGTGTGCTGTCAAGGCTGCATCATCTGCAAACAACATCTCTCTGATAAGGACCCACTATACTTTTTAAAGATAGATAGATAGATAGATAGATAAATAAATAAATACTGTATAGAGCCTATAATATAGATGCGTGGAAACAAACTGTATTATTTGAAAGTGTTTTACAAAAATGGATGACCACTTACCTTCGAGGAAATGCAAATTCAGTTGTGAAATTGAAATACCATAGGTTACCAATTAAGGTGCTTTTAAACAAATTTCCAGGTTAAAAACAAAGTCATGAAACAATTAACAACATATAATAAAATAATAGTCAAATGAAATATAACGGCAAATGGATCAATATCATATTTGTATAAATCTGTTATTGAGGTTCAGTTTTGCCCTCAGTAAAATTTGAGAAGGTGGTGGGAACTGAAATTGGAATTTAGAAATTGAAGAGGAGACATGGAACAGTCTGTGGATAAAAGTGTCATACAAATCCATATTGGCAACAACAAGAGAAAGAGCCCTTAAAATTGTACATGGCTGGTACTTAACACCTTGATGCCTAGCTAATATAAAACTGGACAGTGTAGTGTAGTGGTTAAGAGTGGTAGACTTGTAATCTGGTGAACCGGGTTCGCGTCTCCACTCCTCCACATGCAGCTGCTGGATGACCTTGGGCTAGTCACTCTTCTTTGAAGTCTCTCAGCCCCACTCACCTCACAGACTGTTTGTTGTGGGGGAGGAAAGGAAAGGAGAATGTTAGCCGCTTTGAGACTCCTTCGGGTAGTGATAAAGCGGGATATCAAATCCAAAAAAGTCAAAATCCAAACTCCCATGTGTTGGAGAGGAAGTCTCACTATAAGGACATATCAGCATATGTGGTGGGAGTGTCCAAAAATAGAAAGGTTTTGGAAAAAACGTATTTACTGAAATATCTTTAAGTACAAGGCAAACAGTTCCCATGACTCCAGGACTATCTCTGCTTAATTTGTATAGTCATGATAAGTTTCAAATTGGAAATAAATAACTCATAACACATCTGTTAATTGCTACAAGAACAACCATTGTCAAGACATGGAAATCATTACAATTTTTGACTATGGAGCAATGGTATAATGCAATTTGACAAACAGCATTATTGGAAAAACTGACACAAAAAGTAAAAGTAGGAAGAGGCCAATGGAAACATAACAATTTTTATGTAGTTTGGTGTGATTTTATTGATTACATGAATAATGAGGCATATGGCAGAACAGTACCCATAGTTTACAGCACATGCATGAATTATCTAGGTTAATTTTCCTTATTCTCCCTTACACCTTTAAATTAAAATTGTTATTGATAGAAAATACCTTTTACTAATGGTTACAATCTAAGCATACACATTGGTATACATAATTTCATAACTGTAATAATTAAGATTATATATATATAATTTAATGAAAACTTTGTTAATATAGTCAGAAATGTTTATCTGAACATACACTTTTATTTTCATTCTCATTTTATGTAACTGTTTAATGCCGTATGTCTAAATGTAATAAATAAAATTAACAACAACAACAACAACAAGTGTCCTGGAGACATCCAAGGTCAGGCCACTGGTACCTGCTGGACCTAATTATCACCAGGTCATCAATACTGAACTGTGCTTGTGTCACACAGAGCTATCACAATGCTAACTGCAACACCGATCACTCTCTGGTGGTGAGCAAGATCCTTCTGCAGCCAAAGAGGACTGACCAATAACACAATTTGTGTGGCCATGAATTAACACTGCCAGAACAGCAGTACCTGAACTATGGGATTGCTTCTCTGATTCCATCGAACAATCTCTGTTGAGAGACAGTGTCGAAAAAAGGAGGAACTACATCAAAGGCAACCTACAATATAGCTATGTCCTCCTTTGGCAAAAGATAGAAGCAGATCCCTGACTGGTTTCAGGATGGCATTGAGGACATGGAGCTTGTTATTGCTGCAGAGCACGAGGCTCTTGCAAACTTCAAGTGTGCGCCCTGCAAGAATACACTTGCTGCACTGAGAAAAGCAAGGAGAGATGCCCAGTGGATTGCCAGATGATGTGCCGGTTACTCCTGGCTAAGGCTGTGTCAGAGCATTCAACTCACTGCTGACAGCAGCAACATTCGCAAAATGTCTGAAGGCATGAAGAAAGCCTTTAGACCAACAGTCAGGGAAACTACACTGCCGAAAACCTTCCCTTAGTATTGAATATTTGATGTGCAAAATCATAAATCAAGAAATATTTTTTAAAACAGAAACTGAAGGCTGGAAAATGGGAGATTATAGTTATAGTAATGTGGTGGAGAAGATACTAAAAAACAAAAAATATTGGAAAATGTTTAGAGGTGAGTAGCAGGAAGTTTCCCACTTCCAAAAGAAACAGAAGGATTGTTGTGATTGGGTATGTACTTTGATAGGGATTCGTTTGCTGACCTGCTTTAGTACAGTATCCTGAGGCCTGCACTGTTTGCCTTGAGTGTGCATTAAAGTCATTCTTGAAAGGGTGCCAAAGCTTATTAAAACAACTGGCAGTCAGCCCATGTTGCTTATCCAGGTGGGCACTAGTGTGGTGTAATGAAGAATGCTGAAAGGATCAAAACAATAACACATTGGTAGTCAGGTTGAAGCAGGAGGGTGGCACTGTGGGGTTTTAATCAATACTCCTGGTAAAATGAAGAGATCCACAAGGGACAAGTCATGTTCTAGTGGTCATGTGCAGCTGTTGTAAACAGATGGGCTTTAATTCCCTAGATTATGGACTCTGGTTTGAAAATGATGGGCATTTGGGAAGGCATGGGCTACATAGAACTTAAATGGCAGTAAGTGTGTTGGTTCATTATTGTTCAAGTGGTTCCTGAACTGATGAGGATATGTAGGGTATAAGAGGGTGTGTTATTTCATTATATATATATATATATACATATACATATATATATATGTGTGTGTGTGTGTGTATATATATATATAATACACACACACACACACACACACACACATACCGTAAATACACACACACACACTGCTTGACTGTAAAAAAAACTTCAAAAAGAATAAAGCAATAAATTATCAGTGAAAACAGTTACAAACAATTATTTGAAACATTCAAAAACAATTAAGATCAATGATAAACTAAAAACAGATTAAAACACATGTCAACATTCTACATATCTGGGTAGGCTTATCTAACGAAAAACGTTATCAGCAGGCATTGAAAATAGTAGTGTACAGAGTATTACCAGGAAAACATTGTGGTCTGGCAGTACACCACGATGTTCAAAACCCTGCTTCCTACCACAGTGCTGCGAGGCATTGGGGTGAAATCACTGAGACGGTTTCACCCCAGCATCTCGCCTCGCCACGGAGGAAGCAGCTTTGCACTCCCCAGCTGAGCAGCCCCTTTCTTCTCTGACTTGCCCACCTCTCTGGTGGGCGCCATTGCTATTATAAGATAACGAGGGAGGTGTTCATGGTGAATTCCCGCACATCTTTTTCTAGAAAAATAGCACTGATCATCATATTTTCTAAACTGAGGAAATGCGAACAGACCTTCTCTCTATGAGTGAGTGCACTAGTGGCTGATGTAGGTGCCTTGAGATGGAGGGAGAACCCCTGTACCATTTAGCGGCCTTGTTTCCCCCGCCCCTGATCATTTAGATGTGGGAGGCAGCCCTTGATAGCCATTTTGTGACTGAGACCCACACCCATTTCAGAGTTACCCAGTAACCTGAAATGTTGGTGGTCCCTGCCTTATATTCTGTTCATCTGAATGAAGACCAGTGGCAGCACCAGAAAAAAAATGTGGAGAGGGGTGCATGATGGGGTGGGGGGTGCATTTATGAGGAGAAATATTTGTCTTACATGCTTTCATTCCAAACAGATGCTTTCTAAAGTAAGTTCTGTTGATTTTGATAGTTATTTTTCAAGTGAGCATGCTTAGGTCTGCTGCCTTATTTCAATTTGCAGTAGATGATTTACTTATAACCTATGTGTGCTGGTGTAAGTGTTTTTTCCTTTTAGTGAATAAAATGAAAACCTCTTTTCTTTACCCTCCAGAGCAAATTTCTCACCTCTTTTTATTCCATTGCTTTTAGTAGTTGCACAACAGGGGAGGAAATCAGATGCAGTTTTTCTTGGCTTAGAGGTGAAGTTTTTCCATTATTTCATATGTTGAACTTCTGCCTGCCACATTGCTGTCAAAGTACAAGTTACATTCATACATATTGCAGGTTTGCCTGCTCAGCCTCTGATGTAAGGTTTGTAATGTCAGTATAAAATATAATTACAGATGTGTCTGGTTGCAGAATAGCAAAATTAGTTTAGTGTTGGCATCTCTTTCTGGCAGAAATTCCTCATACCTACATGGCACACAAAAGTTAGACAGGTAAATCCTTACTACAGGTATTTCTAGTTTAGGATTTCAAAAGGCTTCATCCATTCGCTGAATTTCCCCATTGCCTGAAGACACTTGCAGGCTAGGTGCATAGTTGAAGTGTACAATGTAGTGGTAGCCTCCTGTTTGCCTGGAAAGGCTCCTGTCCTGAAAAGGAAAGGTACACGTGAGAGTCAAAGACAGGTTGTTCGGGTGCTACAGATGCTTTCCAACAAAAGGAGGATGTTGCGGAGGTAAGCAGTGCAAGCCCTTCCATTATGTGAATTAAGACACACTCCTCAGCTGATAGCTTGTGAACCCCCTCCATTTCAAGTGTTTATGGCTAGCCACCTTAACTGCAATTAGCCAGCCACTCACTGCTACATTTGGCCAGTCACCAAACATTGCTGACTGCCATTCTCAAACACTGCTGCTCCCTCCCTCCTGCCCACCTATTGCTGTCACAATTCACTCCTTTATGACTGCTCACATAGGTGCCAGTTCCTAGGAGCCTAGGTCCCTTTGCTCACCCAATAAAATATTTGAGGTGGCTGCCCCCCCAGTTGATGGGCATTTCCATTCAAATGGTGTATGTGTAAGTGCCTTGTGACTGATTATGCGGGTCAGGGCTTACCTGTCCCCCCAATAGTTTATTCAAGCTGGCATCCCTAACTTCTCATGTGCTTGCACTGACTGGTGATGTAGGCTTGCAAACTTGGCTCTGAGGAATGGATTTCTTAGAGTAAGGCACTGCAAGTGACATCATTTAGAGACATTTTGTGCTGCAGCAGCAGCTTTAATTTCATTTAATGTCAAGCACATTGGTTGGTTTTTATTGGTAGGTATTTCTATTTAATAAAGGATGATCAGGCTCAAACTCTGGTGGTATTTCTACTTTATCACATTGTCTTTAGGGTTCACATATTTGTATATCTACTTGGTTCAAGGGACATGAATGTGCACAGTTTTGAAGCCATTTCCCTTTTGGATGTCTATCTCTACCTCTTACTTTCCCTCTGGTTTTTTTTTTTTTTGGAAATCTGGCCAGTTCCAATTTGCAGCAACTTGTGTCATCTTTCTGTTGCTCATTCTGTGTTTGAATTTCTGGAAACTAACTGGGCTTTGATACTGCCAGCTTATTTGGAACATGGTGATTATTCCTGTACTCCTACTCCTTTAATCTTTTAACTTTATTGGCAGTTGATGCAATCCATTGCTTATTGTAGGCATAAACGTGTGCATAGCAAATGTAGAAATGTGCTTCTAGAAGCTTCCATTAAAATTTCACTCTCTTTAGAATCTGTTTCATTCCTTGTTCCTGTTCCTATCCATCCATTTCCCTAAACCAAAGACTGGGAACATGTGGTCCTCCAGATGTTATTGATCTTGACCACACATCAGCCCCAGCCCACAAGGTAGGGGATGGTGGGACTTGTAGTCAAACAGTGTCTGAAATGGCCGCAGGTTCTCCGACCCTGCTCTAAGCAGAAGCCTCTTGACAACTGAGGACTGGAATGTTGTACTGTAGTTTTACTCTTCTTGAAACTTGCTAAAGCAATAAAAAAACAAAGTTGGCAAATGACAGTTAGTCATCGTCGTCGTCGTCGTCCCCACACACATTGTCCTCATTTAGGCACAAGGTGAAAGCATTTTTTAACTGGGTCTTTGGGATGTAATCAACCTTCTCGCAGACACTGATGTTTTATATGTAAGTTATGACTTTTTTATTATTGTGTCATTTTGTTGACTGCTCTGTGCTCCTCTTGGGGAGAAGAATATCATATAAGTACCAGGAAATAAATACATGCATGTTGATTGACAAGAAAAAACTCCATAATCCATAGTTTGGCAACATCTCTTTTTTAGGAGCAACCAAATGTCACACAAGTAAGCTAACTTTTAAGTTCTCCAGAACTAATCATCAGGCTGAATATCACACAAAGTAATTATTATTATTATTATTATTATTATTATTATTATTATTATTGTTATTATTGTTGTTGTAGTTATTGTTGTTGTTGTTATTATTATTATTATTATTATACCCCACCCATCTGGATGGGTTTCCCCAGTCACTCTGGGCAGCTTACAGCATACAGTAGGGAGTAAGGGGAACACGGGCCTGGGGCCTGGGCATCAGAAGTACAAAAATCAGGGTGCATGTTCTAGACATGAGGTCTGCATTTAGATTCTGTTCCTAGACGGGTAGGGTTGCCATATTTCAAATCAGGACAAGTTGGCTCAGAATCCAAAGAATATCAAATCAGGATTGTATCACTTCAAATAATGAACCTTTGGTGTATGAATTCCAACTTCACATATGCACTAATAGGGTCTCAACTGGCAGTGACTAACTAGGAATGAGACTTTGGGATCATAGAGGATAACTCCATGAAGATGTTGACTCAGTGTGTGGCAGCTGTGAAAAGTATGAATCCCATGTTATGGATCATTAGAAAAGGGATTGAAAATAAAACTGTCAGTGTCACAATGCCATTATACAAATCTATGGTGCATTATACAAATCTTTGGTACACTTGGAATACTGTGTACAGTTGGTCACCTAAGCTGAAAAAGGCTATTGTAGTGTCATAAAAGGTTCAGACTGAAATGATCAAGGGGTTGGAGCAGGGTGGATTTGATTTAAATCAAATCAATTTAAATCACGATTTAAATCACTAGTCAGTAAGGGTTGATTTAAATCACTAGTCAGAAAGACTTGATTTAAATCATTTTTTTACAGAAAGACTCATTCTTGGTGGTATAATCTTAATATTTACAATCATATGAAGGTTTCATTTTTGGAATAATAAATTTTCAGAGTAGTTTTTACAGTTATATAAAAATACTGATTTGGTTATACTACTAGAAATACATAGACAGATAATTATGAAATTATGGTGAGGTTTAATAAGTTAACTGTTTATATTTGGACAACTTTTCTGCTGTACTTTATTGGAAGGGGAAAAATAATCATTTCCTTAATAACAATTTATTTAACTAAAACAATAACATTATAGCATATGTATCCATGTTTGTTAACTGATGTGGTTAAACATTTTTTTTTTTAAAAGGGTGAGTTTTAGCATACGTGAAAAACTTAACACAAACCCTTATTTCCTGATGAATAGCCTTTGGACTATAATGTAACTTAAATAGAAGACTATATTTAGAAAGATTTTCCCTCCAAAAGCATTTTATTTTAAAAATCCGATTTTAATTTTAAAAAATTGATTTTAATAAAAATCTGATTTTTTTATTTATTTTAAAAACCCCATTGATTTTTATCCACCCTGGGTTGGATCAACTCACGTGTGAGAAAATGTTACAATATTAGGGGCTTTTTAGTTTAGAAAATCAGCATGGGCTGGACCCTGGGCTTTTTTTCAGCCAGAACTCACCAGAACTCAGTTCTGGCACCTTTCAGGTGGGCACCATTGACGTTATGAGAGAACAAAGGAGGGTTTCATGGTGAGTTCTGGCACCTCTTTTTCTGGAAAAATAGTACTGGTTGGATCCAAAAGAATATATGAGGTTATGCATGGTGTAGAGAAAGTAGACAGAGGACCTTTTCCTCCCTTTATCCAATTATTAGAACCCAGAATCATTCAATGAAGCTGAAGATTCAGAACAGATAAAAGAAGGTACTACCGGGTACTTCACACAGCACAAAGTAAAATTAGTGTTCTGCCTAATTTTACAGTGTTTATGGAGATACGTTCTATAGAACAGGATTTTCTAAGCACCTCAAGTTTATTCTTAGAAAGATCAAAGTGCCTTGTTCTTCAAAATTAACTGCTGTTAATTTTCTTAGTCCA
Organism: Lacerta agilis; assembly: GCF_009819535.1. Lineage (NCBI taxonomy): Eukaryota > Metazoa > Chordata > Lepidosauria > Squamata > Lacertidae > Lacerta > Lacerta agilis. The sequence continues at coordinate 47,014,347 of NC_046312.1, read as the reverse complement.
TAGCATCCCTTTCCAAAAAGTATATAAAATGTACTTTTGAGACAGAGATGTATTTGCCACACATAATTTATCATACATTTAAAGAGGCTATTGAGTTAACATTTTTACAGACAATCAGTAGCTGCAACTGGAAGAGGGCTACAAATATATTAAAAATGAAATGTCCATGTGGCATGAGTTGTGTAGAGGATTTAGAAAGTTAGTTATGAGTAGGTTCTTTGTAATATGCTGTTTGATATAAATGTTTAACCCTTGAATTGAAAAGTTAATAGGAGCTGTTATAGAACTATTACAGAAGACAGTGTAGCTATTTGTAGAACTACTATTGAAGAAACTAAAATAAAAAATTCCTTCCAGTAGCACCTTAGAGACCAACTAAGTTTGTTCTTGGTATGAGCTTTCGTGTGCATGCACACTTCTTCAGACGAAAGCTCATACCAAGAACAAACTTAGTTGGTCTCTAAGGTGCTACTGGAAGGAATACTTTTATTTTATTTTGTTTTGACTATGGCAGACCAACACGGCTACCTACCTTTATCGAAGAAACTGTAACTGCCCTTGTGTGACACTTACCTATCATATAATCATTAAGGAGATTTGCTTTAGAAGAAATAATGGTCAAGACTAAGGGTTGTTGTTTTTTTGAATGGTTACTCAACTGTAGAACAGTACTACATTATTTTGTCTTTAAACTACATTCTGATTTGGGTACTTTGGATGGGATTTATGGATTTATGGATGTGGTAATTGGGTTGTTTTTGTTTTGATTATGTATTTTGTGTTTTTATATTGTGATGTTATCTTGTGAACTGCCCTGAGACCTGTGGGTATAGGGCAGCATATAAATTTAATAAATAATAATTATATTTAAAGTGTCGCTCTCCTTAGGGTGCTCACAATCCACCTTCCACTGCCCAGTGCACATCTGTTACACCTCAACAGATCTATTCCTCCTCCAACAACTTCCATTCCATTTTTAACTTTAAACTGATGGACCTTAGCAATGTCTTACTAATATTTCTCTCTCTCTCCTAGCCACACCATATGCACTGATGATAGGCTATTTCCACTGTTTCCAGCATTTTCACATACAGGCCAACATGGATGGGTGGGTAGATGAAATTTCCTTTCCCCCCCTCCCTTGTGAAAACAAACCCTGTTTATACCTGAGATAAGCCGATGTAGAGCTCTTGTCTCCCTCAGGCTGGCTCTCTGCTAAGGAAGACTGCCCATTTGCATTTGTTAGAGATCTCCATTTGTGTGCGTTTGTATTTTTTGACACATGCTTTAAAAATAAGAATTTGCTCCAAAGCAAGGTAATCACCATTCAGTTAATATGGAGAACCACTCATTCAATACTTACTTATAAGCTCCTCTTTTCATGGTTATTCGCTGCCATGTGACCAGATGTGCCCATTAAAGGGCAAGGTAATTAATCCCCTGGGAAAAGCTTTGCATTCCTGCTTCTAACAAAGGGTTTGGAACTCATGATACATTAACTGCTGTTTGATTCCAGATTGCCACCGTTCTGTATGTAATGTGTAGCTCATACACAAGCATAATAATGGCTAATCAGCTTATTATGGCACAAGATTTAACAGAGTACAGCCTACTTCATTAGATGTGTGAAGTGCTGTCCTGAGATGCTGGGAATTCTGAATAGTGAGGAAAGAAAATTTAAAGCAGAAAAGTATTGATGGTGATAATCATATATTTCAATAGTAGACATTCACAAAAAAGTTGTGCTTGACAACACAGGCATCCTATCATTGGTAAACTAATTAACATATGTAGTGGAAAAAACATGTTGCGCCAATTCAATGAACAAGTGATAGTATTGAAACTCTTAGTGTATTGTAATTCAACAGTATTATGTTGGAGTCTCCCATTATGGCAACTGTTAGGTCAGTTACAGCATCCTGGGAGACAGAAATGTTATCTCATTAGTGTTTTGATATTGCCATTTCCAGTGTCAAATTTGTGTCCACTTATTATTTTGCGTAAAGACTAGCCTGTCTTATGTAGAATGCAGAAGGGCTTTGCTTGCAGATCATGTCATATATCATATTCATGCTTTTGATTATGACTTCAGTATTGCTTCTGAGAGTGTGGATGGCATCATGTTCTGTACAGCTGAGATAGTGAGGTAAATTATCCAGCTCACTGATTAACTGTGCTTGGGCATGGTGGTGGTAGTTCTCAGTGTAAGAATCTAATCTAAATAACAAGCAACTAGGGATGTCCATGCAGAATTCTTCCTGTGCTGTTGAGAATATGTTTGTTGTTTGTCAGTGCACTTTCCATTGGTGTCATGGGGAAAAGGTAGTTGATGCTGGTTCAACTCAAGGAATATTTCATGATAGAAATATTACTTGAGTTGTAGGTGACAGGAAAATGCTTCTGCATAGTACAGAATGGTATCATCTGTGTAGATTTAGTAGGGCAGAAGGTCAGGCCTTGTGAAAGAAATGACTGTTCTACCTGGCTCAGTGTGTAGCTTGATTTGCAGTACAGTGGTACCTCGGGTTACATACGCTTCAGGTTACAGACTCCACTAACCCAGAAATAACGCTTCAGGTTAAGAACTTTGCTTCAGGATAAGAACAGAAATTGTGCTCTGGCGGCACAGCGGCAGCAGGAGCTCCCATTAGCTAAAGTGGTGCTTCAGGTTAAGAGCAGTTTCAGGTTAAGAACGGACCTCCGGAACAAATTAAGTACGTAACCAGAGGTACTACTGTATTGCTAGGTGAGTTCAGGGTGTCCTCATTGGGTCAATAGAGGCATATGTTAGTTTTCTTTTTTCTTAGATAAATGAATTATTTTTTAAAAAAATCATCACTTCCCTTGTTTTGAAGAATTTCTGCCCGGTGCATGGCTGTGTCCAGTTCAGTTTTGTTAGCTGTGTTCCAAACCTGAGGTGTCATTCTTGATCTTTTTCTATTTGCCATACAAGTTGCTGATAGTAATATAGGCGTCAGATCATTGATCCAATTTTTAGTACCCTGTTTCTCCTAAAATTTGCGAAATATAAGCCGTTCCCCAAAAATAAGCCATACCCCGAAAATAAGCCATAGTGACGTGGTACCTCCCATTAAAACAGCTTGGGGAGGCGTGGCTATGCAGCGTACCGATGCGACACAGTTAAAATAAGACATCCCCTGAAAATAAGCCATACTGTGTTTTTTTGAGCAAAAAATAATATAAGACGGTGTCTTATTTTAGGAGAAACACGGTATTGTCTATACATACTGACTGGCAGCAGCTGTCCAGAATTTCAGACAGCAACCTCTCCCAGCCCTATCCAGAGATGTCAGGGATTAAAGTTGCAAAGCAGATTCTCTGCCACTGAGCCGTGGCCCTTTCCCAGCCAGATGTTCAGTTTTCTGGAGAGTGTGTAGCACATGTTTTTACCATAGTCTGTGCAGTATATAGACTAACAGAAATGTTGCAGTGTGGAGGGCTCCTTTTCATTTTGCCAGCCTGCCAGCCAGCCATGCCCTTCTCCAGGATACTGTTTCATTCCTCCTCCCACTTGGTTTTCTGTACTTCCTACCCTCACCCCAAGCAGTTAGTTCGTTCATATCTTGGCTTATTAAATGTTCCTTTGAAGACCTAACAAAAGATCTCAATTGGAAGGGTACAAATTGTTTTGGCTATTTAATGTACTACTTATGCTTGGATGTTAAGAGGATGATCACATGCATGATTTTAGTGAGAAGATTGAATAGTTTCATGACAGAAACAAAGTGAGTAATTTTCTGTCAAATTCAGATTAAGTACCTTCTCTAAGGCAGGGGAACTTTTGCATGAACAATGTTAATTGGTATATGGGAGAGTTGCTCTGAGCAAGTCTTCACTTATTGCTGTATAGTATCACTCATCTTTCACTGGCTGCTTATTGAAATGAAGAAATAATAAATTACAGCTAAACCAGAAATCAATGCTATAATCTGATGATTTCTCTTCATCTGCACAGGAGGCCTTTAGGACTATGATAAATCAGAACTATGTGGCATAGTAATTATTAAGATATCAACATTAAATAAGATAATTTAGAAGAGGATGGGTTAACATCTGTCAGTGATGGTTTCGAGAAAGAATTTTCTGAAGGGGGACTGGTTTCAGTGAACCTGAAGGTCTATTTTGCTCCATTATTCTATAGTGCTTGTGTATATTGGTCCACATTTGAGCAGTCTTGAGATGCACATCCACTCTTACTGTAATTCACTCTGTCAAAAGAATAATGTAAAAAATGTTGTTTCCTCATGAATTAATTATGGAATACAACTGCTCCTGCAAGAATTTTCTGCTAAGTAGTTGACTGAAATTTAAAATTCACACAAAATGTTCATTGGCCAAGAACAAAGGTTGTTGCCAGGGCCTTTCCTCACCCAAGGGGCATGATTTTGTCCCTTGCCTCTCTGAAATGTAGCTCAAAAACTGGAAAATATGTCATTTTCTCTCCAGCTCTAAACTTGGAACTGGGGAAGGCTGCAGAATATAATCCCGACCCCAGTTCAGAAGTGGAAGGCGGGGATACCCTGTCTCTGTGCCTGATAGGTGCTCCCAAGTTCCCATCAATGCAGTGTGCTCCAAGCTTGGGGTGATTATCAGATGCAGAGATAAACCTTACGCCTCTACCTTTGGAAGTGAGTGCTTGTTGGGCTCTGCACTTGCACCCAGCAAGCACAGAGCTGACACAAATCCCAGACTTCAGTCCAACCTTGGAGCTGGGAAAGGGATAGGATTTTGTCCCTTTTCTTTATGTCTAGGTTTGGCAGAAACCTCAAGTTCATCTTCCTCAGAAGAGCCTGGCTCGTTTCTCATGAGAGGGATATGTGAGATTATGAAACCCTGCTCAACAATCTCTTCCACAGGAACATAAGAAGGTTCCTCATTTTAAGTCAGTCTGTTGGTCCATCTAGCTCAGTATTGTACCCTCTGACTGGCAGTGACTCTCCAGGTTTCACACAGGTCACCCTAGCCATGTTATGAATGCAAACCAGGATCAGAGGTGGAAGATACAGAAATTAAGGCATTGGTGCCAGTTTCCAAAAACATGTAATAACTTCATTTATTGAGGAGTTCCAAGTCATACACTATGTGCTGTGCAGGGATATAGTTACAAGCAATTGTTTCTCTGCCTAACTAAATGGCCATTCTAGTAGCACAGAGAATGGAGCAGGATGATATAAAGGCTCCATATTGCTCCTTGGTGTGCTGTAGAGGTCTTTGTTCAAAGATGACTGTAACTCTTAAGTTCTTATACTTCCTACTCAGTCTTTGAGAAAAATGTGTCAGTTGTACATGCTCCTTTTTATTGCAACAGCTACATGGCAAATACACTTCCCAGGATTGTCTTTGTATCATTTTTCAGACCCCTAGCAGAATACCTCAAGGTGTTGGAAATGCAAGTCCCTTTGCATCAACTTTCAGACTCCCATCAAAGTGCTTCTAGGCAAATGGATGCAACTGTCCTGATATGTGACATTCTTCTAAGGAACTGTTGGTTAGAGAGGCAGATTAAAGTTGATTCCTAAATGTTTGTATGGGTAGGTGTGGAGAGGAGAGCAGGTAACAAAATCTGCAAGAGCCCAGTCACGCTGGGGATGGGTACAGCATGACAAAGAATGCAGAAAATTACTTGGGTCTAATAATCTTGATGGTTTTCCAGAGAGTTGCAGTAGTTTAATGAGTAGGGCTCTGACCTAGCTCCCAAAAGTCTTTTGGCTTAAACCCACTTGTGTATGACCCTGCGAAAGTTGCTGCTGCACTTGTTGCTGGTACTGCTTGCTAGTTTACTTTGATTTAAACATTTCTATACTACTCTTTGATAAACATCAAAAGCAATTTACAAAATGACCAGTAAGATATTTTTAAATATTGTAAATTAAATACCCATAAGACACAAACAAAAATAACACAGAAAAAAGAATACAGGGCAAGAACAAAACTCAAAAGGGTCAAATGAAGTAGAAAAATACTTTATCCTGTTTTTGGAAGGCCGCCAGAGAGAAGACTGAATGAATGTTGCATTTCACTGCATCATATCTGCTCCTGAAAAGGCTAATCTAGACCTCCCCATACAATGGAACCTGAAGCATGGCCTCCATGGGAATATTTACATTACAGAGGAGGTTTCCTGAGATAGTCAAGACCCAAATGATTTAGGTTTTACTTTCCCTCAGCAGGGCTGAAATTAGGCTTTCTGTCACCAGGGTCAAAGACACGGTTTGGCACTCCACCCCCCAGATGCATGTTTGCATACATACACATAAATACATACATATATACAAAACAAACATACAAACACAAACATCAACACATTTATTCATAAAGGGCATAAAAAGTAGGCAGTATATCATTTGAATACAAAAGAATACTAAGAAGTATTATGACTACATGACCAAAGGGAAAATGAGCATCCCTTCCAGTAAAAGCTAATCGTTTGTCAAAAGTAGAACTTCCATGTGCAGCAATTGTCTATCTGAGGTCAGGTTTTGAATTGGATTTAACTGGTCACGAGCTCATTAAAAGACTACATTTCCATAAGATCAGCCAAATGCCCACCCCCCTTTGAGGCTTTTTGCGACACACACCCCTATTCTTGGTTCTGAGCAAACCCTTTCAAGGAGTTTTGATGTGTAAGTTTACTCCTGAATAAGCTTCAACAAGATTCCTTTCAATTTTATTTTTGTTTGTGAGTCTAAAGTAGAAAGCGCCCTTCCATTACAATCCTAATGCAGCCAGGCTGACCAGAGCTTGCCAGGGAAATGCCTCTGGCAGGAAAAATGCTCACACACCCTTTATTTTTCTGTGTGTAGATCATGTATAGTCTATACAGTGACTCAACCTTAGCTATTTAAACGCATTCAAAGTTCTGAAGGAATAATAAAGGTGAAGGGTAAAGGGACCCCTGACTATTAAGTCCAGTTGTGGATGACTCTGGGGTTGTGGCGCTCATCTTGCTTCACCGGCCGAGGGAGCCGGCGTTTGTCCGCAGACAGCTTCTGGGTCATGTGGCCAGCATGGCGAACCAGAGCAGCGCACGGAAACGCCATTTACCTTCCCACCAGAGTGGTACCTATTTATCTACTTGCACTTTGACGTGCTTTCAAACTGCTTTTGTAGAGTTGGAAGGGAGCCCAAGGATCATCTAGTCCAACTGATTCTCTTCCTCAGCTTCCTGCCCCTCCCTCCGTTCCTCCAGAATTTCTTTCTCACACAGTAGCAAACCCACAGGGGTTCCTATCTTTTGCTTCATTGGGGAGAGCCATGCAGCCTCTCTAGATTTTCGAACTCTCCCTCTCTCTGCATCGTGTTGTAAATGAGCCTTCTTCAGCTTTATGAGGAAAGGGGAAGAATGGAGCTTGCGGCTGCCGTTCACTTTTTCATCTTTCTCTCTAGCTGAAGCCCAGACATGCTGGGAGGCTGGGAGCCTCAATAGCACCCCTCTGGAAGCTTTATCAGAGAGCCAGAGTGGTGTAGTTAAGAGCGGTAGTCTCATAATCTGGGTAACCAGGTTCCTGTCTCCGCTCCTCCACATGCAGCTGCTGGGTGACCTTGGGCTAGTCACACTTCTTTGAAGTCTCTCAGCCCCACTTACCTCACAGAGTGTTTGTTGTGGGGGAGGAAGGGAAATGCCCCTCCCTCCTCCTCCTCCTCCTCCTCCTCCTCCTCCTCTTCTTCTTCTTCTTCTTCTTCTTCTTCTTCTTCTTCACCCCGGACAGAACCCTGGCTAGCCCCCCCCCCCAGCTACGGCTCTGCCTCAGCCCTACCTACTGAATGTGTTCTCCCACTGAACTTTGGCCCCTCCCACCCCTGAAGGTTATGGCATGCTCCACAGCAGCCTCCATGGGAAAATGGGAAATAAGTGCATGTTTGGAAGCATCTAGGTCCTTTTAGGGATCTTTTTAGATTATGACCCTGATAAAATACTAGATTTTAAAAGAGAATTTATAATTGCGTTTTTCAGGGCATCCTACACTCCACACATCAACATTGGTGCCCACACGCTTGAGGTGGTAGACAGTTTTGTCTGCCTGGGTTCCACAATAACCAGCAACCTTTCCATTGATGCTAAGCTGGACAGGTGTGCTGGGAAGGCAATTATGGCAATGGCTTGCCTCTCCAAAAGGGTTTGGGACAATGTAATACTAATGACATATGCTATTTAACATCTACATGAAACCGCTGATTGGGGTTATCTGGAGTTTTGGAGTACATTGTCAGCAATATACTGATGAAACATAGCTCTGCTTCTCCTTTACATCTGCAGGTATGGCAGTGGATGTGCTGACCAATGTTTTGCCTCAGTAATGAACTGGATGAGAGCCAAGATACCGAACCCTAATCCAGATAAGACTGAGACACTGTTAGTGGCTGTTTCCCTATACTGGATGGATGGGAGTTTGCCTGCTCTTGATGAGGTTACACTTTCTCTAAAAGAGCAGGAATACAACGTACTTCTGAATCCATTGCTGTTGCTTGAAGCTCAGGTGGCCTCAGTGGCATGGAGTGCCTTCTATCAGCTTCAGTTGGTAGCCCAGCTGTGCCCCTATCTGAACAGGGATAGCCTAACTTCTGTTGTCTATGCTCTGGTAACCTCTAGTTTAGATTACTGCAACACATGGGGCTAACTCTGAATACAGGTTCAGTTGGTGCAGATTTTGCTGGCCAGGTTGCTTACCGGGGCAAGAAGGTTTGAACATACCGATCCTCACCCAACTACACTGGCTGCCAATTAATTTCCAGGCCCAATTCAAAGTGCTGGTTTTGCATCAGAAAACCTTAAGTGGCTCAGGACCACAGTACCCCAAAGACTGCCCCTCCCCATATGAATGTACCCAAACCCCAAAATCATCATCTGAGGCCTTACTTCATGTGCCTCCTTCATAAGAGGTCTGGGGAGTGGCAACATGAGAATGGGCCTTTTCTGCAGTGGTTCCCTGCTTGTGGAATGCTCTCCTAAGGGAGGCTCACATGGCACTTTTATTATACATCTTAGTGGCAGGCAAACATGTTCTTCAACCAGGCTTCAACCATTCTATGCCCTTTTAAATGTGTTTGGGTGGGGGATTATCGGTTTGCTTTGTTCTTGTTTTTAATATGTATGTTGTGTTTTTATTTTATATTTTTATGCTATGAACTGCCCTGAGATCTTCAGATGAAGGACGGTATACTACTATGGTACTACTACTACTACTAACCTTTTCCTTTTTTTGCGGGAAATTCCCTTATTATAGCATTGGGAAACAGCAGGAAGGGTTGCCAGCTATGTATATAGCAGTGGGGAACAGCAGGGTGGGTTGACAGCTATGACTAAAAGTAACCCCCCCTCCCCTTAGTATTCATGTGGAAGTACCTTAGGCATGCTCACTTAGCTCTTCAGATCCCATCATATGTCTTCAAATGATGCTTTGATATTCTGCCATGCTTAATCAGATCTCTGAAGCTTCTTTATATTGGTATTGAAACTTCTATCTCTCAAATAGTAATTTTATAAGTTTTACTACTACATTCCTAAAATATCTGGAGTAAAAATCTGGTTACACTAGCACCGTTTTCTTTTACTCTTGGAATTCCAGTATTACTTATGTAATGCAAAACTATACTCACTCATCTTAAATAAAGGGATAGATGAGAAAATAACATCAGTTTATAGACAAAATTATATTATAATCTTGTAAGCAGGAGGCATCTTGTCATCATATAGCCAGTCTTTCAAATTTTCTCTTTCTGATAAAAAATAAGCAGCTTACACAATTGCTGCAGTTTCAAGAGAACAGCTATATTGTGGATCAATCTCAGAGTGCAAAAGCTCAAAATAGCAACTTGTCTGTCTACGACTCACTGTGCACTGTGTGACTAGAGTAGTAAGGGTTTTTCACAATTAGGAAGAATATAGGAAAAATATTCTCCATTGCTGGCTTCTCTGGCTGTTTTTAAAATACCAGATTGCTGCACCTGGCTTTTTTAAATGGGGCTCTAACTGCTGTTTCTAAGCAGAGTGTCCTTGCAGAAAAGCTGGAGAACCATAAACAGCTGGGATGGCAGTTTTAGTGACCTAGTATAAATCTATGCTGAATCTCAAATATTCTGTTTACTGCATTTCTCTGAAACATATGAGGATTTCATTCAAATGTGTCCATTCTCTAAGAGATGTGCCCAAATTCTCTTTTTTAAGAGCAGATGCAGATTTTGAGAGAACCTTATGTGACTGTATATCACTGCACCCCTTCTTCCAACATACTGGCTAATATAAAAGGATGAGCACAAGAACTTTACTCTTGAGACCAAAGATCCACCGAGTCCAGCAATCTTCTGGGAAGCTTACAGACAAAAATGAAATAGACCTTACCTGTTGTTGGCCCCTAGCAGTTGATTTTCATTGCTATGTTGCTCTTTAAATATTGTTTTAATTCTGTTAGAGTTTAATCATTTTTAACAATTACCTTTAATATGTTTTTTAGTTTTTGCATTTTAGCTGTATTTTGCAGTTGTACCTTGGATCTCAAATGCCTTGGCTCCTGAACAAATTGGCTCCCGAACGATCAAAACCCGGAAGTGAGTTTTCTGGTTTTTGAATTATGTCTGGCTCAGCTTCCGATTGGCTGCAGGACACTCCTCTTTTCTTTGCAAGTGTTACCCAGATTGATTTGGTTTTTCTTTTCTTATTAGTTTTGTCTTAATTTGAGAGCAACAATCTCTTGTCCAGGTGCAAGGCGTATTTAGTAATAATGGTTCTATATGTAGAATTACTTTTTTTCCCTAAGGGTTGTATCCATCCTCTGATGGAAGGCTCTTCATTCCAGAGGAAGCTGCCATGAGTAGAAAGGAGGAGGGAATGAAAGCTTTTCTGATTCCTCCTTCCCTCTGCAGCCCCCTGCACCCTACCAAATCTGCTCTAGAGGCTTGCAGAAGCCTTTGGAGTGGTGTTGGAAGTTGTAGGAGAAAAGGAAATTACCTTCTCTCCTTGCCACTGGATCAAAGAGCTTCCTTTCATTCAAAGGACACAGTTGGAGATACAAATTGACTAGAGGAACTAATATCAGGAACAGAATTTGCAAAGCTTTTGTAAAATTCACTAGAATGCTAACGTATGCAAAAACATGCAAGTTGGCTATGATTAAATTTCCAATCACAGTATAGTTGGCAAGACCATGCCTGTGAGGAAACATTTTGAAAGATGTGAACTCGCACATTAAGATGATTCAGAATCTCTGAATTATATGGTCTGAGTAGTTTACAATCCTTGAGCTAAAATGCTTTCATTTCCTCTTGTGGAAGAAACATCACTATATTTCCTTCAGAAACAAGGATATTTTTAGTAATGAGTTATTTTATCTTTAGATAGTTCACAGAATCTAATTTAGTGATATTATGGCATCTAGAGTCTGATTTTGCAAGTGGCTATTAATAAAGACTTACAATTTTCAGCACCTCTTACGATCAAAGAAGCAAACACTAATTATATGTCTTTGTTACAAGCTCCTTTGTTACGGTTGCAGCGTAGAGCAACACTAGTTAAGGTGGTGTCAAATTTTCCAAGAAGCTAGGGAAAAAATGCTTTGTCTCTAGAGAATTTCAGAAGGTAAATGACAACTGAAAGACAAACCTGAATAACTATATTTTTTCAAAAGATTTTAAACCTTTGTTTTAATATGTTGCTCATAGTTTGATAAACCTCCTCAGTATTTTCTACTGACTTGTCAGACATTGTTACTTATTACATAATGTTTCCTAAGCTAAAATTTAACACATTTCTTACATGTTCATTTTTCTATCTACTGGTTTACTTTGCTTCCTTTTTATATTCAATAAGCTATGTGTGCTATTTCGTCATATTACAAGACTAAGCCTAGCATGGTAATAGCAAATCTTAGCTATTCAGCTACACCTGCTCTGCTTCAGTGTTCTAACAAACAGTCTACCTCATTCTTCATTCAGTAACTTCAAATTATGCACAATATGACACATTATGTAACTACAAATCTTTCACACATGTCTAAATAATTATGGATATGTTTTGTTAAATACATCTTGTTGTGTGGAGGGAGGGCTTATGCTTTTAATTAAACAATTAAGACTCTTAACATTTAAACTTAAATGATAGCTGTTGCCTTGATTAAAAAATATAAGCAAATTGGACAAAACTAAAACTCAGTTTGAAGTGGCTCCAATAGGAAATAGCACTACTTAGTAAAAGAACTCAATTGATTAAAACTGGGGATGAATGGATGGTTTGTATCTCACTATTATTCCAGGAGTTGTTCTGCCTTATGCTTTTCTCTGTCTCAACTCTAGTTTAATTTGTTACAAACACTTCTTTTTAGAATTAGTGCATGTGCAGCAATTTTCAGGTGTTTCTTTCTTTACACTTACTGATGTGCACAAGTGTATATACATATTGATTAAGGCATTGGCCAGGAAGGTATCCTGATGTAGTTGTGCACATGCGCATCAGTAACCAGTAAGAGTTATGAACTTTAAAATGTTTCAAATTACACATGCCATGCATAGCAGCATGAACAAAGTCTGGTTAATGGTGGGTTGTTAATTCATTGGTGCTGTTCTGCAAGTGAGATAAGGTAACTTGGAGCCCCAAAATCAGAAGGGAAATTCAGATGGCAAATTGCCCAAGCAATCCTGAGTTTAAAATAAGACATCAATTGCAGGTTTCTTTAAGTCTAATAGATATTATAGTTTTTCCAATGACTCAACAGGGATTCAAAGAAAAATATAGGTATTTAATAGGGTAAAAGCACAACCTAACATTTGCCCATATAGCCTGTGGTTCTGAATGCTCAAGAATAAAATATATTTCTTTCAGAATACGATAGTACAGGTCTGCAGCTTACAAAATAAGAAAGAAACTTTAAAGTAGGACTGTGTTGAACTTTGGATTTCATTTTTCTGTAGAATAAATACATGTTTTTCACCATTCTCATCAAAAGTGCCCAGATGTACTCTAAAGGGGCATGATAGGAGAAATTTCACAACCATGGCCTGAAATAAAGATACATTGTCACAAAATCCCTAAAATGACAGACTTTGTAGTTACACAAACATAATTTCATACTGAGCAACAGTTTTTGCCTTTCCATTAGATGGCAGCAATTTCTTAAATTTTGCTTCTTCCACCTTGATGGGGTAGGTGTGGGGATGCCATTTGCATTTTCTACCTAAAATGTATTGAGTCATCTCTGCAGATGATACTATATAAACTTGTGGCAGAGAACAACACTGCTATAATCCAGGTTTTGCCATTGGTTTTGAAGCAATTAATCTTTTTTCTTTCTATATGTCTTGAGACTATTTTTGTACTCCTGGATTTTGTTAGACATCCAAGGCATGCTGATAAATTATTTAACTTCAGGCTTCTCTCTTCTTGGAAAGAACCAGTTGACTGATTTGTGCAGACATTGGCTAGAATCTAGTGGGGGGCCCTTTGTAAAAGTCGCTTCCATTTTCTTTTAATAGGTAAGCACTTGGCATGTACATTTGGAATCATCAGCATGCATGCTTGGAATAGGACATTCACACAAAGAACTTTGAATTGAGTCCAATATGTCCACATTGGTAGAAATGTAAACAAGAGAAATGTGATACAAGTTGCAGGGGGTGTCTTAAATTTCACATATATACTTATGGGATCATACTGGATAGCTCAGTGAAGATGCTGATCTAGTGTGTGGCTGCAGTGTTAGGAAATGAATTGAAAATAAAACTGCCAATATCATAATGCTGTTATACAAAACTATGGTGCAGCTGTGTTTGGAATACTATGTATAATTCAATTTGTCTCACTTTCTAAAGGATATTGTAGAGCAGGGAAAGGTTCAGAAAAGGGCAACCAACGTGATTAGTGGGGTGCAGAAACTCCTCTATGCGAAAAGGCTGCAGCATTTGAGGCTTTTGAATTTAGAGAGAAGTCAAGTTAGAACTGACATGATAGAAGTGTATGGTATGTAGAAAGTTGATAGAGAATTTCCCTTCTCATAACTCTAGAACTTTGGGACAGATTCAGGATGGACAAAAGAAAGTACTTCTCTGTAACCTGAACTTCATGGTTTGCGAGAGCAACCAACTAGTTGCAAATATATATGTTGGGGGAGGGATATGTAGAGGGTAGTGGGACTACTGCAAAGATTATTGGAAGATATTAGCTACCCATTCTAGTCTAGGTTCAGGACTGGTTTGGGGATAGAATTAGTCTTGATTGCCCTGGTGTGTGACTTTTGTTGTGAGAGAAAGAGACAGAGGGAAGTGTGACCTTGCTTCTTCTTCTCAATCTCTTTGAGGCTTTTTATACAAACAGCTGTGGTATCCTTTTAGACTGACTCTGGGGTGGGCATTGTTTTACAGTGGTTCTGTTCCCATCCCCAGGGTCTGTTCCAGAGAACATCATTGGGTGAGTGTTCTTTGACCCACTGGGAGTTACACTGTTGTGAGGTTCTGCAGGGCACTAATTTATTCCTAATGCTTTTTGACATCTACCGGTACAGTATATGAAACTGCTGGGAGTGGTTATTAGGGGATTTGGAGTGTGGGCTCATCACGCTGTTGATGACAATATAACTTATTTCTCCATAAGGTATAACAGTGCAGGAACTGGTATGATGCTTGGGCACAGTGGTGGGCTGGATGATGACCAATAATCTGAGTTTGAATCTTTATAAGGTAGAAGCTGTGTGGGTAAGTAGTTACTGGGTCCAGGAAAAAGTAGTTACTGGGTCAGTCACCTGTTTTGCATGTGAGTGCACTTTCTCTGAGCAGATACATAACTTGGGGTTGGGGATACTCCTGGCTCTATCTTTGTCACTGGAGACCTAAGTGGCTTTGGTAGCCAATAGTAATTCCTGCCAGCTACTGCTAGTGTAGCAGCTTTGGCTGTTCCTAGATTTGGATACGTTAGCCTACAGTACTGCAGGCATTGGTAACCGCCAGACTGGATTATTGCAGTGTATTCTATGTTGGGAATCCTGGAAGCTATAGTAGCTAATGTGGAATGTTGTGGCAAGGCTGTTGAAGGTGGTGTGTAACACTTGTGCTGGAAAAGCTGGATTTGGCTGCTGTTATTCTACTGGGCCAAGTTTAAGGTCTTTCTGCTGTGCAATGAAAGAGTGTGTTTGACTTCTGATTTTCTTCTGCAGCTTCAGCTATCTATGCTGAATTGAATGATATGGTTTCTTGGGAGTTGCAGAAGACAGCACCTAAAAGAAGGAAGTGGAAAATCCCGGTTCAATTAGTGGAACTCTGCTCATAGTTCCTAAGATCTAGGGCATCACCTTTCTAAGTTAAAACAGCCTTTACTCTCTTTTTGTTTTCAGTCTAGTGTGCAAATAATGGCTATTATTATTATTATTATTATTATTCATTTGAATGTACTCAGTTTTGAGTCGTGCCTCCAACTCCAGCATGACTTATTGTGTATAGGAAAGCACAGTTGCATTCCAGCGTAGCTGAGTTATGAATAAAATTAAGATTGAGGAACACCAAATAGGTTCAGTGGCCCTTGGCCACAGAAAATGTTGCAAGGCTTAAGAAATACATCATTAGAAACAGTTGTAATACACTGGGTCAATGATTACAAAAGATAAATGTCTCATTTCATTATGGTTAGAGAATATGACACAGCCTGTGAAAAACAGAATCTCAATCTGCAGTTTCTTGTTTCTCCGACTGTGCTTAAAAACACTTTGGCTCTGATCCAGTTAGCCCTCTTATTCATATTTTTTTTGTCCTGGTTTTGTGCACGTACAGCAGGACTAAAGTATTCCTGAGCAGCATTTCCCTCTGTTGAGTGCTTCTTCTGGCACCTTCCCACCCCGAAGGAGCTTCCTGTGCAGTATGTTTTTTATGGGGGCGTGCTACTTGGGGGGGGGGGAGAAAATAAAAGTAGTATTGAGGAAGGGTAGGAAATAAAAATCTTGAATGAATGAGTGTGTGTTTATGGCTTACAAAGTGTTGGGGAATGGTCACCAGGTGAGAGTATGGAAACTATTAACTAGCACATACACCTGGCAGCTTGTTTTGCTGCCTCCATTGCAACCTTAAGTAGCTGGCCAGCACTAGTACCCCTTATTTTGGGTAAGGGGCTTGAGAAGGTGGTGGCAGTCAAGCTGCAGACTCTCCTGGAGAAAACTGATTTGTTTGCAGATTCAGACCTAACTTTGAGACAGAATTGGCCTTGATCACCCTGATGGATAATCAGTTGTGCTGTGGGGTGCTTTAGGTCTGTATAGTATCTATATGAAGTCACTGGAAGCAGTCAGTAGGAGATTTGAATATTAAGCAGTTTATTTTGATTTGATTTGATATTTGTGTTCTACTTTTCAAACAAACAAACTACTCAAACAGTTAATATAATTCAATGCAAACTGATCGTGATTTAAAATATCAGAATTGGCTACTGAGCACCAGCCTTGCTCCAGTTGGCATACTCTCTCTAGGAAGCTGCTTTTATACCCAGTGCAGAAGCACATTTCCAGGAACAATATTTTTCATAGTTTTCAGTATCCACTTCTTTTTACCCTCAAAGAAAGAAATCAGTCACTTCTATGCTGTTTTCATTGTGGTGGGGCAACAGATTCCATAGAAGAGCCAAATAGTCTATGAAATGGCACCCACCCCCTTTGTCATTCTTTCTGCTGCCTTCCACATATTGGGAGCTGAGAATCTATAGTGGAATGCTTGCTCATGTACAACTCAGAATGTTGATCTCAGGGTTTTAAATTGTGTAGGGAGCCTATGAGTAGAAATTCTCCACTCTGCAGAAGCTCAGCTATATATAACACATGGAGTGAGTAGCAGGAGTGGCAATGTGACAGAAGGATACTAGAAACCATCATTTTTTAATAGAATAGAAAATATTGGAACAATGGTGAAATAATGCATAAGCTTTGTTCTCTGAAATATATGGATGTCTGCATTTTTAATTTTAATACTTTTTTCCACACAAAAATTGCTTCCTGCTGTGCCCAAAACTACTTTCTTCAGGAAACTGCTAGTGCTGATACACTTGCAAATTATTTGCCAATGATATTAACACCATGAACCACCAACAGAAAGTAAACACAGATTGAATGCTACTGGTAAATGTACAATAATTTGAAATATGTATAGAAAAGTTATATGACATATCTCTGGGAGAACAAGATGCTGTAAAATGGTGAACTGAAAAAATGAAAAGGTGCAATACATATTTTATGGGTGTATGCAAATTTTATGATGCATATTTTAAAATAATTTGTAGAAGAAAATTTCTCTGATTTTTAAATGAAAATCATTTTTCATGCATCCCAGCTATGTATGTTAATAATTGCAATGAGTCATTAATACAGTTTATCTTTATATCTTGTATATGTGTGTGAAACTGTGCTTAGTTTTCTGCCTTTATCTATTACATGCGTTCATAATATTAGAGCCTCTTTGGGTGACAGTATGATCTAGTTTTCAATAGAACAAGAACATTACAGTGAATTTCTCTTCTGGGCTGTTCTCAAGGGCATTGGGAATTGCTTGCTTTGCTTGATGTTTACACACTATAAGCTCACATCTACTTTAGGTGTTGAGTGTTAAAATAACATTCCATACACCATGAGACCTACAGGTCCAGCAAGTTAAATTAAAAATGCTGGAAACATATTCCAAACTTGCAAATTGTTAAGGGAAAGCCTGCCTGTACGCCCTACAATTGCTATCCTGTATAGTCCCTTTCTTTAACTGTTGGAAAGAGCACTGCAGAACTGTCCTACCTGCTTCTCCTAGCTTTAAGGACCAGGGGGCAGCTGAGGCAGCAAAAAAGAACTTTGATAATCTCAAAGGAACTTCACAGTCACCATTTGTTCTCAAATGCCAGCATTGTCCTTGGTGGAGTGAGCACAACCCTCCATCATGCAGACAACATATTGTGTGAGTTTGGCTCTTCTTATAAGCTCCTGATGGCTCAGAGGCTTGGTTCATACAGAGGCATGGTCTTCCTTGTTCATTTTGTGAGGAAAATTTGATAGTTCAAGTAATCCTGGGGGGTAGACTTTAATATGACTGCCACAGTTTAGCAGGACTTGAAAGTGCCAGAGCTTCAGATTTTAACCAGAATGTTGGTTTCTCCAAATGTCAACAGTAAGATTCCATGTAATAATGGAATCTGGGTATAGTACTTCAGCTGAGGCCTAGATGATGCTGAATAGAGAGGCTCTGTTGCATCCCCTTTTATGCATACTAACCCTCAGTAATTCACTATAGCAGTTATGTTCCCTTCAATTAAAATAGCCCATAAAGAAACCTCAGCTGGAGGCTGTACTGTACCTTGCTTCCTTAACGCATAGACCAGGCATGGGCAAACTCGGCCCTCCAGATGTTTTGGGACTACAATTCCCACCATCCCTGACCACTGGTCCTGTTAGCTAAGGATGATGGGAGTTGTAGTCCCAAAACATCTGGACGGCCGAGTTTGCCCATGCCTGACATAGACTATAGCTCTTCCCCCCAACTTCCTGAATTTTGCATATACATTTTTTTCTTTGTAATGAGTAATATGTTTATGCTTGGCTTTGAAACATTGAGATGTAAGAAACACAAAATGAAATTCAGCAATTATCTAGGTCATTTTGAATTTTAATCTTATACTCTGTGGGATTGATAGTTTTGTCCCAGTTTTATGTCATCAGCAAATTCTATGTGGCCTGGGGTAAGAACAGGTGAAATTAAATGTCCTGGCAGCTGCTGGGGTTGGTAAGGACATAGCTACCTACCGAGACAGAATATTGGCTAAAAAGTAGGTGTAAGGTTTGTGTGATGGTGCCTCACGAGTAACAGAGTAGGAGCCCAAACAGTCTTTTGCAGTTTTATTGTGCAAACTATTTACAGTGCAGAGCTACAAAATATATGTCTGTCTCAGTTGCTGGCAGAATCCGGGAGTGGCCCCTTCCGACTTCTCACCCAGCATAAGAACTTCGGCTCCCCGTCTCCTCCTACCCTCCTTGCATTTCACCCCTCTGCGCAACTGGGGTGACAGAAATGGCGTGCCTCCCTCCTGGCCAGCCGGGCGAGGTGAGCGCAGGGTCTCAGCAACATCCCCAAGCCCTCCCTCCGCCAGGCTCCCTGTTTGTCGCTCCTGGCTAGAAGAGACGCTGGGGCTCTCAGTGGCATCCCTAAGCCCTCTCCCCGCCAGGCTGTTTCCTTCCCTCTCATCCCCACTGGAAGTGTGGCGGCTTTCCCTGCTGGAAGAGGTACTGCTGCTCAATTGGCGCTGGGGCTCTCTGTATGCTAACGGACCCTCCGTTCCCCTCAGCGGGCCAGGTGGTGGTTCCCTGACAGTAGGCAAAGCTAAGTCACCAGCAAACTAAAAAGCTCAACTCTATAGAGTCTATACCAGGGGTGCAGAACCTTTGGGCTTCCAGATGTTGGTCTCCCATCAGCTCCAGTCAACATCATCAATGGCCAGGGCTGATGGGAGCTATAGTCTAGGAAATCTGAAGGGCCACAGGTTCTACACAAATATGTGAAGGCCACTCCCAGCAATACTGTAGGATTTTTTTTTTACTGTCATAGTTCTTTCCACCCCAAGTAACTTTTACCGTTAAAGTATGTTTTCCTGACTTGCTCCCTACCACTTTAGATCTAAACATGATGGGCATGTACTTCTTTTCATGTCTCTGTCTGTGTTGTGTCTAGTTTGGTCCTCAAAGTGTCTTCTCCTGTTTTAAAAGTTTGTTAGGGTTGTCTAACTGTTCAGAACCAAAGAAGTTTGCAGTATTTTAATTCCTAGATGAGGCATTTTCTATTCTTGGTATTCAGTATCCTGATTTTGACATGGTGTTTTTTCAGTCAGCATTGCTTCATATTCATAATCTTTAGAATACAGTAAAATACTGCAGTCTTTTAGTAAAATTTTACCATAAGACCAACATCATTTAATTTATTTGAAGCTACTATACATGTGTAACATATTTTCATCTCTTGTATTTCTCTTTCTCTTTTTTTAGTGAGTGACAGTTGCTTCAGGAACCTTGCAGAGGATCGTAGTGGGATAAACCTTAAAGACCTCGTCCAAGATCCTTCTTTGTAAGTATCTATCTCAATGTATGAATAATGGATTTCTAATTGAGCCACAAATTGATAACGGATCATCTGTAAAATAAATGAACACACAGAAAACCCAAACATTACCACCTCAATAGGTCATGCCAGAGGGATGATTGTGTTCTCAACTAAGTCTTACAATACTCAGTTTCATGCTCAGTCTATAGTGAATAGGAAAATAAAATCTGATAACATGAACTTATTTTCCTCTCATTTTAAAAGAAGACTGCCACCCAGCCATTAATTTTCTGTTGTACACTACAAGTGGAATTGCAACTGACTTTCCAAGCCATTAGGAGTATTGTGTGTTTTATATGTGTAAATCCCACTATTTCCATGTTTTCATCCTGTAACGTTCCATCCCTAGCAGTGGGTGTGACATAGCTGCTGTTGGTAGGAAAGGAAAGGAAAAGGTCCAGCTCACCTGAACAGCCAATTGAAGTCCAGCAGGCATTCACTATAATTTTTGTGGTGGTTGCCATTTTATCACTCTATTTATTTTTTTGATCTCTTGATTAATTAGCACTAAAATGCTTTTCTGGCTATGTTTTTAAAATGAAAGAGTGTTGTAGTGTTATAATGTTAATTACATATATTAAAAATTATTTTAAATAACCCTTTCTGGCCAGTGCCATTATTAACCAAGTTTCTAAAATGGTGGTGAGCATACAGCATTACTATTATTATTATTTTTAAAAACTTATCTGTTTACCACCATTTTAGCAATCTGGATAATAGTGGTTGAAACAAAATAGAAAATTCTTTCCAGTAGCACCTTAGAGACCAACTGAGTTTGTTCTTTGTATGAGCTTGGTATGAGCTTTCATGTGCATGCAGATATCTGAAGAAGTGTGCATGCACACGAAAGCTCATACCAAGAACAAACTCAGTTGGTCTCTAAGGTGCTACTGGAAAGAATTTTCTATTTTGTTTTGACTATGGCAGACCAACACGGCTACCCACCTGTAACTGGATAATAGTGGTTGTGTTTTTTTCTTCTATAGCACATTTTCAGTTTTAAAAAAGCTGAAAATAGAAAAAAAGATAACCACCTCAAAGGTTTTATATTGAGTTGTGATATTGTAGCCAATATCTTCACTTTCCTGGTACTTCGTTGCCTATGTGAAAAGTCCACCTTTTTTAAAAGACAGAAGATTAGTATTATGCTACTTGTCTTTTGAAAGAAATTGGACTTTTGTGGGCTGAGAAAAGATGAAAGAATTTTAGGGTATGTGCAGGACAATACAATGATTGGATGGCATTGTTTGGATGCCCCTCAAAAAGTGAGTATATAAACCATGACAATTAACACTAAGGGCAGTATTCAACTGCATTTTTGTGCTAGTGCAAGGGTATTCCCCCCCCCTCCGTCCCCCATGCTATCCCCCAATCTGGTCTGAAAGGTTGCGGGGGAAACCCAAAACAGATTTAGGAGGTGAACAGTGGGAGGAGTGGTGGACCATTCTGCTGTGTAAGGAGGGATTATTGTACTGATGGAATGATCTGCTTAGCACTTTGTTGAATACAACCCTAAATGTCTAGTGTGGAGATACCTGAAGAAAGAACACACAAACACCTGATTTATAGGTTCTGCCTGCACTGGCATAATTAAGTCAGATATGTTTTTCCTATAATTGCCTTGAACCAGCAAACTTTGCCTAAAGTGTGAGGTTTAAGCATTCTTATAAAGCTCAGTAAGTGTTTCATTTTCATAACTCACTATAAAACTCTGGATTTACTTATCCTGCCTCTAACAAAGAGCAATGTTTGCTTTAATTAGCTTCTCATTAAAAAAATATTTTTAGTGACTCACCAAATTTAAGATTAAGTTGTTAGCAATTTCTTCCCAAGACAGTTTTCCAGCCAGAAATTTGAGTTTCAAATGGGTCGGCCTGGAATTGTGGTGAGAGCCAAGTGTTGCCCCCATTACACTAGGCAAAATGCACCTCAGCCATTGGCAGGCTATGCAAAATGATATGCATTGATGGTTTTAATGAGGCTAATATTTTTTTTTTTAAAAAAAACACCACACAGTTATTCAGCTATCCAAGTCTGAAACCTTATTAGTATTCTAAAGGTCATAACCAGGGTTTCAGTTTAGGACTGGAAACACATTGGAAGTTAGGAAAGCTGTTATAGTAGGAACATGTGACGTTATTAAGGCACAGATAAAGAACCTAACTGGCACATTCTGCATCAATTTCAGTTTTCAAAGCATCTTGAAAGGCAACCTCTTGTCAAGCATATTTCATTAATCAAATCGTGATGTGATTAAAGCATGTGTTGCCACAGCCAGATATGTCTCTTACAGAAACGAGCACAGCTGGTGCACCAGGCTAAGCCAGGCAAAAGCATACCTGGCAACATCCATCACTTGGTTTGTGGATTCAACTAGATCCAGGAACCACCTAGACCACAAACCGTACTTAATTTCTCTGTATGTCCCCCTCCTGCGGTATTTGAGGATGTGCTTGAAAAGTGGTGGGAAAGGGTAGCTGATAAACAAGGGACTGATACTTTTAACAAGGCATTGCATAGCTAAAAGCCAGCTAGGTACTTTGAATGTTTCATTCCTATCTTATTGAGAGTCATATTTCATAATATTTCCAGTGGGGTTTTTTTTGGCTTTGTTTTCATTTAAAAAAAATCTACACTAGTTTTTTTCTATTAATTGACTAAGAAATATTTTTTTCAGCTGTGCTTCTGTGACTTCAGAATTGTGGAAAAGCATATAAAAATAGCACAGAACATTTTAGTGCCCTCTGTGTGTCTCTTTTCCCCCCTCTCTGAACAGATGGGGAGAAAGAGGGAAAAAAGAGTAGGAAAAATAATTTTAATTTCTAATAGGAGGCAAGCCAGGTCAAAGTGTCTACTGACATGGAGAAAATGCAAAAGAGTGCACACCATCTGTACCCAGTCATGAATATCTTAGTATCTTTTCATCTATGGAAAAACAGAAACCAAGCCTGTAAATGGGGAGTCCTAAGCCCAGAATTTATAGAATGAGACTGAGATCTTACCTCAGAAATATTGTGATACCATTGGGCAGCCTTGATCCACCCAGAGCACAAACTCTGCTTAGTCTTTCCAGCAGTCCTACAATACTACGAGTCCTACAATTTTCATCTCCCCACTTATAGCCATAATCCAAGAAGAATATACACACACTGAAAAATATGACAGTGAGTGACAAACTAAAATGATAAAAGTGGCTAGGGACCCTGGTGAAAAGGAATACTTATACTGTAGTCATTTGCTTGCTTGCTTAAAAACTATGCACTGCCATTAACACGTCTCAAGGCATTATACAACAATAAAATCGGTTCCATTAACATTTCACACATATACAATAAAACAGGAAACTAAATCACTGAGCAAATCTTATTTAAGGTCCAGTAAATGTTTGACTTATTCCTACTCTGAAAGTTTGGTAAATGTTAGGGCTCAACCAATAACTGAATGCAGCACATTCCCATGCATGTTTGCTTGGAAACAGGTCCTACTTTGCACAATGTATCTTAATTCTAGTTAAGTTTTCAACCTTAGATTATTCCAGCAGTCTGGAACTTCTGCCCTTTCAGCCATATTAGACCCACCAGGCATCTCCATTTGTCTCCAAAGCAATTTTGGGCAAAACACACTCATCTAGTTGTGGGTCAGTTAGAAAGACCACTATGCCAAAATCAGAGATAACATCAGATGGTGAGAAATGCAGTCTTTTACTGTTAAAGAGCAATCCTAATTATAGAATCATAGAATTATAGAGTTGGAAGGGACCCTGAGGGTCATCTAGTCCAACCCCCTGCAATGTAGGAATCTCAACTATAGCACCCATTGGTAGGGTAAAACTAACGTGTCTCACAATGGTCTGAGGTTTGTCTCTGGTCTTATTGCTTTGGTGCTTAGCACTAAAATAGGAAAATAAAATCCCTCTGGTTGTGTCAGGAAACCCCCCTCCCCAAGGCAGGTAGCACCCCGGGATCGTTTGCAGTACCGGGAACCTCCTCCGTTGTTCACCAGCTCGTCATCCCCCTCCTCAGGAGGAAGCGACCATTCCTCCAGTGGGTAGGGGGAGTTGGAGGCAGGAAGCCGGCGCAGGGGCTGTGAGCAGATCACAGAGCCTGAGCACCAAGGGGAGAGCGGGGAACAGGGACAGTTTCCCACGCTCCGAGGTCGCAGACAGGAAAGACGTGGAAGGGGGAGGCGGGGGTTCAGAATCCCGTGCCTCTTTTGCTGGACAAAGAACCAGAAGGGTTCATTCCTGGACTCTGCAGAGGGTTGAGATGGATGTTTGAACTTTTGCTCCACTGTAAATATTTTGCACAATAAAGAACTTAGTTTTAGAAGTTCTGCGTTTGGCTGATTTCTCATGAGCAACCACTGAACGTCCTTACAGGTTGCTTTTAAGAGATTCACTTAAGAGCAGAGGCACCTTTTTAGCCACACCACTCCAATGCTAGTCTGCACTGACTACACTGACTTGTAGTCAGTAGGGTTTCAGGTTGAAGTCTTTCCCAATCCTACCCAAAGATAACCAGGAATTGAACCTGGGACCTTTTGCATGTAAAGTATGTGCTCTGCCACCAATCTACAACTCTTCCCTCAACTGAGGAATAAGCATGTGTTAATCAGGGAAGACAGCACTGAGCTGACAATGAGGCACTCTCTTCCCACAACTTATCCAATAGGTGTTCAACATCTTCAGTGGGCAGAAAAAAGGCTGAAATCCATCTTGGAAAGACATCTGAAGGGATAGCTTGATGTTCAACTTGACAAGCAACACCAGCAGATAGACCACATAGGGTGGGCAATGAATCAGGCTGTCTTCTGTCAGACCACTGAAGAAGTGTGCATGCTCACGAAAGCTCATACCAATAACAAACTTAGTTGGTCTCTATGGTGCTACTGGAAGGATTTTTTTTTATTTTTTATCTTGTTTTGACTATGGCAGACCAACATGGCTGCCAACCTGTAACTTATCAGAACAATCATTCAGGGACCAAGAAGAGGACAAAGTCCTCACCAAGTCCCCCCCCCCTTAGTGGTCTTTGTGATTGAGGATCCCTGAATACCTTTCTCAAAACCCACTCCTTTACCCTTAGATGCAACTATTTCAGCTGATTCTTTGTTGATTTGCAGTGAAATGGTGCCCTCAGTCGATGTTCACTTTCCTTGTATCACGGAACACCTTAATTACTGTATATTCTGGCATATAAGACTACTTTTTAATCCAGGAAAATCTTCTCAAAAGTCGGGGGTCGTCTTATACACCCAGTAGAGAATCTGCAGTCAAGTATATCTCAAACTCTATATTTTAACTGGAAAAGTTGGGGGTTGTCTTATACACCCAGTCATCTTATACGCCGGAAAATACGGTATATGGTCTTCATATACTTCAATATATGGAAGGCCTTTCTTGATTTCTGCATATAATGGAAGAAATCGCCTACTACAGTCTTAGTGTGTAATGTCTCATATTTCTCCAGAAATACATCTGACCTCCAGCCTCTTACCTTCAGGCATAACTGGATGAACAGAAAATCACAACCTCTTAACTTTTAAAAATTCCACAGAGGCACATCTTTTTGATTTCGCCTCCACTAGGTCATTATGCCTCCTCATGTAGCCTGATTGTTGTGCAGCTTACTCTTTTACAGTGTGTTTTCAAGCTCCATAAGAACTGTCTCATTGAATTGTCTTCTTTGCTCACCTGGTTACTTGTAAGAAGAAGAAATTGCAATTTTTTGATGTTTTCTGAGTTCTCAGATTCCTTATTAGTCATACACTAAGGTTGCTTCTAGAAAACCTGTTTGTTGAGAATTCATCCTGAGTTCCAGTTACAGGTAGGTAGCCGTGTTGGTCTGCCATAGTCAAAGCAAAATAAAATATCTGAAGAAGTGTACATGCATACGAAAGCTCATACCAAGAACAAACTTAGTTGCTCTCTAAGGTCATCCTGAGTTGTTTGTGTGGAGGTTAGATGGCACTTGCTATTAACTGAGCAATTTATTTTGATTTCTTTGTGATGTTGTCTCAAGCAAGCATTATCATATACTTTCCAGTGGATTTCCCCACAAAAGACTGGTTTTTTGGTGGGGCAGGCAAGGTTTCTTTGTAAAGAATCTCCAACTGTAATTGCACAATCTGAGTTTGCCTGTGTGTGATTGTTGCTGGGGATTTTTTTTAACGCATGGGATTCCTTCTGAAAGCACCCTAAACCACAAGAACAATTTTGTAGCCTGTTTGTTTCCTGTCATCCTGCATTGTTCAAGCATTCCTATCTAAATCTAGATGATTAAAGGAATTCATTGCTTTGGTTTACAAATTTGCCTTTGTCAGAGTATCCTGGCTTTTTCCATTAGAAGAGCAGCTATATCTACCGCCTTTGAGGAAAGGACCCCCATACAAGAAATATTTGCATCTACAGATGAAGGGTGGTATACAATATATATAAGAAATTTGATAAATAATGTGGAGTGCTGTTGTATAATTGGAAATTAAGCCAATTCCTGCCAATTTATTAACTTCCACCTTTTAACATAGAAATAGGTAAACTGTTGCAGTTTTCTTTTAAAAACTGGTGGCTATTTCTACTTGGATGGACCTTATTTTGGTTTGTTAATTCAGGAAGGTGTTAATTTATTGGATAAAATACTTTTTGGTTTCATTGGCCTTTACTGGTTGACTCCTTTTGGGGAGGTAGCCGTGTTGGTCTGCCATAGTCATATTTCAGTGTATCTGAAGAAGCGTGCATGCACATGAAAGCTCATACCAAGAACAAACACAGTTGGTCTCTAAGGTGCTACTGGAAGGATTTTTTATTTTTTATTTCCTTTTGGGGAGTTTTGGTCTTTTCAGGAGTGTGTGTGTGTGTGTGTTAAATCTTACAAAAGGAGCTATCTCTCCCTATATTTATTTTTATTGTAAACTTGTTCAGGGTTTCCCTCAGTGTCATTTTAAACACACAATTATGGAATGAAATTGTGGGAGAGAGAAAATTAAACCCAGATTTATTATTTATTTTTTTTACTTATAAATCCAAGAGTTTGTAGCAGGAGACTACTTCTAGGAGGTGAACAGATTTGTCTCTGCATACATTGCCTTTTGTACTGTAAAACAAAATGGTCAATTGTTTTCTTCCTTTTGTGTTTATATAATGCAAAACCCTGTACCAAACAAATCATTAAAATAAGCACATGAGACAAAATGGTCATAAATACATACTGAAAAATTTGTTCAAAACACGGGAACTTGAGAAATAAAAGTCCAGGAATTTCTATAAGGAAAATACACTTGAAGAATTCACATTTCCCTTGGCACCAGTAGTTCCTAGCTTTCAGCTTTAACATCAGTTCAGCTGTATTTAGAATCACCTTTAGTTGTAGCAAAAGTCCAAATAGCACTTATTTTGAATTACAGGTGGGTAGCCGTGCTGGTCTGCCATAGTCGAAACAAAATAGAAAATTCTTTCCAGTAGCACCTTAGAGACCAACTGAGTTTGTTCTTGGTATGAGCTTTCGTGTGCATGCACACTTCTTCAGATACCAAATTTTGAATTTTCTTCAGATACTTATTTTGAAGTTCATTTTTCATGATGCCTTACTCGGTAATCTCAAATTCCCCCAGCCCTCTTACCTTACAATTTGAACTTCATTATTATTATTACTTAACTCAATTTCAGAGAATTTCTGCTGTGAAAAACCTATAAAGTTAAGTTTCCTTGTTAAGGAAAAACCAACATCCATCACATATGGAACGGAGGGGCATCTCTACTTCTACACTTATGCTACCAGTGAAATTTATCACCACTTGGGGGGGGGCTGCTTTGGATAATTCCCCAGTCCTTTGGAGCTGATTATGGGACCACAGAGCTTTATTGTTGTTTAGTCATGTCCTACTCTTCGTGACCCCATGGACCAGAGCACGCCAGGCACTCCTGTCTTCCACTGCCTCCTGCAGTTTGGTCAAACTCACATTACTAGCTTCGAGAACATTGTCCAACCATCTCATCCTCTGCTGTCCCCTTCTCCTTGTGCCCTCCATCTTTTCCAACATCAGGGTCTTTTCCAGGGAGTCTTCTCTTCTCATGAGGTGGCCAAAGTATTGGAGCCTCAGCTTCAGGATCTGTTCTTCCAGGGAGCACTCAGGGCTGATTTCCTTAAGAATGGATAATCAGTGCATAGGAAGTAGCCTTACTTAGCTTTCTCTTCTTGTCACACAGCTAAAAGAGCAAAAACACGAAGATGTGGAATACCTGCCTTACAACCACTCTATATTCCCTTTGTCACTTCTCCACAGTCTACAACCCACTGAAAAATGTGCATTTTCCAGATTCCTTCTTCATGTAGCCCTGGAAGATGCTGTAAATCAGGCTTCCTCAACTTCAGCCCTCCAGATGTTTTGAGACTACAATTCCCATCATCCCTGACCACTGGTCCTGCTAGCTAGGGATCATGGGAGTTGTAGGCCAAAAACATCTGGAGGCAGGCGCGGAGGAAGCCTTCTCGCTACCCGGGGTGGCGCGTCGTGATTTGATGATGGACTGCACATGCGTGAGCACTCCATCGTCAGGCCGCTTCTGTGGCGACCTTTCGAGCTGCAGACCTAAAAGGCGGCTTGTGGGGCTGCCGTGCGCGATCGGTGGCCCCACGAGCCGCCTTTTCGCTCTGCGCCTCGCAAGGTCACCGCAGAAGCAGTGGTGGCAGCCCGGCGATGGAGTGTGCACATGCGACATTTCGCGCAGGCACACTCGTCTGGGTCGGCGCTGCTGCTTCCGCGGCAACCTTGCAAGCCACAGAGCGAAAAGCAGCAGGGGCGGGGCAGCCCCATGAACCGCAGCTCCAAAGCGGCGCTGGCGGGCGGGCCCCGGGGCGGAGCGGCTTCACTCCACGGCTTGCGAGCAGGCCGTGGAGCAGGTTTGTGAGCAGCCTGTGGGGCGAGGCTGCCTCGCTCCGTGGCTTGCTCGGGGCCTGCCAGCGGGGCGGGGCCGGACCGGCCCAAGTGTCACCCCCCCTCCCCTGGAAAATGGGGCGGCTCGCCCCCATTGCGCCCCCTCGTGACGCCGCTGTCTGGAGAGCCGAGATTGAGGAAGCCTGCTGTAAATGATAGAAAGAAGGAATAAAATCTGGGAATTGGAGTTGGTAGCGAGATGGTTAGTGGTGGTAGTTTATAGATGGTAGTGATAGGGGGCAAGATTTGCCTGATAGTTCACTACTTGCTAAATGCTACACTGCAAGATAAGGTTTTGAAATCTTTTTATTAATTATGTTATTCAGAAAACCAAAACATTGGGAAGTTAGGATTGAAAAAATGATGTCCTTTGGCAGGTACTATAACTGTAGCTGGTTTGCAGTGGAAAGAGAAACTTCTCCAGCAAAATTTCATCAGCTTTGAAGAATATCATTGTGAGTTTGGAAGCATACACTTTTGGCTGCTTAAAATAAGAAGCATTACAGCTATGAAACACAACTTGACATTTATCCAGGATAGTAATATGCATGAATAAGCATTTCAAGTCAGGTGATAGGGCTTGGAGAAAAACCAAGTGAGGCTTTGATTGCCGCTGCAAGGGATAGCATTGCTTTTTGTGCTCTGAAAAAGATATTCAAGGTAAAAAACAGCCTACTGCCATTATGGTGATTTGCATTAAAGCCTATTAATAGTAACTCTGCTTTAAAATAGTGGTTTTTGAAGGAATGTTTTTTATCTTTAGTTTGATGCTCTGTGGGCTTCCTATCCTTTTGTAACCTAGTTGTCTCTAGGTTTTCCATAGGGACCAAATACTAGTTTTTAAAGTAGCTTCACTGTGGTCCATCATTGAGCTTGTTGTCTTAACACTTTCTTTTTCCTGTCACCAATTTTGTGCTGGGTAAATATGCTCGAATAAGATAGATAGAACATAAATTGGAATTAGGAAAATCAAGACGGTAAATAAATATAGCCTTCTATTTCGTAATTACAAAAACTTACAGGGTGACCATATTTGGAATACTATAAATAATTCTGGTCACTGCACCCCAAAAAGGATATTGTAGAGTTGGAAAAGGTTCTGAAAAGGTCAACCAAGATGTTCAAAGAGATGAAGCTACTCCTTTATGAGGAAAGGTTGCAGCATTTGAGACTTTTTAGTTCAAAGAAAAGGCCAATAAGAGGCAAAATGATAAAAGTTCATAAAGTTATGCATAACGTGAAGAAAGTGGACAGAGAAATAATTTTATCCCTCTGTCGTAACTGCAATGCATAGACATCTAATGAAGCTGAATGTTGGAAGATTGAGGACAGATAAAAAAGTAGTTATTCACATAGCGCAGTAAAACTATTGAACTTGCTCCCATAGGAAGCAATGATGACCACCAACCTGGATGGTTTTAAAAGAGAATTGGACAAATTAATGGAGAATAAGTCTATCGATGGCTACTTGCCATGATGGCTGTGTTCTTCCTCCACTGTCGGATGCAGTATTGTCTCTGAATGTCAGTTGCTGGAAGCCTCAGGAGGGAAGGGTGCTCTTGTGCTCAGGCCCTGCTTGTTGGTTTCCCACAGGCATCTGGGTGGCCATTGTGAAAACTGGATGCTGAATTAGATGGGCCATTGGCCTGATCCAGCAGGCTATTCCTATGTTCTTATGACGGGGCAATGTTGCTGATTCATGCACATGCTCCACAGTGTCCAGTGACTGTACACAGGGGCTGAGTTTCACACACTATCCATTCAAGTTGCAGCAATCACCACACAGTTAGTTGAATTAGAGGTTGTTTCTGTTTTGTAGTTTATGTATACACACATTGTAGTTTACATATGCATAGTTGTCTTCATTGTTCAAGTAATGAAGTAAAGTCACTGAACTGATATGCTTGATTGGAATAATGAAATGGAGTGTGGAATAGGGTCAGTAATGCAAAGTGTTATGAAAAGGTGTTATGTGTAGTGTTTATTGAAAAAAAAAACCAGAATAATTGATCTGGTTAGAGGAGGCAAATCACTCTTACAAAAATGTTTTTCTTGCCAAGTAGAGTGGGGTTTACTGAAGGAAGGGAGAAATAATTCTGTGATAATTCATTGATTGCTGTACTGCTACATATTTTTGTGCCCTTCCCAAAGGAGTACTTGCTTTGAAAATATCCATCCCTGTATAAAAAGTACTGTCTTTAGGTTGAAGCAAGGAACATAATTTATTACCTAGTCCCCATTGTAATAAATAACTGCACTTTAGGGAGTCATCAGCCCACCAACTGTATCTCAAAATGGCTTTTAAAAAGCATTCTTCTTTGTCTAAACAATGAGAGTTGGAATGTTTTATGGGGATTTTTTTTTCAAGTTCTGCATATTTCTCCCCTCATGAAGCTTCAGATCTTTATCATGTTTAATGAGCTGGCCGGTCAAGCATCTGATGCCCCAGTGGGAACTTTCAAAGTCACTGAGCACATTTTCCTTAAACCTAGCTGACATTCCTGTCTGTTGGATTTAATGTGTGGCATCCATAGATAAATTACCAATCATATGGAGCAGACAAAAATTGCTCCACCATGCTGTAAATATGCAAGCATTTTTTTTTTGCACAATTTTAAGATTCTGTCCAGATTTGGAAGCAGTTTAAATGCTTTTTTAAATATATATTGAAACTAAGAATTAGAAACCCAGCTGCCCATTGCCGTATTCTCAGATAAGTTCAGCCTCACTGCAAAAAGGATATTGCAAAGCTGGAAAAGGTTTAGAAAAGGGCAACCAAAATGATCAAGGGAACAGAACAACTCCCCTTTGTGGAAAAACTACAATATTTGTATCTTGTTTGTGTAGAGAAAAGGTGATGGGGGCCAGGGAATGATAGATGTGTATAATATGCATGGTGCTGAGAATGTAGGTAGTTTTTCTCCCTCTCATAATACTAGATCCCAGGGTCATCCCATGAAGCTAAATGCTGGAAGATTCAATGCAAATACTTCCTCATAGTCAAACTATGGAATTCACCCTCACAAGACATAGTGATTGCCTCCAACTTTGATTGTTTAAAAAGGGGAGGTTAGATGATTTCATGAAGGATAAGGACATGAATGGCTACTTGCCCTGATGGCTATTTACTATCTCCAGTATTAGAGGCAGTATGCCTCTGAATGTGTCTCCGAAGGCCACTTGCTGGGAATCACAAGTATGGGGAGTGTTCTTGCATTCCATTTCTGCTTCCAGGTTTCCTGTAGGCCACTCTGAGAACAGGATGCTGGACTAGATAGGCCTTGGGTCTGATCCAGCAGGGCTCTTACATTCTTAAGCTCAGATTGAATGGACTCAGATTTAATAACACCAAATGATCTGAATAGTTTCTTTTTACCTTTTATATTCCACTACTGTCACCAAGTTTGTCACGTATTATTCACCATGAATACCTGAATTTGGGGTGACTGTTCAAATCCTTAAAACATTAATTTTATGGAAGACATAGCAGCATTAACTATTTTTCCTTCTGAGAGAATGGAAAATCTCAATCTCTGAGCCTGTTTATTTTTACTCTTTTATTTTTTCACAGAAATTTTCAAAACAGGAGATCTATTCTCCTAGTCTTATTCCAAACCTAAGAATCTTCTCAACGCTTTCTCATAGTCCAAAACCCACTAACTGTTTTAACAAACAAATCCTGAACATTCTGTCTTCTTGTGTACTCTCCCTCCCCTCCCCTAACATTCAATCTTTTAAACAATTCTTTCCTTCATCCAGTCACACTGCAGAGTGCAGCTGACTAGAAGGGTAATCAGCCACAGGGAAGGCTTGAGGGCTGGCAGGAATCCAACTGTGAGCAATCTGAAATAAGGATTTACCTTATGTCCAGTGTCACATTTGGGGAGTAATGTAGAATGCACCAAGCACTTGATGACCCAGAAAATGATTTTGAGGGCTAAAACTGTGGGTGGCTTTCCCAATGTTCCACAGTTAACTCAATGATTTCTGTGAACAGAAGGCCTCAAATTCACAATCATGTAGGAAACATTGAAATATGGAGTATGTGTTCATGGGTTTGAGCACTAGAGCCCTGTAAATGGAACCTACAACAAAATGTTGCAGTATATCCTCACTACAGTCGTACTTCTTGTTACGAATGCTTCAGGATGCGTACAACACAGGTTACGAACCCGGAAATAACGGAACGTATTACTTCTGGGTTCGGCGGTTCATGCATGCGCAGGTGCATCAAACGACGTCACGTGCATGTGCAGAATCACGCCGCACACATGCGCCGCTTCAGGTTACGCACATCACGGGTTACGAACGGAGTTCCGGAACGGATCCCATTCATAACCAGAGGTACCACTGTACCTGGCAATTCAGAGTGCCCAACCTCGTGCTTTTTTCCAGGATACACCATTACAGCCATCCCAGTCCCTTCTCCTCCTCCCCTCCTCCCACAACAGTTAGTCAACATCTCATGATTACTGAACGTGCTTAGTCTTTGTTGCGGGGCTATCTGCCCCATATTTATATTTATATATTATTTTAATAAAAAATAAGAGTGTGAGAGACTAATGCTAAAAAGTTACTAAGAGGTGAAAATTGAGCTGGGGAAGTCCAGTTCTGAAGTCCTAAATTTGCATATTTTATCAAAGAAAATAGATCAGAACGGCATTATAGCTAGCTTTGGTTCCTTTGCTGTGACACATGTGATTGTAGTGCATTGCTTGGAGGGCACCCAAGATGAGCATGGACATTTTCTTCCAAGAAATTTACTTTGTTCAATTCTTTAAAACTGTCAGCTAATAAACCTTCTATGTGAATATGATGGATGACAGTGATGGTATAGTTTTCCTTTTTGTACACCCCCCCCCCTTTAAAAAGTCTGCCCAGCTCCTTGTAGAATTTCTAAGCTCTTTTTGCCCAGGATCTTTCTCTTTAGTCCAGCTCCAGGAAAAAGTAAAGAGAGAAGCTCTAGATTTATGTTCCCAAAGCCCAGTGGATATAGAACTTAACAAAACCTTGTGAAATACTGGTATCCTTAAGACACATGTGGTGAAAATTCCAGTGAGAAATTCCAAAGAATTGCCTTTTAAAACCAAGGAAGCCAAATGTAAAAATATAAATATTTTTTTTGGAAAGGGAAAGAAGGAAAAAGCAAAGGTAACAGTCACATACATATATACACTTATGCATGGAAATAAAATCAATAAAATCAGCCTAATTTAGCTATATGTTGTACATTTCCTGATTGAACAAAATCACAGATGACAGAGCATGTGCATAGTTTGCTGTACTAAAGGGGTTTCTGAGAAATAGCGTATTTGAATTCCTGATCATCCAACTGTTCATGGATTAAAAACGCCTGGGCTCAGTAATCCATGTTCTGATAACATCCTGTAGAGATTACTGTAACACATTCTACATGGTGCTACCCTTGAAGAAGGGGAACTGCAGCCAATACAGAATATTGCAACTCACAGCAAACCGGGGAGAGAGTTGATCCTTCCATTTGGCAAGCTGAAAAACTTGCATTGACAGAACAATTGCAATAGCCCTATATTGAATTCCCCATTGTGTTATTTTGTTCTTGGTTGGGTTTTTTTGTACTGTAAGTGCTTTATGCAATTTTATATTGTTTGCCACCCTGGGTTCCTTGTGAAGAAAGGGTGGCACATGAAGTAAATAAATTAATATGTTTCTAAGAAGGCAAGGATTGGGGATAAAGTCTCACTTATTTGTGGGAGCTTGTGGCTAGATAAATAAGCTTCTTTCTTAAGACAGCATGCCATTTTGTCCAGTAGAGAAGAAATCTTCATTTTTGATGTTAGTAGTTTAGGTGGCCAATGAGACTTTTACTTAGAGGACAAATCCACCTCCCTAATGCTCTGAACTTAGATTATGAAAGTCCTTGTCAATTCCAATTACAGGGGCCATGTGAGAAGAGCTTAACTCCTGGATGTATGTTCAGAGACAAAACTCTGGATATCTGTTTACCTATAACAGTGAACTACGAATAATGTGGGTTGGTGGAATGATTTTTATTATTTTTTGGTTGATGTTGAAGCCAGGAAAACCGTTATATGGCCACAGTCTTAAGATGGAAATCATAGTTTTAAGTTTATGACTGCATTCATGGCTTCAACATCGGCTAAAATGTTTTCTTCTCCCCCTGCATTGCTCTGTTATTTATATATTCATTTATATACTGCTTAACTATAATAGTCTCTAAGCAGTTTACCATCTAGCCGACAAGGTTCTGGAGAACTTGGAAGCTTGCACACTATATTGTGATATTTTGGTTGGCCTAGTATTGACCTAATATGGATTTTGGAATTTTCTTATGGTTTCTAATAGTAAAACACGGGTGGTATTTTAGTAAAACACTATTTTACTAAAATAGTAAAAAATTTCTTATGGTTTCTAATAGTAAAACACGGGTGGGACGCGGGTGGCGCTGTGTGTTAAACCACAGAGCCTAGGGCTTGTTGATCAGAAGGTCGGTGGTTCGAATCCCCATGACAGAGTGAGCTCCCATTGCTCGGTCCCTGCTCCTGCCAACCTAGCAGTTCGAAAGCACCGCAAAAAGTGAAAGTAGATAAATAGGTACTGCTCCGGCGGGAAGGTAAACGGCGTTTCTGTGCGCTGCTCTGGTTTGCCAGAAGCGGCTTAGTCATGCTGGCCATATGACCCGGAAGCTGTATTCCAGCTCCCTCGTCCAATAAAGCAAGATGAGCGCCACAACCCCAGAGTCGTCCACGACTGGACCTAATGGTCAGGGGTACCTTTACCTTTACCTAATAGTAAAATAGGATATTTTTTCCAAATAGGATCAAAATAGACTTACCCAACATGAATCCTGCCCACCCAAAGGATTGTGTACTGCTTGAAATACTGCCTCTTGATTGGGAAAAAAATGCATGCAGGCAATTCCCCTGCTTAAAATTGCATAAGCATGTATTGGATGTTTTTATCCCCAGAATATCCCTTATGGGGAACGAGATTGCTGTGCTCTGCCTCCAAACTGCTTTGGACATCCATGTGTGACTGCATTTTAAACTAGCTATTTGCTAATCGATTACTACTGAATTGACTACTGAATTGACATAATGCATACTGAACTATATTTGGACTTATTGTAGTCATGCACATACTACATTGACCCATATATGGATATTTAGTGTTGTCAGAGCACACCAGTTAGGTGAAGTAGAAAGGAGTACCCCCACTGCCACCCCAGTATGCAGAGTCAAGATCAGGAAGAATATTGTTTCAGCTTGACCATATTGTTGCTCAGCTCAGTTAGGAGTGAAAGAACATTCCTGGCCACTGGCCATGCTGGGGCTGAATACAGTTTATCTAGCAACAAGTGGAGGGCCACAGAATCTCCACATCTCCTCCTGAAAGGACTAAAGTCTTTAAATCAGTGAAGTTTATTGTCAGAATTTTATATATACAATCAAACAAAATGTTGCATGCACAGGGTTAACTGAACTAAAACAACTGATCTCCAAAAGTGTTGGTGATTTCTGGGGAAAACATCAAGGTTGATCAAGGTAGTACGTAGTGGTCTGGATCACCACAAATACACTTTAGCCTATACATTTTCTGTTGTTGAAAAGCAAACATCATTCTAAATTGTGGATTGGAAGAAATTCTAATTTGATTTATTTTAATTCACATCTCTTAGTATAATCAAGATTATATATACATAATATTTAAGTCTGTGAATATGTATACACTGTATAAAGTATATGATGAGTATAATAAATGCTGGCACTGTTTTTTTCTATAAACACCTTCTGTGTTTTGAATTAACAATCCAACTACCACATTTTTCCATGTGCAAGATGACACCCATACTTACCATATTAACCCAATTTATCATTAAAAATTTTAAGAAAAAAGTTGTCTTATACATGAAAAAATAATACAGTGAACACACAGTAAAAGTGCTGGTAATTCAGTGTTTACTGGGGAGAGTCCCCTAGTGGATTTCATATGTTATGCCTATCCCTTTAGTTATGCATATGACAGTGTCGTGCAATGGTTAGATAAGGGAAGGTTGCCAACTTCGGAGGCCCGTAGGCACCTGCCTCCTGCAACCACACACTCCCTGACCTCTCCAACACCTATGCCATCACATACCCCCCACTCCCCCTAAACACTGAAACAATAAATTTAACGGAACCTAATATTTTCATATGTTTCCTTTCCAAAAACCACAGAAATCAATGATAAAAAAACTTGTCAGTTTTCTCATATTTGCTCGAGCTCCACAAATGTGTGAAATTGAAAGCCAAGAATGATTTGCATGCAGATACAGCCCGTGATCAGTAATGATGTTGTGCAACATCACAAATTGTACTTGCTTATAACTTACCTTTCATGAATCTACGGTTTTTCTTGGTCTTTTAAGCACAAATCCAAATAGGAAGGATGAAGTAAATGCTTGGGATCACCAAATATGTCTCATTTTGTCCTCTTCCTGTTTTGCCTTATGAAGTAGCTAAGCCTTGCTGCATTGTCAGAGGAATCTTCCTGTGAGTCAACCATGCCTATTTGTTGCTGACAGGATGAATTAAATAGTGGGAAATGAGGGTCTCCTCTGATGCAGAAGTGGTACTTGGGGTGTGGTGCATGTAGCTCTGTTTCATAGCACCATTGTGACTAATGATGATACCAGTAATGAAAAATGAGAATACAGTGGTGCCCCGCTAGACGAATGCCTCGCTAGACGAAAAACTCGCTAGACGAACGGCATTCGCTAGCAGAAGGCTGCCCCGCAAGACAAAAAGAAAAAAAAAATCCGGCGCAAAACCTCCGCGCTGCATTGACGCTTCGCTAGACGAAAAATTCGCTCTACGAAGACACTCGTAGAACGAATTATTTTCGTCTAGCGGGGCACCACTGTATGAAACTCTGTTTTATAGATTTTAATGAGGCAACAAGAAACGGCATATCTTTGCAGCGTGAGGCCAGTGAACATACAGAGTTTGAGAAGACATGGATTGCTTCATTTTTTACATTCCAGTGCATTTGTAGGGCAATACCTCTTCCCCTATAAAAGGTGTTCACAGGGACTTACATAAAATAGGAAGTTTGACAGCTGAGCTGTGAAACCTTAGTCCATATATATTTTTCTGTTTTGATGTGGTGTGGGGAAAGTGAAATTTGAAGAAAAGAGGTGGTGAGCTGGAAGAGGATGCAAAACCCTTCCACATATTACTGCAGCACTATACCATGTATCCTGTTTTATTTGCAACAAGCAACTCAAGTTCCAAATCAATCCCTGATGTCTTGCAGTGTGCCTTCTGCTGGAAATCTCAACATGGTAGTGAATGAATATTCTGCTGTTGCTCTTGTTCTTGACATTCCATCTTACTGTACTGCCACACACAAAAACCCTTTGTGGTATGTAGGGATAACGGATAATTATGACAAAAACAAATGGTTGCAGAAATTACTGCTGTAAGCTATGAACATTTACTTGGATGTAAGCTACATTAAACCCAGTGAAACTTATTCTGAGTAAACGTGTAAGATTATACATGTAAATCTCATATATAAGATTGGGTTTTTACTCCAAATACCATCAGAACAGTAGTCTATGATGCTATTAGCTGTGTCTTTAAAGTACTCTTTTACACTAAAAAGTGAAGGGAATGAGAAGGCTGTGAATATGATATAGCATACACAGGATTTCTAGTTTTCTCTGGCTGGGTGCTAACAGCTGGGTGCACGGCGGGCAAAAAAATCAGCAGGTGAATTGCTCCCATTACTGCGTATTCCTGCTAGGAAAGCTTTATCCATTGGATTTCTACATACCATAAGGCTACAGGGGAAAAAGTTGAAACATCAGACTTTCAAGACTCCCATGAAGAAATTGAAGATTGTTCAGAAATCGCAATAACAGCATTTCAAAGAATACAATGCTGTGTATTTTTACTATGGAGAAAGCCTCTCTAATATCTTTTGGATTTTCTTTTTAAGTAAACATACAGACTAAGGCTGCAATCCTAGACCCTTACCTGGAAGTAAGCCCAGTAGTTTTAATTGTAGTGCCCCTTCGTTGGAATGATGGACGGTTAATATCCAAGACTTCTTTATCAATGGATAAAATTTCTGCGTGCTAAGCGTGCTTCTTTACTGATATCAGAGAATGAAAAAAATTTTTTTGCAGCTGTTGCTCATGTCATAGGACTTTTGGAGTTGGAAGCTCTTGGGTGGAAGTCTTATCAGCTACTGCAGCAAAAACAAGGAATAATTTTATTGCGTAATTATAATAAGTTGTATTAATGAAACTGTTAAATATTTAATGCTGCAATCCAGTTTATGGATTGAATTCAGTGATGCTTACTTATGAATAGACATTTATAGACTTGCCCTGTATGCAATTGTACATTTTTTCAAAACTGAGAAAAATTTGCTCAGTCCTCTTTTTCTCTTCTGGAGCTTCAGATGGAGGCTCCCCCCCCCCCGTAACTGTTTGCCCCTGCCTTTAGAGCCTCAGGGGTCCACCTTTGTCCCACACCTCGCTTCTCAGTGTCAAGCTTCCCTCTTCCCCTTGTACCACCCCCTAGCAGCTTCCCTGCTTTCTCTCCTCCTGCCCCATCCCACAGACTACCATCGTTCACACTTGAGAAACAGTGTGGTATAGTGGTTAAGAGCAGTAGACTCATAATCTGGCGAACCAGGTTCACGTCTCCGCTCCTCCACATGCAGCTGCTGGGTGACCTTGGGCTAGTCACACTTCATTGAAGTCTCTCAGCCCCACTCACCTCACAGAGTTCACCTCACAGAGTGTTTGTTGTGGGGGAGGAAGGGAAAGGAGAACGTTAGCTGCTTAGAGACTCCTTCAGGTAGTAATAAAGCGGGATATCAAATCCAAACTCTTCTTCTTCTTCCCTACCCTTTACCACAGAAAATAATCTTCCCGGGTGACCTCATTTCCCCTTCTCAGCCGTCCCTACAGGATGTAACAGAGTAGTGAGCAACTAAAGGGGGAAAAAGCTTTTCAAATGAACACAAATAGATTTGTGTAGAGAGAATGGCTGTACAGAGCTACACATGATAGAAGCACCAATTTCATGTACACAAAGAATCTCTGTGGGGAAATGGCTAATTGATGGGTAATTAGTTACTTCATTTGCTATGAAAAGACAATGACAAAACATACACATATTTTAAAGAAGCACAAAGCACTTCAAAGGCAGCGAGAAAGGGGGGATGCAGAGAAGGCTGTGAAATCTTGTAGTTAATGCAATAATTATGCCTCAAAATAATTAAGATTCTGCCCATGGTGTGGACAGTGAGAAGAATAATGTATTTGGCAGCAACAAAACTGCAGCAGAACAGAGACAACTTGTCTTAGGGTGAATACATGATGCAATGAACATTACTAAATTAATATATCCCTACTGGTGAGTCTGTATAAGGATAAAGGTAAAGGTACCCCTGACCGTTAGGTCCAGTTGCAGACGACTCTGGGGTTGCTGTGCTCATCTCGCTCTATAGGCTGAGGAAGCCAGCGTTTATCCGCAGACAGCTTCCAGGTCATGTGGCCAGCATGACTAAGCCGCTTCTGGCGAACTAGAGCAGCACACGGAAATGCCGTTTACCTTCCCGCCGGAGCAGTACCTATTTATCTACTTGCACTTTGACATGCTTTCGAACTGCTAGGTGGGCAGGAGCTGAGACTGAACAATGGGAGCTCACCCTGTCACAGGGATTCGAACTGCCAACCTTCTGATCAGCAAGTCCTAGGCTCAGTGGTTTAGACCACAGCACCACCCGCGTATAAGGATGGAGCTACAATAAAGTTTCTTCCCACTATAACCTATCCTGCTAACTACTGACGTAAGCAATAAACAAACATGGGTCAACTGTTAGGAGTATACTTCTACCAATACAGTTAGACCTAGGTGCTTCATAAGGCAATGTAGGACTGGAACAATGTGGGTCATTTTTGCTCTATCACAAGCACTTCTTAATCCCCTTCTCAATTTGGGCCTTAAAAACCCCAAAAGGAAAAGTGTGGGTGCATGGAGGGTAAGTTGTAAGCAAGTATCACTTGTGGTGTTGTACATCATTACTGATCACAGGGTACATCTGTTAAGACATCAGCTTTCACTTCTGGTTTGTGGACTTTTAGCCAACATAAGATACCTATAACTCTGAACATAAACAGCATTCCCCCCCCCCCCAATATTGAATATAACCTATGAGAAAGTAGAGCACATGCATGATAGATCTGATAAAATGTGAGTAGTGTGTGCTTTAGGAGGGAAACACTCAATTTTAATAATTAGTTTTTGGATGGCAGTGAAAGATATTGTATTATTTGAATATTATTATCTACTGAGCAAAAGATCATGTTAATTGAAGTGGCATCTGAGCACTTCTGCAAATAACAACAACTAGGCTAGATGGAGTTATTTTTAGATTGCTTCACTGAATTCAGCTGACTCATTTATTAAGGTTTTAAAAGTGGCTTGGTTTATTGCAATTTTCTAAACATAAAATTGTATATAATGAAATTACATGAACAAAGCAATATGGACCAGTCCCAAAACAACTATAATTTTATTTGAAATCTGATTTCATACTAAATGCTTTTCTAAACATGGGTGGTAATAGGGAGTGAAGCGTACTATTTCAATACTTCAATTATTCATGACTGTTGTACAACACAATTCAACACATACCAAGGCATTCTGTATATTCAACAACAAAAGACCTGATGTGGAAGAAATCAGTATGATAAAATATTTTATTTTCCATATTCTGTAGTTTGGGATGACAGACCACAAACAATAAGGCACGTTCTTCCCAAATGTGTTCTTTGATTTGGTCATGCTTTCTCTGTATAAAAAGAGTTTTTAATACAATTTGGCAAAGCATTTTTTAATATTAGAAGTATAGTGCATGTTACTAGCATTATTTTTAGAAATGTGTGCAGCAACCTATGCTAAACCAGTCAATAATAGCTTTCTATAGTAGTATTAAAGTACTATTAAGAATTTCTAAAGCTTTCTAGCTCACCCAGATAAGTTCTAGCAGCTCTTTGTCATTTCTCCTGAAGTTAGCAAGCAAGAGGAGAAAGTTGCTGATCTTAAGACAAAGATGTAGCAAGCTAGAACTAAATCCACAGTTGATCATGGAGTAGTACAGCCATCCCCAGCTTGGTACCTTACATATGTCTTGAACTACAAGTTCCATCAGCCCCAGTCAGCATGACCAATGGTCTGTAATGATGGGAGTTGTATTCCCAGGATGGGGAAGGCTAGTATGTAGCCATACAGTTTGGCTAAAAAAATACCAAACAGATGAGGAGTGCAAGTTTTGCTCTGCACACCCAAAATACAAGACTTAAATGTCAATTTACGGTAACTCTTGCTCTCTAACCCTAATTTGAAAAAAGGACATGGTTAGTGATAAGAAACAGCTGGTTTTTAGAAACAGCCAACCTGAAGCTTTATCAGATTACTTTCAGAAGCTGTAATCTTTATGCATTGATTGACTCCATTGTAACTGGGTTGCACAGTATTGGAAATCTTTCTCACCTAAGATCAATACATATGGGTGTTGGAGCATTGAAAAGGTGTTCCTGTAACAGAATTTGGGTCATTGAAAGATTTAATATGAGTGTCTGACAATTTTCTTAGACCCAATTTCTAGAAGCGTGTGTGTACATATGTGTGTGGTGCCCACATATTGCATGTTTGCTTTGAAAAGTACTAATGTAACACATGTTTCATGCAACAACCAGTATGTGTAGCTAACTTGCGAGAGTGACACTCAAAGTGACACACAAAACAAAGGTGTTAGCCTATAAAGAAGCTTGGTAACTATTTTGTGACTCCTGTTGGTCCTGATTTACTTTATTGTGGGTTTTGAGAATAAACCAACAAAGATGGGTCCTTGTTTGTAATATAGGCCACAAGATTGAGAAAAAATATGTTACCCAATTTTGGAGTTATCTTTTAAATTGAAGTTGGTTCTTGTATCAGTGATATAGAGTGTCCAGTACATGAGGACTTACTGCCTATAGGGGCCTCCCAAATTCCAGAACTATTATTAACAGAAAGTTGTTCAGAAGGTATGTAATTGTATACTGGTGTATACGTAATCTACTTCATGAGAGGGAATATATCATATTTTTCCGCCTATAAGACTCCCCCATGTATATTACGTCCCCTATTTTGGGGGACTCAGATTTAAGAAAATGGGGAAAAGATGGCCCAGAGTATAAGAGCCCCCTAATTTTTCACATTATTTTTTAGGGGGGGAAACCTAGTCTTGTACATGGAAAAATACGGTATTTCACATGGGGAGTTGCAACAAAATGTAACCACCACTGATCGGTATTCTGATTTTTCCTACTGGTGTGTTGGGAAGAGGGAATGACAGTGTTTCCAAGCCACTAGATGTTCTCATGTGGGCTTAACTTTTGAATATAGTCAAAACAAAATAAAAAAATAAAAAAAATCCTTCCAGTAGCACCTTAGAGACCAACTAAGTTTGTTCTTGGTATGAACTTTCGTGTGCATGCACACTTCTTCAGATACACTGAAACAGAATATAGTGCATGCACATAAAATCCAATATGTGTAGGGTCAGATTGTGGAACTGATTCCTAGATTTTACCTGGGCTATCAATTACACTGTGCAATTACCGTATGCAGTTTATAGCAATTTCCTTAAGAACAAATCAAGACAGACTTCAGATCAATAAAAGCAGTGAAAAGCTTACCACCAGGAACTGGTGTATTCCTCTGCCAGAGGAGTTAATACACTGCAATGGTCTAAGGTTGAATGACTAGATTTGAACCCAATCTGTTTTTCGCCAGTGATGTATTAGTCTCTATCCAAGATAAAAGCTTACATTTAAAAAATCTGACGT
The DNA here is from genome assembly GCF_009819535.1 of Lacerta agilis. Taxonomy (NCBI): domain Eukaryota; kingdom Metazoa; phylum Chordata; class Lepidosauria; order Squamata; family Lacertidae; genus Lacerta; species Lacerta agilis. Next base: position 46,970,417 of record NC_046312.1, on the reverse strand, counting down.
AATGTTTCCCAATAACTGAAAGAAGGCTGATGTGATGGTAATTAGATGGATTAGTCCTAACACCTTCTTTTCAAATAGAAACTATAATTGCTTTGCTCCTAATGTCAGGGGCTTTCCAGTTTTGTTAACAGAAGTATAGTGGTACCTCTGGTTACATACTTAATTCGTTCTGGAGGTCTGTTCTTAACCTGAAACTGTTCTTAACCTGAAGCACCACTTTAGCTAATGGGACCTCCCGCTGCCACGGTGCCGCCAGAGCATGATTTGTGTTCTTATCCAGAAGCATTATTTCTGTGTTAGCGGAGTATGTAACCTGAAGCATATGTAACCTGAAGCGTATGTAACCCGAGGTACCACTGTAAAAGAACTGAGGGTAGAGGAGCCCACCATTTTGGATGAGATTTTAAGAGATCAGGTAGTATAGAATATGGGCCAGAGGCTTTGCCAGGTTTGAGCTGGGCAGTCAGATCAATAATATTACCAGAAGTTACAAATGCCACTCTGAAGGTTGTTGAAGAGGTGGTTGAAGAATTGACAGATTTTTGAATTTTTTTTTAGAAAAATAACTTCCCACTTGCATGGAAATAAAGTGGGAGTTTCATAGTGATTTGTTAGTGCCGCTGTAGTAATTTACTACCTTTTTTTCAAGGGCACATATTAGTAAATTCCATTTTTATCTCTGCAGCTCTTTTCTTCTGGTAATATCTAATATTAATGCAGATCAGGGGGGAAATTGCTGGCACCTAGCAGGAAAAGAACGTATTACTATTTGTACTTGTTTTAACTATTGGAATATTTTAGCTGTTGTAATGTATTCTAATTGAAATGTATGCTTCATTCTGTACAGAATTTTATTGGTTTGGGACCATAATAAGCTTTTTCTACTACTGTATAGACCTCTATATACCATACTTATACACTTATACCGTGTATAAGATGAGGCGCCCCCCCCCCCATTTTTTAAGTTTAGAAACGTGGGTCGTCTTATACATGGAATATAGAAATTAAATATCTACATAAATACGGTACTTGCCGCCATACATGCTCTGGCAGTTGCAGCTCTTTGCAGTGGTGAGCTGTGGGGCCTCCATAGTCTGCTTGCCTCCTCCCACTCAGCCCGCCCTACAGCTGAAGGAAGCTGAAGGCGGTGTGCATGCATATGAAAGCTTATACTCAGAACAAACTTAGTTGGTCTCTAAGGTGCTACTGGACAATTTGTACCAGAATCTAGGGATGACTTTGCAACCATTAAAAGTAGTTTACTGAAGTTTTGTTTTGTTAACATCTGTTGCAGCAATGCATAAGCATAAGTTTCTTGGGTATCTAAGCACAGTTTGTTCCTAGAAGTGAACCATGGAGATGGGCTTATGTGGTTAGCATCAATTTGTTTATTCCATACTGTTACTGGATTTTGAGAATATTTTCTTTTCCAAATTTCAGGTTAGGCGGGACTGTGTCTGCATACAAGATAGTGCCAGATGAAATAGACGAAATCAAGGTATCATTTTAATAACCGTTTTTGTTCAGCGCTTTCATTTTTTATGTATGCTGAAATGTACAGTGTTGATTTGCTGATTTTAAATTAATAATTAAATTCAAGTTTCTGGTCATTCAACAGCTACCACAACACCTAGGATAACATAATGGAAGTATTGCTTTTGTCTTTTCTATTCATTTGTTCAAGCTCCTTTTTACACGGAATGTTGATTAATTATTTTAGCTGCAATTCTGCAAAGTCAAAACCATTTCTATCAACCTGGGAAACAGCACAAAAGCTTTCCTGTCATACTTTAATTTTAGCTTGTGTATTAATTAATGCTATCGAGCATTTAATTAGGCAATAGTTAGGCTCTGCTTTCTAGCCGAATCTGCAAAGTAAACTGGCTATTTTTTTAAAGTACTGTATAACTAAAAGATGTAGGGCATCTTAGACTAACAAGTTTCTTATGGCATATGTTTTTGAGGACTATAGTTTACACCATCAGATTATGAAGCTCTTATCCTGACCTAAGTTTATGCCTCCCAGCCCAATATTTTTAAGCGGGTGGGGTGGGGTTAGGATGACACTTCATTCATCTGCTAATACGGATTGTGGTCCACAAAAACTTACATCATAACAACTTGTTAGTCTTTAAGGTGCCACAAGGCTCTTTTTTGTTTTTTTGTTTTTTGATGCAACAGATCAACTTTCTGTAAATTTGATGATTTGGCTGATGGATCAACATAAAAATCTTATTTAGAATATTTAAAGATTCATTCTTCTAAGTTATTCACAGAAAGCTGTGAGAAGAGAAGAATGTAGTGTAAAAATCTTATTTTTTAAAAGGATTGTTTTAAATGTAGCAAAATAGTCCTTAATGAAATGTGAGAAGGGATTACTCCATTTATTCCCAAATCTCACAGATCTACAGTTGCTAGAAATTTGTCTACAACTGTTGCTTTCGGCTTGAAATAGCTGGCCCAGACACAGAGGGCAGACTATAATTTCTGCTCTACCTTTCAGCTCAGAGATGCTCTTGTTTCCTAAGGCAATTTGGAAATAGTAATATGCAGCATTCCTCAAAAGAAACAGAATATGCAGACAGACAGTGGGGCAATTTGCCAGATTCTTATAAAAGAAGCATTTACTCTGCTTGGCTACCACCCTAGGATTATTAGCTCACCAGCAGCCTAGGTTTATTATTGTCAATTTATCTTCATTATCAAAGAAAGTTTCATATGAACTTTCTTCTGCAGAGGCAAGACTATTCTAGCAGCATTAGTAGAATCTATTACAATCCTGTGTTAAGATGTGATATTCATATTTGTTTCCAATATTTTAACCTCTAGTTTAAGAATTGTTTTGGGATTATGATGAAACCTATTATTACTACACAGAATTATGAAGTTATTCCACTCCATCCCCTCAGTGTTAGTTCTCTGAAGCAACTAGCAGGAGGAGTGAAAGGAATTTCCGTTATTTTTTCTTGTATGAGTTCAATTTTAAAAGACACATGCAAGTAAATCTACGCAATTTTAAAGGCAGCTAAGAAAGATATATCTATGTTATAAAACAGTTATATAGAAAACCTCTTAGTGCATCCTAACATGTTGTGTAGAACCAAAGGGGGATAATGTTCTGGAAGGCCTGTGAACTCCATCTTGGTAGTCAAGATAAGATTGGGATTAATTGGTAGTTGCTGCAAGAATGAGTTCATATGTGTTACTTACTTTGATATGCAAATTGGCTTGCTTTGATGCTATGCTTATCTGTGGGTTTGGGAAACTTGGCTATTGCCCTAGAGATGGGAGCTATCCATAACAGGTGAACCAAGGGGGGGTTCTGGCCAAACAGACATATACTGGTTTTTGTATAAGTAATGCACAAATGCTATCCTGGGTGTAGGCTGTTTCGGTGTCTATCCCGAGTCTATAAAGGCAGAAAGGCTCTGCAGGTTGAGTTGAAAGTGTACACCTTCTAATAAAGCATTAGAACTGATCATTCTGGCATTTTGGGCATCCTTCTTTGGTATCCCTTCATCAAACCACTTCCACAGGCCTGTGGATCAGGACACATGTGTGCCTCATCCTTCTTTATGTGTGCCTCATCCATGCTTTATGAAAAATGGAATCTGCTCCTAAGGAATTTTCTAATTTCTAATTAGCATTTTTAGAAAGTGACGGTCAAACCAGATGTTTACATGTTTATTGATGCAGGTGGCGCTGTAAGTTAAACCACAGAGCCTAGGGCTTGCCGATCAGAAGGTTGGCGGTACGAATCCCTGTGACGGGGCGAGCTCCCGTTGTTCGGTCCCTGCTCCTGCCAACCTAGTAGTTTGAAAGCACGTCAAAGTGCAAGTAGATAAATAGGTACCGCTCCGGCAGAAAGTAAACGGCATTTCCTTTCACTGCTCTGGTTTGCCAGAAGCGGCTTTGTCATGCTGGCCACATGACCCGGAAGCTGTACGCCGGCTCCCTCGGCCAGTAAAGTGAGATGAGTGCCACAACCCCAGAGTTGTCCGCGACTGGACCTAATGGTCAGGGGTCCCTTTACCTTTACCTTTACTTGTCTATTGACCTATAAAGCAAGGATAGGGGTAAGTAAGCGGATGAGAGAGAAGAGTGAAACTTACTTCCCTATTGTACTTAACTTGCCCTGCTTGACTGCTTTAAGCTGTTTTCTCCCAGTCTAGTTCTGATTCTGTAAATGAGTTGGGCTGAGGGAAACTAACTTGCAGCAAATAGACATAAGGTTAGGTGGGCGGGGGGAAAGGTTTTGCTCCTTTCCCCCGTGCATTCATTTTGATATAAAAAGTAGACCCTGCCTCCGTTTCTGACTGCCTCCACACAGCTTTTCCTGTTGAATTTCTGCCTGCCTCCTCTCTGTCTTTCCCCCAGTTTCTGACTGCCTCCACACAGCTTTTCCTGTTGAATTTCTGCCTGCCTCCTCTCCATCTCCCCCCCCCCCCATTTCTGACTGCTCGCATTCTGGAAAGCGGCTGTCGATAGCTTTGGCCAGGGAAGGTGCGCACGCACACGCAGACGGCTTCTTTGGGGGTTGGTGGCCTCCATTTTTGCCCCAGGTTACCATAGCAACCTGGCCTCGCAATGCCGCCTGGCCTTAAAGCCTGGCTTCTCTCCTGTCTCTTGAGATTTGGTCGTGTGGTAGCAGCTCTATCGCCCACCCCACCCCACCCCCGCCTCTGCGAACAGCTGCCTGCTTGTTATGCATTGTTGGGCCCCTTGAGGTGGCGGCTGAAAGTTAGGGCGCAAATGGCAGACAGCCGTTTGAGGCGGCAGCTGTAAGTTGTCGCCTCGGGATTTGGGTGGCGCCTTTCTATTGGTTGCTGGTTGTGATGTCAGTGCTGTTACATCTAATAGGCGCGCCAAATTTTTTGCATTTATTCTTTATTTTAGGTATGTCAGGTGTGGTTTTTTAAAATTTAATTATCCTATGTTATTCCCTGATGGTCATGGAATGCTGTGTCCTAATTTGATGCTGATTGGTCCAGCGGTTACGGATCAAGTTGTTAACACCCGTGCACACAATGGGAACATTTTTATATATATAGATGAACAACTACATGTTTGATAAATGCAAACACATGAGTTTTTGTCCCCCCGGAGGAAGCTGGTTATACTGGAGTTGCATGAAAGGGTTGTGTGACTTAAGACAGCTATAGTATGTGGAGGGAAAGAGCCAAGGAAGGTGGTTGTTTTAATTGCTTAGTTTAACATTTGCTTTTGATGATGGAAAATTCATCTAGGCAAGTGAAACAAAATTAGGGAAGAGTGGCATTCTTTGTTTTCATCCACTAGATCAATTGAAAAACCTGATAAGTGCTTCAAAACAGAACCCCCCCAGCCTCCAATGTGCAAAAAAAACAACAAAAAAAAAACTTATGATGAAACTATCAGTTCAGATCTCTGGAAAGCCATCTCTGTAACAATAAAAATATCCTACTGAAGCATATCAGAGCATCTGGTTGATTTATTGATTTTATTTATTTATTAAATTTGTATACTGTGTGATAACCGAAGATCACAGGGCAGTTCACCACAAAAAAATACAAAATTAGAACTCAAAATACATAATGAAAAACAACCATTACCCCCCCACACACACAAACACATTAAAAAGCCCATAGAATGTTTGATCAGCCAAACGTCTGCTTATAGAGAAACGTTTTCACCTGGCACCTAAAGACATTTAATGAAGGTGCCAGGCAAACCTCTTTGGGAAGAGAATTCCACAAATGGGGAGCCACTGCAGAAAAGGCCCACTCTTGTGTTGCCACCCTCCAGACTTCTAACACAAAAAGAAGGACCTCAGATTATGATCACAGGGTCCTGGGCGGTTCATACGGGGAGAGGCAGTCATTGAGATATTGCTGCCTGAGCCACTTAAGCATTTTGGATTGGGCCTGCAGTACAGCTAGAGTAGCTAATTCTCATTATAATCTGTTATACCTGATAAGGCTGGAGCTCAAGATTATGTATCTATTTTGTATTATGTACTTATTTGGGCAGCAAATAGCTTTAATCTTGGAACTCTTGTAGAGCAGGACTGTAAATAATTTGGAGTCCTTTGAGAAAATGAAAATTCATATTAAACCATGCTTTAAGTCTAACAGTATTTCTTATAGGATGGGGTGCCAGAAATGAGACAATGATTTGATTAAATGTTTCATCCATTTAAGCTGCTGAACTCTTGTGCGTTGCATTGGAATAATTTTATCCCAACTGTAGTTTAAACAGTTAGCCTTTTTTATTGTTGTTGTTGGTATCAAAGCTGTCCTTTATTTTAAACAATTTAAAAATGCAAAGCTACATGAACTGCTTGGCAGCTGAATGACTGCACTTTAAAAATGAGGCTGTCCCTATGGTGATGCATTCATAGGGGCTTTAACAGAGTAACATTTACAAAGCAACTCCCTTATGAGGAAGGGTTATAAAATTTGGGGCTTTTTAGTTTAGAGTAAAGTCAAGTAAGGGGCATTCTAGAAGTGTAGAAAATGATGCATGATGTAGAAGAAAAGTGAACAGAGAGGTTTTTCTCACTCTCATAATACTGGAACTCAGGGCCATCCAATGATACTGAACGTTGAAATTTTCAGGACAGAGAAAAGAAAATGCTTATTCACACAGCTTATTACTGTGGAATTCATTCCCATATGAGGTACTGATGGCCATCAACTTGAACACTTATCTGACTGCCTCACTTCAAAAAGGATGTAGAGTTGGGAAAGATTCAGAAAACGGCAACCAAAATAATAGAGGGAACTTCCTTGTGGTTGCAGCATTTGGGGCTTTTTTGTTTAGAGTAAAGGCCAAAAAGAGGTGATATAGTAGAAGTGCCATATTTTTTTGCTCCATAAGACACAATTTTTTCCTCCTAAAAAGTAAGGGGAAATGTCTGTGCATCTTAAAGAGCAAATGTGTGATCCCTAGAGCCAAATCGCCCGAGTGCAGGGGCAGAAATCGGATCGGGCGTCACGGAGGAGGGAAGGCTGCAGAGAGGAGGCTGCTGGGGTTCCTGTATCAGGCATATTTTGGTGTGTGTGTGTGTAGGCGTGTGAGTTGTGTTGCTGCACGGGAGAGTGTGTGGTTAAAAGGGGCGTTTGAGTGTCCTTGTGTGTGGAGCCTCTCGATCGCTGTACTGCATCCCAAGGCTACTGTCTGTTCACCAGCCCTGTCCCCCTTGCCTAATTATTGTAGCGCCTTCCTAAGGATTCAGTTGCGACTCCTATTTTGTTTTGCGCTCCCCGCCGCATACGGTTTTAACTGGGCAGTTAAAGTCAGCTGCTGCTTCCTTCCTTTTGCTCTTGTCCCTTTCTGGCAGGGAGCACACAGCTGCAGTGAATTCCTTTCCTGTCCTCTGCCTCAGGGTCTTACGCCCACCCTCATGTGTTTTTGGTTGCTGTGTTTGCTCAGATTGGGCCAGCAATGGCCCATTCCCCTTGCTCAGTGCATCTGCTTGCTGTGGGGTGATGCGGCTAGGAAGGAATTAGCAGGCGGACATGATCCTTTCCCCTTTCGTTGCTTAACGCCGGCCGCGGCAGCAGCACCTCGCATCAAGCAGATCCGCTGAGCAAGGAGACTGGTGGCAGACAAATGCAACAAAGAGCAGGGAAATCCTCTGTTATTGTGGCAAGCAGAGGGGAAAGGATCATGTCCTTCCTGCTAATTCCTTCTTAGCCGCACTGCATGCAGGCTCCAGCCCACCCGGCTCAGCTTCAGGGGGCTAGGAGTGCAACCAACAGCCTCCTCCTCCTCCTCCTCCTCCTACTCCTCCTCCTCTCTGTGCTCCGGTGCTGCTGCATCCAGGGAAGCATTCCAGGGATGCGCAGACAGCCAGAAAACATGCAGGAGGGAGAGAGAGGGGGGAAGGATGGAGAGGGCTGGCTTGGGCAGAGGCGGGGAGAACTTTTGCCTTCCTTTCCTCCCTCCCCTTAAACCGCTCTCCTGCATCGTTAGCCACCTCCTTCTCCACACACCCCACGCATGCTCCTTGTCCCTTCAGTGTTTTTCCTTCCATCCCCACTTAAAACTCCTCTCCTACAACATTTGATTCAGAATATTTTTTTTCTTGTTTTCCTCCTCTAAAAACTAGGCGTGTCTTATGGTCAGGTGCGCCTTATGGAGCGAAAAATGCGGTAATGTAAAATTATGCATGGTATGGAGAAAATGGGTAGAGAAAAGTTTTTCTCTCTCTCCCACAACATTAGTACATGTTCTAAACAGATTTTATATATGTATATAGTTTTAATTCTATCAATGTTTACTAGTACTGTATTTTAATTACTGAGTTTTTGTGTTTTTAGCACTTCTTGCTTTTATCTATAAGCCGCCTTGAGTCCCATCAGGGAAGAGTGTGGTATGAATAAATGATGATGATGATGATGATGATGATAGAACTTGTGGGCATCCAATGAAACTGCTAGCCTGGCAATTGAAATTGCTAGCCTGGCAATTGAAAAAAAGGCAAAGACAAAACATTATAAATAAAATTATGAAAGAGGGCAAAATAACAGGGAAAGTCAAAGATATTGAAGAAGCATTTCTAAATTTCTATAAAGGTTTATATCCAAAGGGACAGGAGGATGAAGAAGAAATGGATGCATATTTAAAGAGCCATAGAATAAGGAAAATCTCGAAGGAAGATCAAGAGAAAATGAATGCACCAATTGAAATCTCGGAACTGCAGTTTGTAATTCAAAGTTTGAAAATAGGCAAGGCTCCGGGTCTGGATGGTTTGACGGCGAAATATTATAAAGAACTGGCAGGTCAGCTGAGCCCAGCTTTATTAGATGTAATGAACAATACCTTAATGAGAGGACAGCTCCCAAATTCATGGAAAGAAGCTTTCATAACGTTGATACCAAAACAGGATACAGATTTATTAGATGTAAAAAATTATCACCCAATTTGGATTACAAATTATTCACAAATATTCTGGCAAATAGATTAAAAAATGTATTAAACAAAATGATACACAAGGATCAATCAGGCTTTCTACCAAGAGAGCAAATGAAGAACAACGTAAGGATTATCGTGGATATAATTGAATATTTAGAAATGAAAATAAACAAAAGGCCGCGTTAGTATTTATAGATGCGGAGAAGGCATTTGATAATGTGTCTTGGAAATTTATGGAGAAAACACTAGAAAATATGGAAGCAGGAGAATTTTTTTTGAGAGGAATTAGGGCAATATATGGAGAACAAACAGCAAAATTAATTATTAATAATACATTATCAGAAAAATTTCATATAACAAAAGGTACGAGACAGGGGTGCCCTGTGTTGATAAAGAATATGAGTAAAACCGAAAGTGATGAGTTACAAAAAAGATATGGTTAAGCAGACAAAGTATCTTGGTATCAATCTAACATCTAAAAATATAAATTTATTCAATGATAATTACATACCGATTTGGAAGGAAATCAAAAGGGATATAGACGTTTGGGGAAGATTGAAATTGTCATTATGGGGTAGGATTGCAGCGATAAAAATGAACATACTACCAAGGTTATTGTTCCTTTTCCAAATGTTGCCAGTGATTAAGGGTACAAAAATATTTAAAGAATGGCAAAAAAATCTACATTTATTTGGCAAGGAAAACGGTTGAGGATCAAACATAAATTATTAGTAGATAAAAGAGAAAGAGGCGGGTTTGGGCTGCTGGATCTGAAAATTTATTATGAAGCGGCATGTTTAATCTAGATAAAAGAATGGATTATATTAAAAGATACAGATATCTTAGATCTAGAAGGGTTTAATAATAGGTTTGGGTGGCACGCTTATCTCTGGTGGGATAAGGTGAAAGTGCACAAAGAATTCCTAACACATGTGATAAAAAAGCCATTATACGAGGTATGGGAAAGATATAAAAACCTGCTAGAAAGAAAAACACCAAGGTGGCTATCCCCAACAGAGACTCTGACTGTGAAAAAATTCAACATGGAGGAGAATTGTATTACTTATAATGATTTTTTGGTAGATTCGGAGAAAGGGTGGAAGATGAAATCTTATGATGTTGTGATGGATAGAATGACAGGATGGATACAGTATCATCAGGTGTATGATATATTTAATGATGACAAAAGGAAAAGTGGTTTTGAAAAAAACAAGTCAAAATTCCAAATTGAGATAGTAGAAGGAAATGGGAAATTATTGACAAAAATGTATGAATTTTTATTGGAGTGGTGTACAAAGGACGAATTAGTGAAAGAAGCAATGATAAAATGGGTGGTTGATTTGGGTCACAATATTCAATTTGATACGTGGCATAAACTATGGAATCATTATATTTAATTTAAGGCATGTGTTGTGTTAAAGGAAAACCTGATGAAAATGATGTACCACTGGTATATTACACCGACAAAATTAGCAAAAATGTATAGAACAGGAAGCAAGAAGTGTTGGAAGTGTAAGACCCAAGATGGGGATTTTTACCATATGTGGTGCGGGTGTGAGAAAGTAAAGCAATATTGGGAATTAATATATAATGAGTTAAAAAAGATGTTGCAATATACGTTTCAGAAACTACCGGAAGCCTTTTTATTAGGCATGGTTGGAAATGAAGTTGCAAAAAAAGATCAGAGGCTGTTCTTATACGCCACCACAGCAGCTAGAATTTTGTTAGCCCAAAAATGGAAAACACCGGACCTACCAACAATTGAAGACTGGAGGGTAAAATTACCAGTAATAGAATATTTAGAATTAGCCAAAATGACAGGAAGAATAAGAGACCAAAGTGATCAAAAGGTTATAGGAGATTGGAGTAAATTTATTGGATATTTTAAAAAATCATTGCAAAAATATGGTAACACCAACAGGATTTGATAAAATACTTGCATTGTGATAGTGTAATATACTCTTAAACTTAAAGCAAGATATATAAATATATAAATTAATGGAAACGTGAGAACAAGCAAAGCGTAAGAATGAGGAGAAGACAAAAAGTCAGAGGGGAGTCACAATACTCGGCGGAGTATAAGTGCAGATATGGACAAAATAATGACAAAGAAATGTAATATGTTCATAATTTTTATTTCTGTTTATTTTATTTTCTGATGTTTTTGTTTAACTGTAACGTTGAAAAAGCATAATAAAAATATTTTTTAAAAGGAAACTGAATGTTGAAGCTGAAAGATTCAGAACAGCCAAAACAAAGCACTTCTTAACACACCACATATGGGATTTATTCCCACAAGAGGTACTGATGGCCACCAACCTGGATGGTTTTAGAAGAGGATTAGACGAATTCATGGAGGATAAGGCTGTTGATGGCTAATAGTCATGCGGGCTCTTTTCTAGTCATTTCAGATTACATCTAAAACATTACAATCCAGACATAATTGAAACTTGAAGCGATGGACTTAAGTGCCTATCTGCTTTCATCACCGTAGGCTTAGTGCTTGGGGAAACACTGTTTATTTTGTTTTCCCCATATTCCTCCATTCCTCTTGTGCCTTTTTTCTTTATAAACCCCAAATTATATCCTCCACCCTGCTGCTGTTTTTTTGGCATTCTCTGAAATCTCTTGTGGATGTGTGTGCATACATTTCTGAAATTAGCAACAATACCCATGGTATGAATTTAAAAACAAAGTACTCTTGACACCTCAGAGAGTAGTTGATTTCATCTCAGCACGATCTTTATAAATTTCTTCAGTTATGTTCAATGGTAGCTATAAAGGTTTTCTTTTTGCCTTTGCTCTTGTTAATTTCATGCAGGTATAAATAAATGCTGCTGCTACTGCCTTTTCTATAACTAACAAAAACATCATTTTCTCAATATATTTTTTCTTGATTAAATCAAGATACACTTTTGTCCATCTAAATCTGCAGCTGCTTCTGTCTGTATCTAGACTCACCTCATTTTGTTTAATCTAGTGGTAGCCTTTCAAATCTGTTTGTAAAGTATTGCTGGGTTTGAAAACTGCTGAGCCTCAAAGCTCCTGACTGAAGTCATGTTGTTTAACCAGATATGGGAGATGCCTTCCAGTCACTGATCTACAACACACACACCACCCCTGATCAATCTGGCTGTCCTATTTGGGGCTGGTGAGAGAAGGCAATCTGATCTAGACCATTAACACTTACAATGCAGTCCCAACCATATTTGCTCAGGAGTGTCTCACTGAACTCACAAAGAGATAACAAATTTTGGGAAGGGATATGATTATTTTTTTCTGGCAAAGAAAATGGAAAGAATGCCTGAGAAAAAGGAAAAGAATGAGGTGTAATGAGCCGGAGCCCAGTTTTACCAGAGTTCAGTGTTAGAAAATGAGAAGTCACCCAGTGGGTGATTAAGCAATATCAATTAAGATAGAAGAGGATAAATCAGAAAAGGAAAATTGAGCTGAAGGTCATCTGTGTAAGAAAAAGAAAACAACACCTGGAGATAATAAAAAAAACCATGAAAAGGTTTATTTATTTTGGTTTTACTTTGTGTCTGTATTTGTTCAACAGTGATCTATAATTGTATATGGACTATGTAGATTGTCACCAGATCTTGTTAGATAATGCTTTATGCAAAATATTTTGCAACCCGCAGCATTCGCTGCGTCTGCACACATGCATGACGCAATTTGGCGCTTATGCGCATGTGCGTGATGTCATTTTGTGTTTTTGCGCATGCGCGAGCACCAAAACCAGGAAGTAACCTGTTCCGGTACTTCTGGATTCGGCGCGGTCCGCAACCCGAAAAAGCACAATGTGCAACGTTTGCAACCCGTGGTATGACTGTATAGCAGGTTGAAAGCAGCATAAGGTTGGATTTTACAAGATCATGTTCATCATGATCAAAGTGGATTTCTGTCTAAAAGACAGCATCAGAAACGTGTTAGATATTCTGGGATATCGGAATTGTTATAACGAGAAAAGATGTGTATGTAATCTGCTTTATTTGAGCCACATCTCCAACATTTATCTGATCCTAACTTACGTACATATTAAATCCAATTTATAAGGTGTTAAATGCCTTTGATAGAGGGTTTTTTAAATAGTTCTCATATAGATCTGTTGAAATAATATTAGAATGGAATGCCCCAAATTCAGTTCTATTTTTTCCTGGTTATTCTTAGATCCAAATCTTGTGCCCTTTTTCTCACATATGTATCTTTGTTCTGATCCAAGTTTAACCAGACACCATAGAGTTTTGCAATTATTCCTTAATCCAAATGGGAGATAAATAGAATTTCTCATTTGTTCTCTTCCCTGATTTCCCCATGTTTGTATATTAGAGGAGAAATATTTTATAGCTGCAAAAATTTCATGTACAAATTTCAGTTTATGAAATAAAAAGTGTCCTCCAAAGCCTCCCCACACTTTCAGACAGGGCACTGAATTAGTGTTTGTTCTTTTTGGGATATTCACAAATATGAGGGAAAGCTCTACCATAGTCTGATTTGATTTTCTGTGGCAGTATTTTGTCTGTTTGTATCTTTGGATTACCAGTAGGGTTTTAGAAATGATGTGATTGACCATCCTTGAGAAGTGCAAAGAAGAAATACTGCCAGTGAGTCATCAGAGTTCAATAAAGGTGCAGCACCAACTGAGTTTAATTTTTTAGGCTGAAATCATATATGCACATACCTGGGAGTAAGTTCTGTTGGAACTCAGTGGTATGTCAGGGACTGACAGGGCTCCAAAGAGTGTGTGATGGAGGCAGGGGACCAGGGGAGTGACCCAGGAGAGGGAATCAATGATTTATGGTGGTGTAACACCACCTGCAAGGCAGGAGCCAGGGGAGAAGGGAGAGTCGGGGCAGTTGGAGGTGGAGGAGGAGGAGGAAGGGACGGTTTATGTGAGGGACAGGTCAGTAGATTCCCCACCTTCCCCCTCCTTACTGTCTCCTAGAACCAGGAGGGGCTTGAAAAGGGAAGAGCAGTGACAACTTCCATGCAGGAGAAGTCTCAGGTTGTCAGCACACAGTCCATCAAAGGAGGAAGGGAGGGGCCCCACTATTGCTGCAACTGCTCTTTTGGCCCAGATCTGTGGAAAGCTCCCTACAGGCTAGAAGTGTGTTAGCATGTGTATCCAGAGCACTGTGGAAGCAATGAAAGTGTTCCTGTTTCCAATAAAGAATTAACTATATCTGACATGTGTCTTCCTTATCTGGATGGACCATGACACAGTGCTTAGTTCAGAATATACATGTATTGGATCGCAATACTTTTTAACTTGTGTGATCAGAAAATGCCAATCAGAAAATTTAACATTTAATCATGGCTGTGAGATCATGATCCTGTGAGATCATTGTTAGGTACATTGAAAGGCTTGAGTATGCCCATGGAGAATTTAGACGTTCCCCCTAGTAGTTTGTTCTTGGCAAATTGGCCTAATTAAGTTTAGGTGATAAAGGCAAGTAATTCCCCAGTTTGCACCTCTGTCCAATTAAATTGTTTAATTTTCAATGGAGACACAAAGTACAAATATTGTGCAAAACTTTATTAGCACACAATACAGCTTCATAAAGTGTAGAATCAAATTTATAGCATTGTAAAACTCAAGAAGCAGCACATGCGAAATAGAAGACTGGAGAAGAAACATAACAATAAGCTAATTCCTAACTTGAATTATTTGACTTCTTAACCTATTAGGCTTAATAATAATAATAATAATAATAATAATAATAATAGGTAAAAAAGGTAAAGGTAAACGACCCCTGGATGGTTAAGTCCAGTCAAAGGTAACTATGGGGTTGCGGTGCTCATCTCGCTTTTAGGCCGAGGGAGCCAGCGTTTGTCCACAGGCAGCTTTCTGAGTCATGTGGCCAGTATGACTAAACTGCTTCTGGCACAACGGAACACCGTGATGGAAGTGAGAGCACACGGAAACGCCATTTACCTTCCCGCTGCAGTGGTACCTATTTTATCTACTTACACTGTTGTGCTTTCGAACTGCTAGGTTGGCAGGAGCTGGGACAGAGCAACTGGAGCTCACCCCGTTGCAGGGATTCAAACTGCCAATCTTCCGATCAGCAAGCCCAAGAGGCTCAGAGGTTCAGACCACAGCATCACCCGCTCCTAATAATAATAATAATAATAATAATAATAATCTTTATTCGCATAGCCAGCAGCCATTGCAACAAAAGATACACAATGTACGGTTAAAAACAACAGTGGGTAAAAAGATCGATCAAATGGTTATGATTGTTGTTCAAATAGTGGCCCTTAATCTCATTGTGTCCTCAATAAATCTAGCAACGTTTGTTGTTGTCAGCTCATTTTGATCAGATAAGAGAAAGAACAACGTATTCGCAGATGGACGGCCTGGGATAGTGAGTAAGAGTGGAGTAATAAATTCGGACCTCAGATCTTTATAGAGGGAGCATGGCAGGAGGACATGGTCCACTGCTTCCAAGTTGCCGTTTCCACAGGGGCAGAGTCTTTTTTCGATTGGGATCTTTTGAAATCTGCCCTCGAGTACTGCTGAGGGCAGTACATCCAGTCTAGCTAGCGTGAAGGCGTGTCTGAATTTTGGAATGGTTAATTTGTGCAAATAAGATGGCAAGGAATCAAACTGGGAAGGTGAAAAGAAGGCGTACCAAGGACAGTGTTTCTTTATAATCACCAGATTATTTTGTTGCTCAAGGTCCTTTAGATGCTGACCAATTAGGCTCTTTGCCCTAGTGTGGCCCATCGTTAGGAGCTGATGTGGGTGGAGACCGCAGGTGAGAAGTTTTTGATGCACTGATTTGGACCACATACTTTTGTGAGAGTCTTGTAACACTAAGGGTGGAAGGCCAGAAGGGTTTAGGTTTATATGAAGCCAGTAGTTAAAGGTTCTTAGCCAGGATCAAGTTTCTACGGAGGAAAATCTCTCGGTGTTCCGGTTCTGGTCAGGGAGGAGTCAACGTGATCTTGGTCACTCCCTAACCGAAGGCAAGTTTTGTGCCCTATAATAATAATAATAATAATATTTTTACTCCGCCCATCTGTCTGGGTTTCCCCAGTCACACTGGGCAGCTTATAGCATATCTAAAAACATAATAAAAACATCAAACATTAAACGCCTCCTGATAAAGGGCTGTCTTCAGATGTCTTCTAAAATTTATGTAATTATTTATCTTCTTGACATCTGAAGGGAGGGTGTGCCACAGGGAGGGCACCGCTACCACGAAGCCCCCTGTCTGGTTCCCTGTAGCTTCACATCTTTCTTACAAGCAGCTGTTGGAAGGGGAGGCCTATTATGCTCATGCCTATTATGGGCTTTCATAGGTATCTGATTTGCCACTGTAAAAACATAATGCTGGATTAGATGGGCCTTCTTATGTCCCCATGTTAAGCTTTTATGAGGTGTAGGGCATTGGATATTGGGAAGTGGCACTGGAAAAATGTGATGGTGGTTTAACAAGTTAGCATTCCCGTGGAGTTGCTTTTGAAGATCAAGGAACTGGTGATCTTGGAAAGGGTATTTTTACCCACTGAGGTAAAGAGCAGGTCTAAGATATAATCCTAAAGTTGTCATCACCCACACAAATTCAAATGAACTCACATAAATCAGAGAGAATTAAGATAATTAGTGATCTCAGTGGTAATTCTGAAGATAACACCTACACAGTAAAAGAAGCATCTTTGGTACAGATGTTAACTGAACTCCTTTTTGCAAAGCTTACAATATTTGGTGGTAGGGACGGGGGATGGACTCTTTCATTAAACTTTTAAAACAACCTTCAGTAACCTTTCAGATAAATCAGGTTCAAGATGGAGTTACTTTGGTGTACACATACCCAGTGTATGCTTTTGAGTGTATGAGCTGTATGAAGCTCATAAAGGTTTTTTTAATTGGATTATATTGCATCACATAGAGACTGTTGTTTGGAGGAAAAGATTTGTTTGTTTGTTAAAGTTATATCCCACTCTTCCTCTCACAGGAGCCCAGGGAAGCAACCTCAAAAACTGAGATTGAAGATATATGGTCTTACTAATTGTAGCTGCTTTTGCTTTTACTAATTTTACTGACGTTTCTAAAAAGCTTTTTTTCTTTTGATAGTTTACTATCTTCACCCAGCATTTTGAAAGCCACCTGTTTTAATTAATTTAATGTTCCATTTGGACAGGGGTGGGGAACCTGACTGCATGCCAGGAATGAGCAGGCGAAAGTGGGCAAGCAACAGGTGTGGGTTGTAACTTTATACTGTAGACTACAGTCTAGTGATGCAGGTTTATAAACTTATCTCTCCATTCAAGCAAGCAAGAAACATTGTCACATTTCGAGGACACATTCTAAACAGACAAAAGCACTCCAGAAGATGGGAAGAGTCTCAAGCGCCAGAAGAGAGGCCTGAGGTTCCCTGCTTTTGGGCTACAAATAACAGTACAGAGATTTTGAAGGGCTGGTTTTATCCTATTAAAAATGTGGAGTAGAGTTAAATAACAATGCAAACATGAGAAGCTTCTTCCCTGTTTATTGTCAGGAAAGGCTATTTTACACATGAAAAGGTCTTCACAGATGTAATGACTCATCTGTTAGATTGCTCAGGTCCATTCTTTCAAAATAATCCATTCCATCCCGCTTTACCCCAATATACACTCTGCATTTTGTGGCCACTGAAGATGCTCAATCCTCACTGGGCTGTGTTTTGGGATTTGGGGTCTCCTTAGCCACCCTGCCCCCCAATCCAGTTAAAACAAACCAAAACCCTGATACACCTCCATGTATCTCGGTAGCACATTTGGGCTTCATAGATATGTCTTAACAGAGCACCTCAGCTCTGCTAAGGACAGTGTTGGTTGCTTTTATTCAGGGGCTGGGAACCTCCAGTCTGTGTTCTAAATTTGATGCATCAAGCCTCTCCATTTGGTCCACAAGGCTATTTGTGCAAGTCATGTCCACCTATCCTATTACTGGTGCCATTTATGGCAGGTACAGGGCAGGTAAAGGCGAGGCTTGGCAAAAAGGGGCTTTGCAGTCACTTCTGATTGGCAGTGTCTACAAAGCCCCTTATGCAGCATTGCTGTGCTTTTCAGTTCTTCAGGATGTGTAGAGAAATCAAATTAAGTCTGTGCATAAGTGAACATGCTCTAAATCTTTTCTAGCTGACAATGAAATCGTAAGCACTGAACTAAGAGGATAAAATGTTTTCCAATGAACTTGATTGATCACTTTGAATTCTTTTAGTACCAGGTGTATTATTATTTTTACAGAATCACGGTGCTCAGATATTCTTTGTATAAATGCAACTATAGAAACATAGGAAACTGCCTTATATTAAGTCAGACCGTTGGTCCATCTATCTCAGAACTGTTTACATGGTCAGGCAGCAGGTCTCCATACAAGGTTCTCTCCTAAACCTACCTGGAGATGCCGGGGATGGAACCTGTGGGCTTCTGAATGCTGAGCAAATGCTGTATTGATTCAAATGCTACTGAGATATTTTGACTACACACAAACATAATGTTATTGGTTCACCTTTCAAAACTTGAAGTACTATTAAGTGGGGCGATTTTAAATAGCTTTAAATGAGTTGAATGATAACTTACCAGCAGTAAAGCCAAATGCAATACCGTGGAACTTGATTTAAAGGAAGGACACAGAGGATTGGGCTGTTAGAAGTACTTTTATCCTGTAGAATAAAAAGAGGTAGTCAGATGTTACGAAAATGATGTGGGCTCATCACTACTAAAAGGAGCCTTTTGAAGGCACATAAATAGCTTGGTATTCTTTTAAAGGTTGCTCTGTGTGTCTCTTTCTTTCAGTGTTATGAGTGTGAGTGTGTATATGCACACTCTGTAGCCCTGAGGGATTTCCATGAGTTTTCACAGTTCTAAAAATGACTCATGTTTTGCGCAAGGAAATTTGTTTCTATGCAGGAATAGTCCGTTCATAGATGAAAGCGCCACTTGGTGTCTGATTCAAACACAACAGGAATAGCTGAGGACACTGATTTTGGTTGCCCATATTAAAATTACAATGATGCAAATTTCATGTTACTTAGTACCAAGACTGCTGTATCTTCATGTGTGCAGCTTGACAAAAACCTTCAGAATGTGTTTCCCTTTAACACTCTTAATTCTTATATGCACAATCTTCCTGTATACGTAAGAGTGTAAAATGTCATCACACTCTGCAGTTTTCTGGCTGCTAATAGGCACCCATGCCAACTGCAACATGAGGAACACCAGCCCAGCCCAGGCAAACTGTTTAATGAAGGCGGGGGGAGGGAGGCATGAAGCACCTGCCCGCTTCCATTAAGCTCACAGTGAGGTTTAACTGAGGGGTGGGGAGGACCCTTCACCCAGCAACTTAGCAACTAATTTCTGTGGGTGAGATGAATCTTACTGAATAACAATATTATATATCATTGAATTAACTAAATCCACTGAAAAGCAAAGGGAGGGAACGAACTATGTTCTTCCTTATTGACATGTGTAATAAAATCAAACCTGCAAATGTGTAGTTTATGGGTCAAGCATGTTCCAAAACTTTGGAATACCAGAAAGAAATAATAACTTAGTTTAGGACTCTAGAAATGAGACAAAAATAGATAGCAATGCAAACTGGGGAAAAGGAATAATATAACAATTCTTAATTGTATTCATTTCTTGAAAAACCGTACACCAAAATTATTAAATTATTTTTATATGGTTACATGTTAGCTTTTTACTAAAGCACCTTGAAGAATTCGCTTCAAGTAAAATTTAGGGTGTGTGGGCTTGTGTGTGTATAAAGAACATTTTTAAAAAGGTATATAGAAAATCATTTTCGTCTTCTTAGACATGGGTCATTTAACATGGGTGTTGTTGATTGTTCATTTTCTTTAGCAGTTATAATTATTATTTGATCATAATATGTTGTATTTTCATGGAGTTAGCGTGTGTTGCTTTGATTGAGATGACGCTATTGGTATGCAGAGCAGAACATGTTCACTTCACTACCTTTCATTTGTAGACAGTTAACTTTTGTGTTTCATGTAAGTGATGGTACTGTTAACTCTTGAGGCCCCAATTATTGAAGTCTCCCTGTTGATTTGAATTTTAAACTATCTACAGCTGTTACTAATTTAATGACAAGTAACCATTTTATTTGTTGCCTCAGTAGCAACTGAGCAATCTTCAGTTTCATTTCTTTGAAACATTGACAAATGGCCAATTCAAATTCCTGAGTAAAGAAATTCTGGTTAACGTCTAGCTGTAAGCTATTCTTGAATCTTAGACCTATTTTCTTACATTGTAATCTGTAATTGCTGTTTTAGCCTAAAATGATCTGGGAATAATCATAGGGCTGTATATCAGATGCTTGCAACCCTGCTGAGAAAAATAACTGGCAATAAGTCATCATTTAATTTATTTAATTTTAATTGGTTGAAAATCAAATTCCTAGTAAGGGATCTAAAGTTTTTACAATTTCTGTGATGTTTGTTTTAATAAATGTACCTTTAAAAAAATTATGAAATAAATTGTCTATGTATAGCAAGATCAGTACTTTGGTGTATCTACTAATGTAGAAGTGGTTAATGCTGATGTTTCTTATTAAATCATTATATTATATCACATTTTTTTCCCAGACACAACCCTCCACAAAGTGGCTGACAACAGAATCAACCTTATATAAATTTAATGTAAACAAACATTAATTAAAAGTAATGTAAAAAAATATGTTGTAAAATGTTAACAAAATAGCAGCATGTAAATATCCTAATCCAGACTACCAAAGATAAAACACAGAGAGAAATAACCATTTTAAAACTCCAGACCAGTATCAATAATGGAAAGCTAATAGAAATAAGGCCTGATACAAGAGGAAGGTGGGTTTGATTGTACATACCACAGGAGGGAATTCCTCTTGTTTCCCCAATTTATGCCAGAATCGTTAGCCTTTGTCAGGGTCATGCCCCTCTAAACAGTGTATTAAACTCATGGGGAAAGAATGCTGTATAGCTCTAGGATGTGGATTGAGGAAGGATCACACTGATCTCACTTCCCCCCAATATGCTGCTCCCATTTATGCACCCCGGCCCTCAATAAAGTTTGGCTAGTATGTAGACCAGGGGTCCCCAAACTAAGGCCCAGGGCCCAGATGCTGCCCAATCACCTTCTAAATGCGGCCTGCGGATGGTCCGGGAATCAGTGTGTTTTTACATGAGTAGAATGTGTGCTTTTATTTAAAATGCATCTCTGGGTTATTTCTGGAGCATAGGAATTCATTCATATTTTTTTTTCAAAATATAGTCCGGCCCCCCACAAGGTCTGAGGGATTGTGGACCAGCTCCCTGCTGAAAAAGTTTGCTTACGCATGTAGACTGTGGGCCCTCCTAAACCGAGATAGTCTGATTATAATAATCAATGTCTGGCAATATTCAGATCACTCTACTGAATATTTATTTTGCTCTAGGAAAAAAAAGACTTTGGCAGTCCCATCCACCATTGAACCCAGTGTGTTTTGACAATACAGTTCTGCGAGTCGTTTCGTATTGCGAAAAATTCGTCTTGCGAAGCATGACCATAGGAATGCATAGGAATGCATAGGAATTTAATTCCCATAGGAATGCATTGAAATTTTCGTCTTGCGAAGCACGGCCATAGAAAAATTCGTCTTGCGAGTCACCCTTTCGTTAGCGAATGCTTTTCGTCTAGCGAGTTTTTCGTTGTGCGAGGCATTCGTCTTGCGAGGTACCACTGTATGTGATTTTGGCTTTAGGTGTGATCGCAGGAATGTAACCCCCATGTAAGTTGCGGGCTTACTAGTGATAACCTTAGGACACATCTGCTAAGATTACTGTACCTTTTGCTTCCTGGTAGGAAAAAAAACTGAACAGAGTAGTACATTTTTTTGGATGAATTCCAACATAAATTTGTTTCTCAACTATGTATTTTTTTCCATTGAAGGATTGATTCAGTCCTTTGTACTGAAGTGCTATTTCTAGGGTGGCAAATTTGCTATTATTCTTTATATAAAGCCATCAAAATAAACAGCACTTTACAGAGCAATATAATCACAATAGAGGCTCATGCTTTAAGTACCTTATTGCCTGTGTTTTGAAGTTGGAAGATGGCAAAAGAGAGTAAAGTAAGAAGGAATGGCAAAAAGAGTTGCGTGTGAACAAATATGAAGTTTCATGTGCAGGGTTTCTACATTTTCATGTGTCATGCAATTCTAGAATTTATGGGCTCTTGAAAATACATATCTGTTTAGAAATTCAAGGACTGTGTTACTAATATTTATTTCCTATGATCAGGATGGTCAATTGCTAATACTAAAAAGTTTTATTTGTGTTTTCAGGGTTGGGAACTTTGGTATTTTGTAAACCAAAAGTTTAGGCTGCTTCTTGGGAGAAAGGAGTGACAAAACAGGATGAGCAATTGTATTCTATTAGATATCAACCTACACTTGATATATTTTTGGAACTGGAAACGATTGGTATTTTAAATTTATTTTAAATTTCCTCCACATCTATTAATATCAGTGCTTTAAATGAAGTTTACTATCAATATTAAAGGCAATGCAGTTCTTCATAAAATAAAGTGCACAGTTTGAATTTGCTCTATCATTTATTTATTTATGAACATGAAAATCTGATAACATATTTCTTTGTGTGTGTGTGTTTTCCCCCCAGGAGACATTGATAGACTGGTGTGATGAAAAGGAGCTTAACTTGATTTTAACTACTGGAGGAACAGGGTTTGCGCCAAGGGATGTCACACCAGAGGTGAGAGAGTTTTATCTTTAAAGCCATCTGCCTTTTGAAAATACCAATAATGTTCTTCTATATGTGATGCCTCAGAAGGAATTTGATATAATATAAAATTCCATTGCATTTCTAAAATAAACAACAAAAAAGAGACCTGTATTAAATAGTTCAAAAGCAAACAATTGATTTTACTTCAGTGCCATAAGGAGGCTTGTATTTGTGTGCAGGCTACTTTACGGTGTTCCTGTTTTCTCGGTTGTGTCACTTGCTGACATATGTCTAACAGGGACACGGAGATTATTCTAGGGAAGTTGTTTTCAGAGTACAGTATAAAGCAGGCCTCCCTAGGGAGTTGTGGATAGTTACCAAAGAAGGTGCACCAGCCCCACAATGTGTGCTTTGATTTGCCAAGGAGGATTTATGACAGTCTACTCCTATTCCACCCATTTTTGCAGTTTTTTCTTCCTTAAGATTACTCCCACAGGAATCTTTAACTATACTATGAGGCCACTGTGACCCTGCTTCTACTCTTTTCCTTTAATCTACTTTGGTACAAGGCCATAGTGAGGAAACTATCTTTCCTTGTGTTCATTAATGTTAGGGATATTCAAGCAGTTGATTTTCTTGATCCTGGCAATGTTAGGTCCCTTTCGCATGCAGTCAGTAGTATGAGAGCTGCTTCTGTGAGTTACAGCCCCACACTGCAGGGCCATATGTGAATATGAATAAAGAGACTGTGCGGCTAGACCAGCAAGACAAATCTTTCCTATGCTGCTGGAGTCCTTTTGGGAGGGAAGATACCAATCAGGTGGATAAATTTGTATGATCACATCCTTAATATTTCTGCTCCCAGTAATGTAGGATTGTACCATGCATCCATGAATACCATAAGGGTGGCTTTATATGTTAGCAGGACCTTGGAGAATATATGCTCTGTGTATTAATAATGACTCTTCCATCAGAAAGACTAGAACTTTTGTTTTGATTTCACTCCATACCAGCTGTCAGAAGTAGTGCCTCGTGTAGTGTGTGCTTGTGGGGGCAGTGAGCAGAGACAGGATTAATCTCCATAATAGTATGATTTACTTTGTTACACTTCAAATAGTCTAAAGACACTAGTATTTTATTCATGGTGTATTGCTGTACTTTTATCAATCTTTTATCATCATTCGTTAAAACAACTATTAAAAAAAAGGTTGGCTTGAGGTTAAAAGCTTCCGCCCTGAAGATAAGCATCACTTGAATTTGGAAGCAATTGATTTATTCCTTGAGAAGTGGATGGCATATACGCAATGGAGCTATCACAATCTAAAACAGAAGTATTTGGATGGCAAGCTCTCAGAATAGTTTATGGTGTTTTTAGTTTCAGTATTGCTTTTTAATCATTCTCTGGGGCCCTGTGTTGACCAGGTTGAGGTGAATTGGGAACACCCACAAACAGAATTGAGGTTGCTGTTTCATTGGGTGACATATATTGATTTTTCCCAGAAGGTATGAAAAAAATAAAATATTTAATTAAAACAACCACCAAGTAGGGATTAACCTATCAAAAACAGATAAAGGAAAACCATGCATATACCGTGTTTCTCCTAAAATAAGACACCGTCTTATATTTTTTTTCCTCAACAAAACACAGTATGGCTTATTTTCAGGGGATGTCTTATTTTAACTGCGTCACATCGGTACGCTGCATAGCCACGCCTCTCCAGGCTGTTTTAATGGGAGGTGCCACGTCACTATGGCTTATTTTCGGGGTATGGCTTATTTTTGAGGAACGGCTTATATTTCGCAAATGCATAGAAATCCTGCTATGGCTTATTTTATGGCTATGGCTTATTTTAGGAGAAACACAGTATATACTCACCTGTAAAGGGTGGATGGAGCAGGAAGTCAATGTGAAGGCAAGGAGGGGGTGGGGCTGCTGAGTTGTCCACTCATAGCACAAGCTACAGTTTAACAGTTGAGAGCAAACACAAGAGAGGAGGCAATGCGTAAGAACAAAGTCAATTTCATCATACATGCCACTTAGAGTCATAGCTGTCAACCCTCCCTGCTGTTTCCCAATGCTATAATAAGGGAATTTCCCGCAAAAAAGGGAAAGGTTTACCGCTATGCTTAGAGTGCCATCTGTGTCACTTTGCTGGCACCCAGACTCAGACAGCCTGGCAAGAGAGAGAGTTGGCAATCTGCCTCATGATACTGGCAAAGACTGGCTGTTAATGAGAGAAATTTCCATGCCTTTTGTCTGTGCCAGGAGGATAGTGAGAAAATCTCTTCCACTGTTGCCCAGGGCAAAGCTTTGTTTAGGTCCCACTTGTAGAAATATAATTTTGATGGATTTTTAAACCAGAGGTTAACTACTTGTAATTAAAGTTCCCATGATCTACCAGCCTTTCTTGTGAGTGTCATTTCTAGATTTAGCTGTATATTCTTGCTTTGTTAAAAAAAATCAGGATGGAAAATAAAGACAAAAAGTTGAGGAAAAATAATGTATTCAGTACGACCAAAAGTTGTGACTAGCAGTAAGTGCTGCAGAGATGGAAAAATTGTTCGTAAGATTTATTTTAACTTCTGAACAAGTTGGGTCATTTAGGAATTATACCTGTAAGGGCACAAATGCTCTTTAAATATTTATCTATCTTATATTACTCTCATTCTAGATGCATTGCTTGGAGATCACTCATTTTTCTATTATGCTAACATTTTTGTGTCAAATTTAGCAGCATAATATATTTGTATCAGTGTTCAATAATATATTTGCTGCATAGGCAGAATCCAGTAAATTAAAATTTAAAAACAAGAGAGGGAGAGAATGTAGAAAAGACAAAGAACCCCTGCAAGTATTATGTTCAGAAAAGCATTGATTCTGGGATTTACTAATGAGAGGGTGTGAAGGTACTGTGATTGATTTTTGTGGATTAACTTTGAGTGTGTTGTTTTTAAAATTGACTTTTTATCTATTGTACTTTTAAAATTATTACTGTTGTTAGTCACTTTGATACTCCAGTGTGGGAAGAACCACACAAATTAAACAAGCACATAAAATAGTTCGTTTCTCAGTGTATCAATATTCAATGCTCTTCTTTTAAAAATAACCAGGACTTTAGTGTATTGCGTTTTGTTAGTTGCCACAAGCCAGTTTTCTCAGATACAGTATGGTATTCTGAATACTTTAGAACCTATTTAGGTTGTATGCCAGGCTGGTTGCAATTTTGAAACCCGTGGGAGCCTGTAATTTAATTGTGAAATGAATTTCCAAAAGGACTCTGAATAATGTAGACTAATAGAATTTTAGAGTTGGAAGGGACCCCAGAGGTCATCTTCTCTAGTCCTCTGTAATGCAGGAATGTCAACCAAATCATACATGACATATGACCATCCAACCTCTGCTTAAAAACCTCCAATGAATTAATTTGGTTCTTATTTGTGGTCTTTGGGCAGTTAGTAAATGAGATCTCTACCTGCACAGATGCCATTTTTGAAATTCCAGTGCTCAGAATAGCCCGAGGCCCTTAAATCCTTTGCCCCTGCATGGCACAAGGGCAGGACCAGGGCTCTGTCGGTTTCTTTTTGACTGCTGGCTAAGTCACACAACAAAAGAACTTTCTTTAGAGCTTCTGAATTTTTCTCATCATTTCTCCTCCTCAAAAGATATTTTACCAGAGAATCATATTTGTTTTCATCTCTTCGTTGCTTATTTTGAATTTTGAAAATAATAATAATAATAATAATAATAATAATAATAATAATAATAATAATATATTATTATTATTTGTACCCCGCCCAT
The DNA here is from genome assembly GCF_009819535.1 of Lacerta agilis. Taxonomy (NCBI): domain Eukaryota; kingdom Metazoa; phylum Chordata; class Lepidosauria; order Squamata; family Lacertidae; genus Lacerta; species Lacerta agilis. The sequence continues at coordinate 46,944,008 of NC_046312.1, read as the reverse complement.
GTAGCTGGTCTCCCCAGCCACTCTGGCGGCTTCTAACAAATATTAAAATACATTAGAATATCACAGATTAAAAACTTCCCTAAACAGGGCTGCCTTCAGGTATTTTCTAAATGTGAGGTAGTTGTTTATCTCTTTGACCTCTGATGGGAGGGTGTTCCACAGGGCGGGCGCCACTACCAAGAAGGCCCTCTGCCTGGTTCCCTGTAGCTTTGCTTCTCGCAGTGAGGGACCTGCCAGAAGGCCCTCGGCGCTGGATCTCAGTGTCCGGGCTGAACGATGGGGGTGGAGATGCTCCTTCAGGTATACAGGACCAAGGCCGTTTAGGGCTTTAAATATGTTTATATTTAAATATGTCTATATTATGTGTGCATTGTTTGCTTTTTTACATTTGCATTGTTGCTCTCTTCTTCTTTGTGTTTATTGCATTCTGCCTGTGTTTAATTTGTCTCCCTTTTTTCCTGCTTGTGTTCAACTTTAAAGTCAGTTTGCCCATAATGCCCAACCATGATTTGGTGCCTCAGGAATGAAACCTGCCTTCTTCTCTCTCTTCTCTTTACTTTCTGCTTTGTTTGTTGCTTCTTAGATTGTGGTAAACCATAGATTGCTAGTTCACCCACACGTTGGTTTGCACTTGTCCTCAAAACCAGGATTGCAAAACAGAATTTCAAGCTAGTTTGAAATGTGCTGTCAAGGACACTCACCAGCCAAAGAAATGTGCATGACAGATAGTTAACTCTTTATTGTCAAGCTGACACTTAACAGTCGTTTCTATGGCTCTGAATACCCACCTACACCAGTCTAAAGTCTAGGCAGCTATTCCCAAGTCTGTGCTTTATGAAGCAGTTGCAGCAACAGGGGATCACTTCCCCTCCACCAGTTTATGAACTTTCCCCTGATGGGCTGCATGCACACAATCGGAGACTACTCTGCTCTTCCCTCTTCTATTCACTTCTGGTTCTGGGAGACAGGGCTGCAGGAGAGCGTGGGGAAGCATCCAGCCCTTCACTTGTCTGATCTGCCCCTTCCTCTCTTTTTTGGCCCATCCTGTGCTCCACCCTCCAGCTCTAAAGCTTCCCTGGCCTCACAAATCACTGCCCTCCTCTCCTGAGTCACACTCCAGCCCCACTTTCCCTGGCACTAACCACTCCTTATGTTTTCTGTTTAATTATCCTTGTGCTCCTTCTCCATTCTGAATTTCTTAGAGACTATGATGGCTCCTACAGGAGGAGGTTATAGCATACCCTCCAATATTTTGTGGGTTATACCTTGGTATCTGTACATGAAGGTTGGATTATACATACTTTTAATAAGCGAGACCTGCCTTGTGTAATATGCTGCTGATTGAAGTTATGCATACACATTTTGTTAGATGCTAAAAACTCCTACTTCTCCATGCTTTCCCATGCCAGCTCACACCCCTAATCTAAATTCTGCTTCATGGAATTCACGTGTATCCAGCCATAGACAAGACTTTAGCAGACCTGAAGACATCCTTGTCTTTTACGCTGTTAACCATTATTGTTCAGCTATATTATTTTTTGTAGTAGAAAGTAGGTGTCTCATTGCCAGGACAGAAAATAAGGGTACAAGTATTTAAAAAACAAAACATCTTTCAATATTTTACTAGATTTATAGCTATTGTTTTGCTCACTCTCCACTCTATTTTACCTTGCTCTTCCATTTTTTTCCCTTTTTTGTGGTAATTTGTATAAGCTTTGTCTACAGGTCCCCAATCCATTTTCTATCAGTTACTGAAGGAAAGTGGTAATTGGATTTACCCTATTCCCTTGTCAGGTCTTAGAATTTGATTGAAACAGTAGAAATGTACAATATTATCTGATATGGCTGTGAAGAACTAATATGGTACATGGCTAGAGGAATGGTTTTCTAACTTTCTAGCTTTAGGGAATATTCCATGTTAACTTGTCTTTCAAGGAACTCAGGCACATATACTAAAGAACTGTTGTATCTTGTGGAGAATTCTGAAAAACGTTTTAGGGTGCACACTCAGTTCACCTGGCCTTTGCACAGGCCTGTTGGGGCTCACTGTTATTCTGCATGAACTGCATGCACAAATTGGTAGAAATGAACAAGCTGCTTTCTAGAGATATTTTCTGTCATTAGCTACTTCATTGAGGAAACTCAGATAAGCTTCTGGAGAATCCCATTGTTCCTTGGAACATAACTTCAAAACCACTGAGCTATAAACAGTAGGTTTGAGTGTAAAATGTTGGGTCCTAGCATAACGTTTTCTGGGTGACTATAGGCAAATCACTGTATTGTTGCTCAGCCCCAATGCATAGCTTAAAATAACATTCTAATCAAATTGGGGGGAAAGTTCATGTACACAAGCAACATGCAAACCAATATAGCTCTGAAGTGATTATTGCAAGACAATAAATGTTAAACACTTTGAATATTGCATACTATTTATTATTTTTATTTATTTCCAAGTTCCCACTGTAATGAGCACCACTAGTTTTGGAATATATTTCTTAATGTTGCAGAAAAAAGAGAGAGTTTGTTGGGTACATATAGAGTGCGTTAGGTGTTCTGATCTCTTTCCTCTGGGCTACATTGCTGAGGTACTTATTTGATTGCTAATAGCCTTGAGAACAATTTATAATGATTCTCATGTAGGTCTGTTTGTAATGGAAATAGATTTAATTATATATAGCAGGAAGCAGTAAAATACCATTTTACTTGATATGCACTTGCTGTGTTATGTAATAATATGATTTGTAAATAGTAAAGGGATTAAGTCTTGCCAAAGAAAAGTAGAGTGAATCAGGAAACATTATTATTAGTCTGTGGTAATCTGCTAAAAATCTCTTTTACTTCCACTGAAATTTGATTGGGGAGAAACTAGAAATTATTTTGCTGAACGGTTTTCCAACCGTAAGAAAAATGGCTTGTCTTTATCCTTGCAAAACTTGTCCTGGTCCCCTCAGTCATTTTTACACTTTCCCCAAGCTGATAGGCCACTCATTGAGGAGACTCTTCAATGAGTACAAAACCGTAGAGGGTACACACCATTATAAATCTTATGCCAATATTTTATTTTGGAAAAATATTCTGAATTTTCTTTGAACTTACATCACATTATTACAGCAGCACACTCACAATCCTCTTTCAAAACAAGCACATCGTGAGAGTATTGCTGTTATGGCTAAGTCTCCATGCAGAGTAACCTGTATCAGGAATTCACCGCTATGTGTGCTTGCAACAGAAGTCATTTACCCATTAAAATTTAACATGGCATTTTAATTTTTTTTAGCATATGCAATACACATGTATGCTAATAAGTATGTTTAAGAAGCCCTTGCTACTGACTGTACATTTATTGGGAAGCTGCAGTGGTCCCTCATACACCTTTATTAACTGTTTCATTTTTATTCCCTGTTTCACTTGATGAGTCAGCTACCCTGTTGTCCTCATTTCACCTCTTTGTGTGCCTCTCCAGTCCAATTACTTCCCATCTTCTGACTGGTACTACCCCAACCTTATTTCTCCTCTATGCCATACAATCATCTTCTCTTTCCTGTGGTTCCTTCCCTACATCATTCAAACACGCCATTGTCTCCTTTACCCTTGAACTGTTTAACATGGTTGCATTGAGATATATCTTTGTTTACATTAGAGCATATGACATGCAGCAATTACATAACATAATTAAAAAATAAAACTACAATAAACACTCAGATCAACATTTCTGAATATATTGACAATGTTGGGTCAAGGTGTATATACCAAAATTATTACATATATGAAATGATGTATAGTAATGTGTACTGCTTAGATTGGTGACCATAAGTAAAAAGGTATTTTATATCAATAACAATTAGAATTTATAAGAAGGGGGAGGGAGGAAGAAGGGAAAATAAAATAAAATATGTACTTCATGCACACCAGACTGTGCTATGGGTACTGTTCTACCATATGCCTCATTATTTGTGTAATCAATAAAGTCACACCAGACTATGTAAAAATTGTCGTGTTTCTTTTGGCCTCTCACTACTTTTTTTTTTTTAGGTCAGTTTTTCCAGTAATGCTGTTTGCCAAATTGCATTATACCATTGGTCCATAGTTAATAATTGCAATGATTTCTGTGTTCTAGCAATAGTTATTGCAGTGGTTAATATATGTGTTATGAGCTCTTTCTTTTTAATTTACAACATATCAAGACTATACACGTTAAGTAGAGAGAGTCCTGGAGTCATGGGGACTATGCCTTGTTTTCAAAGTTATTTCTGTAAATAATTTTTTTCCAGATCTTTGCTATTTTTGGACACTCTCACCACATCCATTAATATGTCCCTGTAGTGGGACATTCTCCCTAACACAGCGGAGAACTGTTTGGCTTTATATAAACTAGGCACCTAGGTCTTAAAAACCAGCCAATACACAATTTTAAGAACTCCTTCTCAGGTGGTTGCCAATAGGGATTTGTACAGCACTTTTGTCCACAGTGTTTTCCATGCCTCTTTTACAATTTCTAAATCTCAATTTAGTTCCCACCACCTTCTCAAATTTTGCTTCAAATTTTGCTGCAAGAAAAATTGAACATCTATAATAGATTTATACAAATAAGATATTAACCCTTCTTCCACTATTATTTTTTCATATTTTGCTGATTGTCTTATGGCTTCACTTTTAACCTGACAATTTGTTTAAAAGGACCTTAATTGGTAGCCTAATAGTCATGATATTTGAACATTTCCCAAATGAATTTGCAGCTCATTAATGCAGGGGCCTAGCATTGGGGGGGGGCAGGTTGTAGCCCTGGGCACATGATTTTTAGGGAGTGTGAGCCAGGCACTCCCACACGGGGATCCCCATCCCACCCTGCCTGCTGCCGGGGGTCTGTGGGCCCCAGAGCCCGGCCTGGCCTCACTGTCACATCCCCAGCCCCCTCGCTGAATGGCCGACTGTCCAGCATTGGGGAGACTCAACCACCAAGAGCCATGTCAGCCAGCTGGACTCTTCCCTGAGTGGGCGGGCAGGTGGTGCAGTGCAGCCCTGCTTGACTTCAGTGGTTAGGGTTGAGCTGGCACACAGGTTCCATGAACCCTCCGTGCCCCTCTCACACACAGGCCTGGCTGCATCAGCAGCAAGGGCTGGGCTGGTGTGGTGGGTTATGTTCACCTTCTGTGCCCTGGCCTCACCTGGGGTAAGTGCTGGGAAACTCCGCAACATTAATGGTAATCCCATCTATGTAAAAAATCTTTCAAATAATAGAATTGATTTTCATTCCACAAGTCTCTATTATAGGCTCTTTGTTTATTTATTTATTTTTTGGAAAACTGTGTAGAACAGTAATGGAATAATGGGTGAGAGGCCTGGAATCAAAAACTTTGCCCATTTTGTCCAAATTTTGAAAGTTGTAAGTGTGAATGGATTACTAAGCCAGTGTTCTCTAATGGGCTCCATGGAGTTCCCTTCTTGCCAGACATTAGGTCTGTCATGTTGCTAAGTTGACATGTGTTGTAATAGCTGTTTAAATTTAGGAGTCCTCATCCTTCAACAGTTGGTTGAGGGTACAGCAAAGGTATTTTAAATACATGGTCTGCCTGATTTAAGTAGGAATTTGTTTTGTTTTTTGCCATTTGGACATCTGGGCTGGTGGAATCCAAACTGGTAATGTTTGAAATTTAAAAAGTACGTTAATTTTGGAACAAGCATCGTTTTTAGTTGCAGCCAGTTGATACATAATAGAAAATATCATGTTGCTCCAACATTGTATATCCATATTTATTGTTTTCTATACTTTGCTATAATTTGTTTCAATTATGGATAACCTGAATGGGTAACCTAAGTATCTTAAGCTATTTCTAGCTATTGGGATTTGTATTATTTTGGAGAAGGTTTCTTAAAGTTGCAGGGGAGTTTGAAAGAACATTACCACCAATTTTTGAAAAATTACCTTAAGTCCAGAGACATTAAGGTATCCAGTTCTATACTCAGGGGTGGAGGAAGGGGGGTGCGGTGGGTGCAGTGCACCCCAGGTGTCACCCCTGAGGGAGTGACAAAATACTGGGCGGCACTCACCGCAGGGCCTGCAGTGCTCCCAAGCCACGCATCTCTCCTGGGAGAGACGCTGTGGCCTGGGCGCGTGCAGGCTCCACACTGCCCAAACGGTCAGCCCGCTGCCTTCCTCCAGCTGTAGGGCGGCTGAGTGGGAGGAGGCAGGCAGACTCTGGAGGCCCCGCAGTGCACCCCGCCCCTATGGACAGCTCGCCCCACCCCTGGGCACGCCACCCTAGGCGCCTGAACGGCTTCCTCCACCGCTGTCTATACTCAATAACTTTCCAGCATTAACCAGGCCTGGTGTGCATAAAACAATATCGTCCCAAAATGTATTCCCTTCCATTGATAGTTATACCCTTTCCTGCCAGAATTGGCATAATTTCAGGGGTTCTATAATTAGAGCAAATAGTAAAGGTGATAATCGACAACGATGTTTTGTCCTGCAGCTGAGTGGACATTTTTGTGAATTTGTATTATTTATCCTAATTGTAGCAGATGTGATTTCTAAATATTTTCCAATTAAATCATGAATGTATTAATTTATTGGAGCTGCTCACGAAGAACCTTTGGCTCACCTATGACTGTATAAGCACTGCATTTTTTCATCTATTTTATGGATTTATTGCAAAATGGCTGTATGTGGATCCATTTGAACAAATAAGTTGTCATTCTGGCCTGTTTTATTGGATCTCCCAACTCCTTCACTTTTAAAGTAACTACATTAATACTTGTACTCGTTTTAGCAAATAATCAATAGTGCCTTTCACCAATCTAAACCTTCCATATTTTTGCTCTTATTGGGCAGTTTGGTTATTTTTATAATAAATCTACTTATATTACAACTTTGAAAAAAAAACACCTTATAATTTTAACCTAAAACCTTTAAAACATACATCAAGGTGTGTGTCCTCTTTCAACAGTAGAGGGCACTCCAGTACCACTGTGGGTATAGAGTAAACCATAAGCATAAAAAACAAGCTTATTTTAAATGATAGGGTACATTAAAGTATACATTTTATTTTAAACGTCATGCCCAAAATCCAAGGTACCTTCCAGATGTTTATATTTTCGTATCATTCCAGTCCAATTGCTATTGGTTCTGTAGAAAAGGAGTCCTTTTCTCTTTGAAACAGCATTGTAGCCTTGTATTAGTTCTGCCTTTGTTCCTGTTAATTTTCTGGGCATTTGAGAATATACTAAACTTTCTGAAATATGTGCAGTGCTGCTTGTTCCATGTCCCATTCTTCTTTTTGATTGTTGATGGCTTTCCTTAGCTCTCGCATGGGCTCCTGACCTGGGTCATCTTCACAAATGGGCTCACTTGTTTGCTCTCCAAAAAATCAGTAACCTCAGGTGGACATTCCTGTTCTAGAGTTGTTAATAGTTCTTATGTTAATAGTTGTTATGGCTTCTTTGAGGGTGGTGGCTGAGAGTGATGTGTTTCCTTTGGTTACTACTAAACTAATGGGTAAAGCCCAATAGCATCTTATTCCTGCACCTTGCCATTTGAGTGTTATGGGGCAAAGTTCCCTTCATTTTTTCAGTGTCCAATGATAAATCCTGCAAGACCATGACGGGATTATTAGTCTTTCAACATTCATCAAAACCTTCCAGATCTTATCTTTTTTATTAAAAAATGGTGGAAGCACATAACAATATCCTGGGGGCAGGCAGCTGTATTGTGCAGGTGGACTGACATATCTTCTGTCCATATCCTCTGAGGACAATTCCAGGGAAATTATTATAGCTTTAAACCATTGGACCTCCTCCTCAGTAAGCCCTCTCTGAACACAAATGTGCATAACAACTATCACCTGGTCACAAATACCCATTTTCAGACAAGGTACTTGAGAGAATTGGGATAGATTTTATCTAGACCATTTTAGGCACCAACATGACTTTGGTTGCTCTGATTGATAACTTGTGTCAGGAAGGGGGCAACACAACTAATTCCCCACATTTTTTTCAATGGCCTCTGATACCGCCAGCAATTGACTGTGCAATACCACAGCTACTGAGCTAAATTCACAGGGCTGACTCCAACATTTAATACCCTACAACAGTGTTTTTCAACCTTTTTTGGCCAAAGGCACACTTGTTTCATGAAAAAAATCACGAGGCACACCACCATTAGAAAATGTTTAAAAAATTAACTCTTTGCCTATATTGACTATATATAAAGTAATTTTTCAATTTTTCCCACGGCACACCAGGCAACATATCGCGGCACACTAGTGTGCTGCGGAACAGTGGTTGAAAAACACTGCCCTACAAGTCATAGAACCAAGCTCTCTGAAGGTGTGACTGTCCTGCCCCGAGCTTAGATCTAATGGGGAGGTCCTTTTAGTTATACCAACATCAGGACCAGGATACCAGGACCCTGAAAGGACCATCTCAGTGGCAGTACCCTGGTTGCAAAACATCCTTTTCTTGAGCTTAGTCTGGTACCATCATTAGTTAGCTTTCAGCAGTACCTGAAAATACTGCCCTAGATATTGGATTTTACAGATGGAAGGATTTGTGCATTGATATCTGGTTTTTAATTGGTATATTGAAAATTTTGCTTTTGATGCATGATTTTATGTGGTTGGCACGTTGCCTTCTAAGGAACAGAAGAGGAGTGGGGGAGTGATCAGACAAATCAGAAAACATTTTTTCTGTTGTTCTGCTTTCTGGGGTCAAAATTCCATGGTCATAAATGTATTAGAAATTTTCCCATAGGGATCAATAGTAATTGACAACCCGTTATGCAAACTCTTGCCTAATGAACAATTTCCAAGGAACAAATTGTGTTCAGGAAGCGAGACCTGCGTGTATCTTACCAGAACTTTGTGAAACTACTTGGAATCTGCAGCTGCTCATATTCACAATTGCTTTCCTGATGGCCATCATTTCCACAAGCAGGCTAATGTGTTTTGTGTTCTTCACTCCAACCTAGAAGAATATAGGGTTACTGAGTACTGAATCCTGCTAAGACAGAGACACTCTGGGTAAGACCTTCCCAGATTTGATCACTGCTGAGTCTGCCTGTTCTAGATGGGATTGCACTCCCTCTGAAAGCACAGGTATGCAGTTTAGGGGAACTCTTGGAGCCATCGTTGTCCATTGAGGCCCAGGTGGCCTCTGTGGCAAAGAGCACCTATCATCAGCTTCAGCTGGTGTGTCAACTGTGCCCTTTATTGGACAGTGTTAAGTTGGCCACTGTGACACATGCATTGATAACCTCATGTCTGGATTACTGCAGCTGGCACAGAATATTGCAGCTCGTGTGGTAAGTGGTGCTCCTTATCACACTAGTGGCCATCAAGCCAGTTTTAAGGTTCTGCTACTTGCGTGCAATGTCCTAAAAGACTCTGGACCATGTTACCTGAAAAACGATCTTCCTCATCACTGCTTGGTAGGGTACTATCATCGGTTAATGTAACCCAGTTAGTTTTGCCACAGCCTAATGATTATCCTCATATGGAATAACTGATTGGTTCAAAATTGGGAAAGGAGTATATTGTTTCCCTACTTATTTAACGTATATGCAGAATTCATCATGCAAAAGGCTAGACTGGATGAATCCCAAGCCGGAATTAAGATTGCTGGAAGAAATATCAACAACCTCAGATATGCTGGTGATACAACCTTGATGGCAGAAAGTGAGGAGGAATTAAAGAACCTTTTAATGAGGGTGAAAGAGGAGAGCACAAAATATGGTCTGAAGCTCAACATAAAAAAAACTAAGATCATGGCCACTGGTCCCATCACCGCCTGGCCAATAGAAGGGGAAGAAATGGAGGCAGTGAGAGATTTTACTTTCTTGGGTTCCATGATCACTGCAGATGATGACAGCAGTCAAGAAATTAGAAGACGCCTGCTTCTTGGGAGAAAAGCAATGACAAACCTAGAGAGCATCTTAAAAAGCAGAGACACCACCTTGCCGACAAAGGTCTGTATAGTTAAAGCTATGGTTTTCCCAGTAGTAATGTATGGAAGTGAGAGCTGGACCATAAAGAAGACTGATCGCCGAAGAATTGATGCTTTTGAATTATGGTGCTGGAGGAGACTCTTGAGAGTCCCATGGACTGCAAGAAGATCCAACCTATCCATTCTTAAGGAAATCAGCCCTGAGTGCTCACTGGAAGGACAGATCCTGAAGCTGAGGCTCCAATACTTTGGCCACCTCATGAGAAGAGAAGACTCCCTGGAAAAGACCCTGATGTTGGGAAAGATGGAGGGCACAAGGAGAAGGGGACGACAGAGGATGAGATGGTTGGACAGTGTTCTCAAAGCTACGAACATGAATCTGACCAAACTGTGGGAGGCAGTAGAAGACAGGAGTGCCTGGCGTGCTCTGGTCCATGGGGTCACGAAGAGTCGGACATGACTAAACAACTAAACAACAATGATTATCAGCTTGTGGTAACACAGAAGCCAGGCTTTTCACTGGTGGCACTAGTGTGGAAAGCCCTCCCTGCTGAAATACAAGAGGCCCAATCAGTGATGGCAGTTCTCCGGCTCATGAAGACACCTGTTTAGGCAAGAATTCCCCTGAACTGAACTGAAATTTATTGATTTATTTTATTAAATTTCTATGCCGCACTTCATCTGAGGATCACAGGGCAGTTTACAATATAGAAACACAAAATTCATAGCACAGCATAGTAACAAACAAAAACAATGCTTCCCACAGTATTGTATTTTATTTATTAAATTTCTGTTGTGCACATACTCCAATGGGACTCATTAATTGAATCCCACCCCACATTTTATAGTATTTACTGATTGTTGAAATGTGATAGCACCACATTATAATTGGCCGGATCAGAGGAAATACAGCTTGTTCTATCATATCATAATGCAGTCTTATAGCACAACTGTGATATTCATGTCCATATTCAGAATATTTTTTCACCCATCTCTCCCTTGTTAATCCTGCACTGCAGCAACAGAGTAATACTGGAAAATTCTAACATTCCTTCAGGATGGGTATATCACATATTTCTGATACTTGTTGTGCATTAGTAGATCAAGCAGATTGCTGTGGTGGGTGGAACAATTTTTCTGCAAATTCCAAAGATCTCAGAAGCCTGTTCTGCAGTAACTTGGAGCAGGGCTTTTAGTGCAGCCTCTCCATTGTATAAAATAGCATTACTGTTGAGATACAACAGGGCCCACTATCTGCAGTTTTTTTAAACCATTAGCGGCATTTTTGTTCTGGCAGGCCTTCCCAGCATTAAAAATTGGTCTTTACCATGAGTGTTTGCTATGTTAGCATTTTAATCTCGTTTTAAACATATTTGCCGTTTTTGTGTTTTTAACTATTTTTAATACTCTTAGGTGTAAAATGCCTTGAGAGAGTTGCTTAGAAACTGATTACAAATCAATGAGGAGGAGGAGGCAGAGGAGGATACATTTTAAAGAAACATATGCTTAGTTATACATACTGCAATTGGACGTAAGCTTGGTTCATTTTATTAGTGGAATGTGAATGATTAGAACCTGAATCCTAAATTCATTTATTTTGAAATTTGATTTTAATAACATTTATGTGCCTTATGCTACAAAAGCTGCTACAGTACTTTTATATGTCTTATTTTTAGGCAAATTGATACATTCTAGTATAGCATCTAGAACAGTGACTATGATTGAGTTGATGCTCAATGAGAGAATTAGCTTTTGGTATGATAGTCTGTTAGTTACTTACATTTCTGTTCTCCTATGGGCTTTCTGTTTATGCTAGTTTTCCTATTTAAGCTACTTTTATTTAGGTCACAATATAAGGTACAGCAAATGTGCCATCTTTTGTTAAATCAGAGTTATGGGATCCATTCAGCCTCTTCCTGTCACTACATTTATTAATGTCTGCATACACTTTCTAAAAATAACCTTTCAACACTTAAATCCATACTTGCTCTTATTTTGCTTTTAGTCATAAATCTTGTTCTTGGGTTCAAGACAGACTTATCTCCTGGAGTTTCCATCACTAACAGCATTGAAATATATATTTTAATTAGCTACTGCAGTACTTCCATGAAGAAGTATTAAATGTAAAGTAATTGATGAATTATTCCACTTATGAACCATTGCTATATTATTGTATGGCAAACAGGATATGGCAAACAGGATTCTTATCTTACAAAATTTTCATGTTCTTACATAATAAATTCCTAAGTAGTCTACTACTTTATCTGAATATGTACCCAATAGGCACACAATTTTGGTTTTTTGTATAAAGTACAGTGCATGTTATTTTTCCAGCTGTGTTTCCTTGCCATGCTGGACTAAATGTGATAGCACTACCATCATTTATTTATTTATTTATTTATTTATTTATTTATTTCCTATTGCACATTAGTGTGTCAGTTTGCACAGTTCTGTCTAATGAATACTTTCATGAAAGTATGTTGATCTATTTTTTTGTATCTCTTAATTACACAAAATAAACTTAAATTACATTTCTGCCAACATATGTTTCATGCACACTATGTAATATTGCAGATTTATGCATTGTATTTTGAGAAAGAAAGAGACCTTAACTCCCAGCAGATACACCAACTAAAGTTATCACCTAAAGAGTAGTTTTGCCAGGCAGGTAGCTGAAACAGTCTCATTGATTCATAATCAATCATACTGCCTTTCCAGAACAAAATGTAGGAAGAATGGATCATACTAGTGTGCTATAAATTAATATATGATATAACACAATTTTTATCCTTCAATTTTCCACATAATGAACACTACTGAATTACTTTACTGATGGTTTTATGAGAACATTCACTAATAATATACAGTGGTGCCCCGCTAGACGAATGCCTTTCTAGACGAAAAACTCGCTAGACGAAAGGCATTCGCTAGTGGAAGGCTGCCTCACAAGACGAATTTTCCTATGGGCTTGCCTTGCAAGACGAAAAAATTGCCGATTTTTTCTTCTTTTTTTCGTCAAACTGCTCTTCCCCCGTTGGTGCTTCGCAAGACGAAATTTTCGCTATACGACAGCACTCGCAGAACGAATTAATTTCGTCTTACGGGGCACCACTGTACATATAATCAGATGTAGGGGGTCCTTTTGTCCATTTATGATTTCTGAGCATGACTTTGCTCAACCGTATGTGTGGCTCTTTGTGAGCGGCCACTTAATGAAGGAACAAAAGCTCCCTGGTGTAATTAATTTTCTTAGGAAACTATTGTCCACCTAAATCCCACTCTGAGCCCCAAACACAGATAAATATTATAAGAAATAAAAGGTAAATTTGAATTTATAAGAAAGTGTTGATCCACTTAATGAGATCATTTTGCCACTTGCTACCATCTACACGGTTCCTGTTTCTTTAAATCAATTCATTTTGAAAGGTTTTTTTTATTTTGTGTGTGTGTGCCTGTACCTGTTCCCAAGAGAGATGCCCTCACGCTATATGTAGGCTCTTATGTCGACAAACTCTTCGAAGAAAACTAACTGCAGGTAAGTGATGTTGTTGCTTTTGTGAATAGAGGTGGGAGATTGTGATATTAAAATGCTGTGGGATTTTCAAACCTTTCTCAAATCTCAGAAAACGTTTGCATCTGGGAATGGGCAAAGGTTCTGTCCAGTTCTTGTTGTGCTCTAAGCACGTCACCATCCCTAAATTGACCTGCTTTTCCTTGAACCTGGGAGTCAGAAATCCCTTTTTCTCTTCTGTTTTTCTGCTGCAGAAATTCCCAACATTCCCATTTTGTGGGCTCCAGAGAGGGGTAAGCAACATCTTCAATCCCAGCCAATCATTTCTAATCCAGCTCTTTGCTAGTATTTGGTTTGTTTTATTTTGAAATCATTTATTAGAAACAATTTTAGACGCGTTCCCATTTCTTTAATTTCCTTGTGGATTCTCATTCTTAATTTCATTTATAGGAGGGTCCCCAGGCCTCCCTCAGGCACTAGGGCTCAGCCTCATTTCCATTTGTGTACTGTACTCTTGTGGATTTTCACAATACACTATGTTGATCTAATGCTGTTACTGGAAGATGAGCATCTGGATTCTGGGGTTCTTTCACTTAAAATATTCTTACTTCCGAAAGAATAATGTCATCTCACTGCCCTGGCAATCTGTTCAAGAGCTTCTCTTTCCTCCTTGCCAGCAGCTTTATCTGATTATTCATGGGCACAGCTCTCTTCAAACTCTGCTTTTAAAAAAATGATATGGCGCTCATTGCTTTCTTTCTGCTTTGTCTACTTGCTGGCTGCCTGGCATTGCAATATACTATTTTACTGCTTGATTTCCTGGAATGGTCCTCTTCACCACTGATTGTGTGGCATAAGATTGCCCAAGGTACTGCCCATGTATCCTTGCTGCCATTTGTGTATGACTGCTTATAGGCAGTACCTCCAACTGAACTTCTCTCTTTTCACTGGCTAGCATTGCTCCCTTGCTGCTGTGTGCATCTGCTGACTTCATGGAACTGCTGTTCTGATGCTTTGTGCACCTGCTGATTGATTGATACTGCTCTATCAACTTGTTGCCTGTTTTGTCTTTTCCCTCCTGCCTTGTCCGCTTGACCACTAGCTTACATATAACTTGTGCTGCCCTCAGAATCTGATTACACATCAGCGTTGCTGTGTTTATGCAATCGTGCTCATCTGCTGATTGTTTGCCATTTCTCTTTTTGCTTCTTTAGGCCTACTGCTTACTCTTCCAAAAATCTAAGTAAAAATGTGAGGAAGTGAAAAATGCTCTGATTGGCTCAAACATGCCCTTATTCAAGCTCACATACCAACATTTTGTAAATGTATTCCTTTCTATTTTCATCAGAATACTAAATCTCAGCCTCTAGATAGATTGAGGGAGTCTGGATCTCATTTTTAGTCGTTTCTTACATTATTTACCTCATAAAACTAAGATACTTTACAATATGCGTGAAAGATTAGTAGCAAGAGCAATTTATGTTTATGAAGTGGTTCATACCAAACTTTCTGAAATGCTTTCTCTATGGCTACATAACATAGTTAATTATTTACCCCATCATTTTATTGATAGTGAAACAAACTCAGGCAGATTAAAGTTGGATCTCTTGTTTCAGCAAATTAGACCATGATCATAAATGAGGGAAGGAATTGCAAGGGTGATGTTTCAGTTACTTGATTCTGAGTTTGACTCCCTGTTAAGTGTGCCCTAACTTATTTTGCAATGTTGATTTTAAAGAGTTAGGGAGACCAATAGGTAAACATAACTAGTTTACCTATTACAAGAGAGCAAAAAAGCCGGCTATATAACATACAAAACAAATGGCTATCTCACCAGTACTAGATATGTGGCAGGTCATTTTGTTGTATAAAGGGCAAAGCTGAAAACATCTCACTGTTGACTTAGCTGGTGTGATTCCTCCAGCTTATTGTAGTCTATCCTAAAGAAAATGTAGAAAAGGAGATTCCATTTAATGTATTGATTTTATGGCAGAGTTGAAGGGGGGAGGTGTTGCTGAGCAAACCTTTGACCTTCACATTCTATCTATAAAAAAAAGTTATGAGGAGTCTGGAAAAAGATATCAGCTTTTTAAAAGACGGTAACTTTTTTCCTTTTGAAAATATTCTTAGTGCAGTACCAAATGTATCCCAGCTTCAAATGTTCATTCACAGCACTATCAATTCTGTTTCAAAATCTAAGAACCTGTGTTCTTAACTTCTACCTGTGTTCCACACAACCAACATAACTCATGTCTGTTGCTGATACTCTCTTTCCCATTATCACCAACTTTAAAAAAAAACACACACATTTCTGCAGCTGGCCAACTAACAGAGAATGTAGTTGAGACTTGTATTAATGGCTTCACATTCAATGAAGTAAAGTCTTAATTTTGTTAGAATTTGTGGAGCTTGCAACATTGGGAAGGCTAGTTGTCTTGGAATATTGTATAGTTGCTTAAATTGTAAGGAATTCTAGTGGAAATAGTAAGTTTTGCGTGACTTCCTCTAATTTCCAGTCACTGCTCTCCACACGTTGAAATGACAACAAATTGTGTTGTATGGGACTGAGTGGCTCGTAGATAAATCCTCATTATCCAGTTCTAACAGACATAAATTTTTGCTTCCCTGCATCATGTAAAAGTTTAAAAGTATAACTGAAAGTCTTAGGTTTAAACTTCTAACATATACTATCCAATTCACTGCTTTTGTTTTTGTTTTTAAAGCCGGCAAACCTAATTGCAGATGAATTATTTGATACTCTTTCAACTGAAAATTGTAACTGCTGAAATATCAGGCGGGGATTTCAACAGGGAAGTTACTGATAAAGTAGGATGGACTTTTCAACTGAAATAGTGAATGATGCACACACATTCTAGCAACATAATAGCAATATTTCTTTCATTTTATGAAGCCTGTGATTTTTCGCAATTAATGTAAACTTGCATTATTTTTATTTGCAACTTTACTCCCAGTGATAATAGTTTTTCTTTACTGACATTCCTCATATTCAAACTGAAATTCCATTCTTCAGTTTCTTCTTATTTGAAAACTACTTTGTCTTGTGTGCTTATCGGTTTATAGCATTTTAATTTATTTTAGTCCATTGTCTCTTGTGTCTGAAGCCAAACTACAATATTTCATTCAAAATAATTTTTGTTTGTTTTAGCATCTCTTTCAAGGAACTTTCTCTATTATATTAACCAAAGTTTTTAATATTTTTTAAGGCTGGTGGTTTTCTTATTAGTTTCTTGCAACCACAATTTAAATAAGGGTACTGAATTATTTGCAACATTTTGGTTTCTCAGAGTCCAACCAGAATTTTCAATCTTAATTTCTTATAGGCTCCTTTTCTTTCCCCCTTTTAAGAACACCCAAGATGTGTATGCTATCTTGATATAGTTTGGACATTTCAGCTGTTTTAGGTTCAGACTTTTAAACAGACAACTTTGAAATCCTGAAAAATAAACTCCCCAATTAAAACTCTCAGCTATATCCTTAGCCCTTATTGTTCTGTTATATTTTCCTTACAATAAGTACTTTGTCTTTTTGTCATGTCATCACAAAATATCCTGAGCTCTTTAGAAACACATGGCACCAGAGTTGTAGTTTTATTTCTCATTAAACTTATAAAATTAATTTATACTTTGAATACTTTGAAACAGTTTCCATTTTGTATGTGGAAAATGTTTGTATCTTTGCTGGCATATCTATTGACAGTACAAAAATCTTATTGATATCTGATCTTCATGAGGCTTCAAAGATTTAATCTTGCTGATATATGGACTTCTGTGATTTTCTTTTCACCAAGTATTTATTTATTCAAAAAATCTAATGGTGTGTGATTCAGGGCATTATCTTCATCTGAGCCCTACTCTACTGAATAGGATTTAAGAAATTACTTAGCCATACAGATTGTGGTAATAGGACCATTAAGGTCTTATAATATTTTTTGTAAGTTAGATAAAGGTAGAACATCACATGTAGTCAGTTCAGTTTTTGGCCTCATAAAGATTGTTCTTTCCCCTCTAACCAGGTACATCTCATTTTGCCAAGTCATGACTTCTGCTCTCCTAGCAATGTGCTGCCTCCAAAGCTCATGGTATCAAAAGCATGTACATATTTTATCCAACATGTGATGTTTTCAAAGTTTTAAGCAAAGCATGCTTGAAGTTGTTGTTCTTGACAATTTTGTATCCATATTGCCTCCACTCAAACATGATAGTTGTGGTTACTAGAGTTGTTTTGCGTCCAGGTGGTGGTAGTTTTTGTTGATATCGTTTGTAGTATTTTCATGGAATATAGGTGATCATTCTGCAAACATTAAAGAGTTTGTTTTAAGCCTTTGAATCATCAATGCAGCTTACTTTATACCACTGAAGTGTGGGTAGTGAAGTGGAAATAATACTGTTTAAAGCTGAACTTAAAAGTTCAGTATGAGCAATCTTCTTTTTAAAAAAACAACTATATTGACATCTCATATTAATAATAGGTAATTACTCATCACCACACAATATACATAGACCATATATATCCGTCCTCCCACCTGCTCAGTCATCTAACTGTCCAAAGGTAGTCAGAAGAAGGCCTCTTCAGATGAGAGAGTATCTGCAAACTCTCACCTAAGCCTCCCCTGCATACTATAGTAAACAGTGATGGAGAGTAGGATTATAATGCCAGTTGGAGAACCCCCAGCTGAGAAACTGGAGAATACCTAAAGCATTCCTTTTGTCCACAAAACCAACCTAGCACTTGAGTAGTAGCAAATCACAGCTAAGAGGTTTACGGATAATAAAGTTCTCAGGGTCACTTTACACATTTCAGAATTTATCACATCTACGATCTATATACAGAAGGAATTTAAATAACATGCATGCAGATAATAGAGCAAAAAACCTGAATGTGTGATCTTCACACAACACAGGCGCCGCCTTGCCCTCACAATTGAGGCGGCCCAGGGCTGTGCAACATCATCGCACCATGCACACACACCCCACGGCATGCACGCATGATGAAGGCATGCCCCACAGTGTGCGTGCACACCCTGCATGTGCTGGTGTCACTCACACAATCCACAGGGCGTTCTGACGTGTCTTGCGGATGTCCCTCGGCTTGTGGGCATGACGTCAACACGCCCCGTGGCATGTTTGTGCGGCCGCCAGGAGGCGGTAAAGAATTGAAATACACCTGAAGTAGTGGAGAACCCACTCTGAATAAATCACAATGTGAGTTTTTAAACTATCTGAACTATAAACTATTCTAGAGGTTTATGGATTCATGTTTAAACTCTAACTGGCTTTAATAAACTTACTAGACCATGCAAAATGTTCGACCTACCAAAACAGACACAGCCCCAGTCTTTTATGGTGGCTGCTTAAGGGCATGAAAAACTTGCTTGCCTGACTGCAGAAATTGCTTATGGGGGGATAGATTGCAAGCATTTGGCAAGCCAAATGCTGCTAGGCTTTGTGTGTTACAAGTTTTGCAGGACTACCTATAGCTCTTAGAATGTCAGGCAGCAGGAGTCATGAAATGGCAGTGGCATGCATTGCTTCACCCAACATAATCTTTATGTTGAAACAGAACTTAAATAATACTCAGTTATTTATAGGAAAGAATTGTAAATTTATATGGATTGCAGGCCTCATTAATTTGTGTTACACAGCACAGAATGTTCAACGCAATGGGCTGTAGCCAATGTTATTTGTCCACTAGTGTAAGGGGTTTTTTGTGGATGAGTTTTAATGTTGTGCAATACAAGAATCAAATGCAACAGTTGCTTGCGGAGAATAATTGATTTTCAAAATCTTTCTGCATTCTGATAATCACAGAAACAAAGTATGAATGACTTGCATTCTCTAATGTTAAAGAGAGCTTGTACACTTCCCTGTTGGAAGTGATACACATGTAAACATAATAGATCCCCCCATAGGAGACTTGTATAAGCATCTTTTCTCTACCAGATCCATGTTTGTGTATTTTATGTACTGTAGTTAAAACATTTCTGCACCACCTTTCAATCAAAAATGCCTAGAGTGGTTCACAATCACTCCCGGTGCATTTAAGGAAAAGAGCCAAAACAGAAAGCATATTTCAAATTTGAAATGAGTGTTAATATCTATAGACTTTCTAGGAATTACTTTTTATAGTTTTCTGGCAAATCCAGCATTATTCATCATTGTATATCCACCTTTAGGTTTCAGGAATAAATGTATGTATTCTTTTAGAACTTAAGATCAGTAGCACCTACCTAACTATAAATCAAACACATATTTAGAACTATCCCCCTTTCACTTGATCTGTTTCACCTTTTTCCTCAGATATTTGTGGGTTTTGTCTAAGGTTTGAAATAGCTTTAGTCTCTTTTTCTAGAATGTTCTATTTTTGAAACAGAAAATAATAAGAGCAGTATATTTTTGTGCCTTTAGTGACTTATCTTTTGCGCTATTAGACTTCCCCTCCCACAGTTTTTAGTTTTCTATAGTTCAAAACTCTTTCCACAATTCACCAATAAACTTGTTTCTTCCCATTGTCCACATTGTATTGATATATTATGATTCCGCCTTTTTCTACATGATTATTTTTGGTGATATATGGTTCTTTGACATCTCATTAACATTAGATGCCATTATGTTATTTCCAGATAATGTTTGCATTTGTGCAAAAGATAATTGTGCATTCTGTAGTAATTTTATACTTAAAAAATTAACTCATTTTGTATAATCCTGACCACCTTGGATGTAAATGATTCCCACAGGCAAAATGGAGCCTATGCATGCAGACAGAGTGAATGGCCACTAGGGAAATGTTAATCCTGTGTGGATTGGAGCATGAGTCATTTGGTTGAGGGTTGTATGAAGGTACATGACAGGTAAACCAAGACTTTCTCTTGATGGCTGGTAGTGGTGCCTGCTCATGAACCTCTATGTGTTAGTGTATACAAGCAACTAGGGTGGGGAATGGAGGGGTAGGGATCTATTACTTTTATAGGAACCTCAACCCATGCTATACTTGTGGGGAACTGAATTGGTCCCCAGTATTTTTAAGAATCTCTGAAATGTGAAACTACTGTGATGTTAATCAAATTGTACTATACAGTTGCAAAGGACATTGCCTCAGTGGCATCCATAGTTCAGGGGTTGTACTTGGTACATTTGTGCAACAGACAGAGGAGAAAAGCCTGTGTAAAGTTTTGTTCAGCTATTTGTCAATGAGCCACATTGTAAGCAATGGCAGTTAAAGCAGAAATACCTAAAATACACCATTTGATTGAGGTCACATAATGACATTATTGTCGTCAAACCTTAGCATTACCAGTCTTTACTTGTAACTCTTCTGTTAAGTAGTAGTTGCAATTTCACAGCTTGCTCACTTTCTATACTCATTATGGCTCAGTCTCTTCATTCAGTATCTCAATTCCCCTGCAGTGTATTCAGTTCTTCTGATCTCAAACTTTCCTCTACTTCTGTTTCTTGTAGTTTAACAAACTAACTGTGTAAGATACAATTGGTTGCTAAGTCTATGAAGAAAGCGGAGCACAGATTATGTAAAGTAGTTAATCAAATAGAACCATATTTCAAGTTTTTGTGTATTGGCACAGTATTAATATAGTGACTCACATATCCCCCTGGTAATTTATATGCAGATAAATAAATGAACTTGTTAAGACTGGAGCTAGAAGCAGAGGCAAATGCTTTATCTTCTACCCATCCCTGTCCCCAGTGTTCTGCAGTGAAAGTCAAAATGATGGATAAAACTATAGCATTTGACAAATTACTAATAGAAAACCAGGTGGGTATAATTTAGAGTAACAGACACAGGCCATTGATTGGAATACTATCAGTAATCTACAATATGCATCTTTATAAGGTATAAACTTGGGAGATTAAAAAAAAACATGATATGAACATATTATCTGACACATGCAAAGAAGGAGCAAGCTTTTCTTAGGAGGGTCTGGCAGTTAGTAGTAGTAGAACAGTTTCCTCACCCCGTTCTCTTATCTGCCTTCATTTTACCCCATCTTTATGTATGCAAGGCCTTTGTAAGTTCTCCTTTTCTCTGTAGTGCAGACAGTCAATAAGCTAACATTAACCAGTTCCTATCTGTACCCCTCTACGTTTTGCAGAGCCATTCCCTGTGTAACTGTTTTCATGTCCTCAACCCAATGCGCTACACTGAAACTATGTTTTCCTGATCTCAGGGGTTGCCCGGGATGAGTTTCTTTCCCTTTTATTTTTAGCCCCCTACCTCAAATTAAGACCTTTTAACATCAACTGGTCGTCCAACTATTTGATTAATGTGATGTCCATGCAGTCTTTATGTACCTATGGAACTTCTCATTCTGATTTACCAGAATTGAGACGTGTTTAGTTGGGATTTTTGCTACTTTTTATTGTGTCAGCCTTTCTTGTGAAATAAAGCACCAGTTTTTGTGGGTAAAAGTGGATAATTCTGTTTTGTTAAGGGACAATAATACCTAACTTATTCTAAAGGACATGCTTTAGAGATCTGGCATAAGAATAATTCTACTACAGGACAAAGATACAGATACCGGTACCTCCTCTACAGTCACTATATTTAATGTCATATATAGGATAAAATTGCTTATCTGAGCTTGCTGTCCTTTCCATTTTTAGTCTTCCATAGCCTATACATATTTAATAATTGCAATCCCTGCTAGCTAAGGCTATTTGTCAAGGTCGTTTTTCCCCTGACTTGAATTCTATTGAAGGGCTCCCTGGGCTGCAGGATCATTGTTTATGGAGCGCTTTTGCATCTTGTACTAGCACCCTCTTCAAAGTATCATTCTGCTCAAGGACAAAGAAGAGGGATCTTAGTACATAAATTAAGGTAGAAGTGTTTGTGAAAAGCTTAGAAAAGCATTTCATTACTTGAAGAGTGAGGAATAATATCCTTGTATGTGCATTACAAATTATGTGTACATTGTATTGTTAAATCCTTGTTTAGACCTGGTTTGGTTACCTAGTTTGGTTACCTGGTTTGGGATGCAGGTGGCGCTGTGGGTTAAATCACAGAGCCTAGGGCTTGCTGATCAGAAGGTTGACGGTTCGAATCCTCGCGACGGGATGAGCTCCCATTGCTCGGTCCCAGCTCCTGCCCACCTAGCAGTTCGAAAGCACGTCAAAGTGCAACTAGATAAATATGTACCGCTCCGGCAGGGAGGTAAACGGCGTTTCCGTGCACTGCTCTGGTTCACCAGAAGCGGCTTAGTCATGCTAGCCACATGACCCGGAAGCTGTACGCTGGCTCCCTCAGCCAGTAACGCGAGATGAGCGCTGCAACCCCAGAGTCGTCCACGACTGGACCTAATGGTCAGGGGTCCCTTTACCTTTACCTTGGTTAACTACTGGAGCATTCTGAGGCCAGATAACTGCAGTTCATGTAGCTGATAATTGGGAGATTCAGAACCCTATTAGCACATATTATATAATAGATGTATGAATATGTTGTTTAATTTACAAATTGCCGTTTACATGCAACTCAAGGCAGTGTCACTAGATACAATTAAAAAAGCAAGCTAAAGTAGTTTTTTTAAATAAAAAAAACCATTCAGCACAAAATTTAACTAAAGCTGGGTTTAAAACAATACAAAATGAACACATAAAGCAGAGATCTTTTCATTCAGGTGAAAAAGCTTGTTGAAACAAAATTGTCTTTGACTTCAAAGCTTACTCATGAGTCTTTCATACATAAATTTTGGATTTTCTTAGTAGGCTCTGAAGCAAAGTGTGAATTCTTTCCATTTTCTGTAGTGCCTCCTTGTGATAGCATGATTGGATCAAATCACTTGATCATAATTCTGGGGACTCTAATGAAGGAGCTTACATGCCAAAAAAATTTGCTTTCATCAACAATTATAATTAAATAGATAAAATCCAGAGTAATTTTTCCAAAACTCATGGGCAGAGAGTTTCAGTGATCTAGCTTGAGGAAACTGCAACTGAGAGCTATTTGTAGCCTATGAAAAATCATATAACAAAAAATCCTCATAGAACATCTGGGCTGAAGCCTGATAACACCAGAGGAGACTACAATTGATGGCAAAAAACGTTGCCTGAATAAACCTGTCACCATATTATTTCTTATATATGCAGATCTTTTTTCAAATATAGATGCATCGTACTTTTTTTTTAAAGTTGCCTTTTGAGACTATATAGTGGGATATTCTAAATACACGCATGCATGCAAGTTTAGAGTGGAATTCAATATTATGCCATGATGAATGCCCCATTAGAACAAGCATTGCAGCTTGCTTGATGGAATGACACCCCTCTTCTCCCACTGTGTGCTGTTCTGGGGGTTATTTTTATCCTCCCCAAGCCAATTTTGGGGGCACTGGGGAATGTGTGGGAGGAGAGGGAGGAAAGCCCTGGGTTGTTTTTTTTTAAGTAGAAGCCCTTGCACAGGGCTTGATCTGATAGGACTTATTTGTTGTAAATCCCTCCCTTAGTCTTTAACTAAACTTCTGCTACAAGATTCCTTAAAAATAGCAATTCTTCCTTAATGTTTGTAATAAAATTTCTTAGATAGAATATTAAACATGTCTCTTACTCATGTTCCCACATTTTAAGTACAGTCAAATCTTGGTCCCCGAACACCTCCATTTTAGAACGTTTTAGCTCCTGAACGCAAAAAAACCTGGAAGTAATCGCTTCGTTTTTTTTAAAACAATTTTCAGAAGCTGAATGTGCTGCTACACAGCTTCTGTTTTGAGTTTCCCTATTGTATTGAGGCTTCTGCTTTCAGTTTCCAGTTGTTGAACGTTTTGGAAGTCGAACGGTCTTCCAGAACGGATTATGTTCGGCAACCAAGGTTTGTACAGTGGTACCTCGGTTTAAGAACAGTCCTGTTTGCGAATGATTCAGTTTACGAACTCCGCAAAACCAGAAGTAGTGTTTGAGAACTTTACCTCGGTCTGAGAACAGAATCTGAACAGTGGAAGGGGATGCATCCAGGGAAACCATGCCTCAGTTTAAGAACGGTTTTGGTTTAAGAACAGACTTCCGGAATGAATTAAGTTCATAAACTGAGGTACCACTGCACTTCTTTAAACAATGCATAGTTAAACTACAGAATTCTCTCCCACAAGATGTACTGATAGCCACCAACTTGGATAGCTTTAAAAACACTCCCTGAGGGGAGTTGAAAAAGAAGAAGCTTGGGAGTTGCCACCATCCAGCTCCCAGAGTGACCCTCCTTCCCCCAACTGCCACCATAGTGGCATCTGAAGGATCATCTTGCCCTGAGGGGAAGGAGAAGAAGCAGTAACAGCTTCTTCTAAAACATACAACCCTAGCATTTGGTCATTATTTAGCCCTGTCGATAACAGCATTACCTCCACCAGTAAACTAGTCAGGAATTATTTGCATCTATTAATGATAGCATCTACCACCACTGTTTCTCTCACATAACTCCCACTATCTTCCTGCCTCAGTTTGTGGGATGTCCACAAAAACAGATTCCTTCAACTGTAGCTGACTCCTTTTCTCCTCTGTTCCTTTGCCTCTTCTCCACATTCATTGCTTTCTTTGGCTTAGTCAGAAACTACAAGTAGTGTGTGATTTTTGAAGAAATCCTTTACAGTGGTGCCCTGCTAGACGAATGCCCCGCTAGACGAAAGGCATTCGCTAGCCCCACAAGACGAAATTGTCAATGGGGCTGCCTCGCAAGACAAAAAAAAAAAAAAATTCCGTCGCGCGAAAACCGCTATTGCATTGGTGCTTCGCTAGACGAAAAAACCGCTAGACGAAGATACTCGTAGAACGAATTATTTTCGTCTATCGAGGCACCACTGTATTTCAGAATCATCTTAGGAGGGTTTCAAAGAACCAGTTTGCCCCCCGCCGCCACCATTGAGTTTTACATCAAGATATTAAGGGGAATATTAAGGGGATATGTTGGGAAAGATGGAGGGCACAAGGAGAAGGGGACGACAGAGGATGAGATGGTTGGACAGTGTTCTCGAAGCGACTGGCATGAGTTTGGCCAAACTGCAGGAGGCAGTGGAGGATAGGGGTGCCTGGCGTGCTCTGGTCCATGGGGTCACGAAGAGTCGGACACGACTGAACGACTGAACAACAACAACAACCATCTGCAAAACAAATGGTAGATTATGGCTTAGATCCAGTCTCTTCCTTATCTGTGAAACTTACACTACTTGGAACCATAACTATTGACACATTTTTCTCTGTTTCTTCACTTTCCAAATCTTGCTGTCTTTTCTGTCCTTGGATTGCTCAAACCTGTGTCATGTGCATTCAAATTTTTCTTATTGCATCTAGCTTTTCACTTCAGCCTGCTAGATCATTCCACTCAGTGTATGTTTTCCCCAAACTGCCAAGAATAGCTCAGTTCGTAGATCTCAGGGCTGTGGGTTCAAGCCCCACATTGGGCAAAAGATTCTTGCATTGCTGGGGGTTGGACTAGATGACCCTTGTGGTATCTTCCAACTCTATAATTCTATAATTCTCTGTAGATAATTGCATTTTGATTATTCAAATTATGCAATTTACTCCTTGATGTCATTTTGATACTTGTAATAATAAACAAAATTATTTTGAATTGAAATTGGGCCCTTGTGGTTCATGTTAACTGCCCCTGGTAATACAGTGCCCCCTTCCTTTCATAGTATGCCACAGGTCTTAATACAAGATCACAAAATATCATAACTCCATGGTAATACACATACAGTGGTACCTCCGGTTACAAATGGAATCCATTCCAGAGGCCCGGCCATATCCCGAAGATTTTGTAACCGGATGACTGCTTCTGCGCACACACGCGGTGTCGTAGAGGGCTTATGTGCACGCGCGAGCGGCAAACCCACATCCGGGTTTGCCGTGTTCGCAACCCAAAGATTACGTTACCCGAAGGTAACGTAACCCAAGGGTCCACTGTACATCCATGTGTTAGTGTTAAACATATTATCAGGGACACATTAAGGCTTGGTACCATAGCTTCATATAAAATTAAATGTCAAGGAAACCTCACTCCCTGACAGGCTGCTTTTCTTGGTGTAAGAATACTTTTTGTGAGGGGGCCTTCCATCATTTGTGATCATTCCATTGTCCATTTGCAGGCTAAACCAGTACTTTCCAGAAACAGTTTTACCTTGTGATTAAACTGTCTAGAGAGCCTCTTAGACAGTAACGAATGCTGGTATGCATTTTGCAAATCAATATTTATTGCAGCACGTACACACTTTGGAATATACATTGTGAAAACATATTCTGTTGTTTTAAGATTGAATACTCAAAAAGGATTTGCATCCTGATAAGATTAGAAATGTACTTTCATGGCATACATAACTGTAAGAATGTCCTTAGTATTAGGCCCTAGTGTTAGTTAGTGTTTAGTTCACTTCCTAGTCTGCCAGAGAGTGGTAGCCTTTGCTATTTCTAGAGGGCTACAATGGAGATTCATTACCTTATTAGAACTTCTGTAATCTGATGCGCTTTTTGAAAATCTCATGAATGAGTTGTATTGATAGAGTATATAATTTTTAAAAAGAAAAGTGAGGTTTTAATACTTGTATTTAACAATAAAGTCCAAAATCATTAGCACATTGTACTTGAAGGACATTTTTTTTCTTATAGCAATAGCAGATTATATCTGAATGGCTAAAGCAACTCCACTTTTACATTATTTCTGTTGTGATGGTTGAATCTTGCATAGGACTAGTCTTGTGAATTTCAATTAGCAATAATTGTTCCTCGGATTAACCTCATTGAATCTTTATTTGAATCTTCAAACTAATCCTCTTGCTTCTACCACCATTCTATTCAGACAATATAAGTTGCTTTTATAGTGATGGGGATACTGCTTTTCTATTTGATAGTTGGTTAATGTTAGTTGATTGATGTTGGTAAATTATTCAACTTGCTCAAATATGAAATCTGATCATGTTCAGAATGTGATCTCTGTGTTCCTCAGAAATTATAAGTTATGCTTACATAGCTGGATACAAGGAGGTAGTTTTGTTATACAGAGTAGTTACGTTAAAAATGATGGCTTGCTCCAGTAGGGTAAAGTCTACATTATGCAACAGTCTGTACCAACCAAATTGTCCCCCCCCCCCATCTATCCCTTATTTCAAAGAGGGAAAGCTGTGTTTTGCAGGTTGTTTTGCAACCTCCATTTTACTGATAAAATTGGTATAAAGCTGATATAGTATGATGGTTGTAGTAGTTAAGAGATGAACTATGGAAATCTTTTTTTTATACCTCACCTCCATCATGAAATCACTAAGTGAACCTAACTTAGACAACTACTCCCTCCCAGCTTTAGTCCCTATCCACAACATTAGAAGTAATAATACTGACTTACTTGACAGGATTGTTTGAAAGGATTGCAAATAAAATAAATAAATAAAATAGTAAATAAAATAGTTCCAATTTTAATTATCATGGTCATTTTTACTATTTTTTTTTCCTGTCTGCTACCCAGGACATACTTCCACAAGAGAGGGTCCTGTGGCACCTTTGAAGTTATTGTGACGTAAACTTTACTGAGCCACAAAATCCATAAACCTTTTCATCCTTTAGGTGCCCAAGACTCCCCCTACCACAAACTAACTCTGTAATTTGTTGCTATACAAATTGTAAATAGAACATTACTTTCAGCATTAATTAATATTGTGTTTAAAAACTG
Source organism: Lacerta agilis (assembly GCF_009819535.1). Classification (NCBI taxonomy): domain Eukaryota; kingdom Metazoa; phylum Chordata; class Lepidosauria; order Squamata; family Lacertidae; genus Lacerta; species Lacerta agilis. The sequence continues at coordinate 46,915,888 of NC_046312.1, read as the reverse complement.
TATAACTGAAAGAGAAACTCCTAAGACCAAAGTTTACACTGCAGGCATGTCCCGTCCCCCACTTACCCAGGAGTTACATTCCGGGGCCCCGCACGCATAATTGAAATTGTGAAAAGTGGGGAGGACTCCACTTTAATAGGGAGGATGTACAGGGAAGGGAGGGAGACAGGGAAAGAGAGAGAGAGAGAGAGAGAGAGAGGGAGGGAGGGAGACTTGCGCTGAAAATCACTCAGCCTGTGAGTACCTGAGCCTGTCTGCTTGCCTGAGGGGAGCCAGTGCACGTGGCAGTGGCTGGCTGAGGAGGGCGCCCAGTAGAAATGGTGGCAGGATTGGGGTGCGGATGTGCAGCAGAGCAGCAGGTGCCGGGAAAAGGCGCCTCCTGCCCTGTGCTGCTGGTTGATTGAAGGGCACCTTCCCTCGCTCAGACAGCGCCCCTGAGCAACTTCCAGGCAGCAGCCCCAGCCAAGGGAAGGCCTATTTATTTATTTAGCGATGACCTGCATAAAGTAGTCACGTGTGAGTGGGATGTGCATAAGTGGAGCGCCCTGTACACGCAGGTCCTACTTTGTGAAAGTTCACTATGGGAAAATTCACTCCTCTGAACACTAGGAATTAGTACCCAAACCTCACTATACACAGCACAGATTCGGATTTTTTTACTTCCGTAGTTAGCTGCGGGAGGGGGAGCAACTGAACAAATCAGAGAGCTTTTTTCTGAGGTTTCTTGGGGAGGTGTTTTTTTTGGGGGGGGGTCAGAATTCTGTGGTCAGGAGCACATTAGAATTTTTTTCATAGGAATCAGTAGAAATTGTCAACTCATTATGCAAATGCTCACCTAATGATTGATGTCATTGACATGTCATTGCTGACTAACATTGACTATCCATGGCTAAAGGCTAGGAGAATTCTGAGCCCTATCTGGAGATGTCATAATTTGAGCCTAGAACCTTCTGCATGTAAAGCAGATGCTCTCCCACTGAGCCACAGCCCAAATATAGCATATTATATGGTCTATAAAGTTCCAATTTCCACAGGATAGGCCTAACTTTCAGAGCATTACATGTGAACTGGGTCTTAGAATCTCGTTAGAATTCCACCACCCCCCTAAAAAACTTGCAGTTTCCCTACCTCCCAAACACCCAAACAAGTCAAACAGCTTAAGTTTATGGTCTCAGGGGAAAGACACTATTTTCAATATCAAAGACTAATGAACTGAAACATAGGAACACTCACAGTTTGGAAATGACCTCATATATTTCATGCAGGAGAGAGCCAGGATCTGGCTGCTTAAGTATGCAACATAGGGCAGAGGTAATACAGTCCAGAAACCTGGAGCAAGGGGAGAGGTGTCAGAGTGAACCTCAGGATGAGTCATGCTGCCTACTTTCTGTTTGGACTGCAGCCAAAAAATGTCCCTCCCACACAGTTGACTCCAGCACATAAGTAGTGGACTTCTCCTTCTCCCCCTTAGTCCAAGAGATAGCTAATTGTATTTGCCTTTACCGGGGAGAGGAGAAGCTAACAGGCCACCAGAAGTTTAGCTTTAAAGTTTAGGCTTGAAGAAAATAGACTCACTACAAGGGATGGAGTTATACGTATTCGCTCCCGAAACCAAGTAGCTTTATTCATCATGCACTTTTCTCCTTCCTGCCCAATTGCTGGTTTGAATTTGAGCTGAAGATTTGTTTAGAAAACCAGGACACATATCTGATCTAGTTGTATTTAAGTGTTTTTCTCTTTTTCTTCCTTTGTCCCTTCAGTCCATACTTTTCAATCTATTCCTGATAAGAGTTTGGGGTTTGACTGGTCAAGGATAATTTTAACCTTCTTTGAATACATTTTATTAAGTTTAGGTTTCATTTTAAACCTACCTTTTCTTTTCTTTTAAAATAGAAGTTTACTGCAATTGAAAATTTACTATTATTTCAATTCTTAAAACTGCCCCATATATTTTCTTACTGTTTCTGACATCTCTATTAGAAGTTGTAGTTCCTTAATTTAGGAATTTCTTATACAAAGTAGGTGGCAAATGTTACTGTAGCATGCTGAGGATATCTTAGCTTCTAAGGTGGAGATATAGCAGGTTTGAAAACCATTGATGCAAGTCATGGATGGAAGACATGCATTCTTGGCAAAAGATAGTAACCATTTTGAAGGGTTATATAAGGCATTACCTTTCATTAACCATATCCACTGTCAAGGTTACTTAGATTTCTGTGAGAAATCTGCTGGGCCAGGTGAGGCTATAAGCAAATCAAATCTATTATTTGCATGGCTTAATGGCCAATGGTTGTTAACCATTCACAAACTAAATGTCATGTTAATTGAGCATCCTTATAGTTACATAGACTTACTTTTGCATAAACAGATACATTATGCCACATTAGTTTAAAACAAGCTAGGGTTTCATGTAAGCATACTGGTGCATGCTGCTGAGAAGTTATTGTGCCTCTCCTCCCTCACGTCCCGCTGCTGCTACCACTTGTACAGTGCTATTTTTCTAGAAAAAGAGGTGCCAGAACTCGCCATTAACACCTCCCTTGTTCTTGTATTATGGCTATGGCACCCACTTGAGAAACTTGAGTCAAGGTTTGGAGTTACAGGTGGGTAGCCATGTTGGTCTGCCATAGTCGAAACAAAATAGAAAATTCTTTTGAGTAGCACCTTAGAGACCAACTGTGTTTGTTCTTGGTATGAGCTTTCGTGTGCATGCACACTTCTTCAGATACGAGTATCTGAAAAAGTGTGCATGCACACGAAAGCTCATACCAAGAACAAACACAGTTGGTCTCTAAGGTGCTATTCAAGGTTTGGAGTTTGGCTTGTTTCCTGGTGACAGTACAGCAGGAGAGGAACAGAGTGAGAACTTTTCAACAGCATGCATTAGTTCACGGCATTAAACAATAGCTTGTTTTTAAAACTATGGTTTAATTTGATGTGCAAACCTGACTAGTTCATGATCAGCAGAAAGTCCTAGAAATTGTAGTGGAATGTAATGCAAGCTTCCACAGAAGCTAATCTTAGTGGATGAGTGTTTACTGGTTATATGCCCTGAGTCTGCAACATTCACTACTGAAATTCATGCTACATAGTCTTCAGGAAAAGGATGGAGATTTCAGTTTTTATTTAGTTTTATATTTATTTTACTTTCTTTTTGTTGTTTTCACTCAGTCTGCTGTTTAATCTTTGATTACAGGCTACTAAAGAAGTAATAGAACGAGAGGCCCCAGGGATGGCCTTGGCAATGCTGATGGGATCACTTAATGTTACACCTCTGGGCATGCTCTCTAGGTAAGAATATTAACAAAAATACCATGAATTATTTCTCTAGAAATATTTAAGGTGGTGGAATGGTTGCATTGAGCAATGCATTAATATTTGGCCCCTTCATCATTTTCAGATTCAGGTAGATACACTTTTTTGAGGCTCCTGATTTATCCTTTTGGGACCTCTGGCATGTTAATAGGCCAGTCAGTATTTGAAAGTACTTTAGGAAATGAGTTAATGGTTTCAGTGTGTTAAAAAGCAGGTATCCATGCCAGATCAATTATATGTAGGGTGACAAAGAGGATGTAGGTGGATGCCACCTACAAATAAAAGTTCATTTTCAAAGTCACATATCAGTGAATGGCATGAGATAGGCTATTTTTAGGCTAACTGTCGCATTTCTGAAAGTAATGAACTGATTTAGACATACTGTACACCAAGATGAAGGTAAGCAGCTGTGCTACCAAACATATAATAGCTGTAGTATTCTTACATTTTAAGGGTGACGTGCCATAAGGGCAAGAGCAATAAGCACACTGGAAATTTGCCAAAACATGGCTTTGGAAAGCAGAACTATTTTAACCATCCCACACAGCTATTTCAAGTCTACTATATATTTAGCAGCCAACATTTTTCCTACAATTGCACTGAATGTCTAATTCAGATAGATACAGGTACTTACAAAATTACAGTGAATAGAAGTCACAGCCATACCTCTTAAAACAGTTACAAGACAAAAAACACATGAAATAAAATAAACAGCATATAGATACTAACTTCAGTGTTCCTGAACCATGTCATCAAAGCTGCTTCTTGTTAATAAAGGTAACAATTATGTACAATACTGACTTGCCAAACTGAGGCACATGGCCTGTGGAACATGAACAAACCATTACATTTTATTTAAAAGTGATTTCCTGGTTATTGTAGGAGGTGATGTAAGCTGGGTAATTTAGAAGAGGGTTTATTCTAGCTAGGAGCTGCAGGTCTACCTTACTGTGAGTTCTCATTTTCATATTTTTACCTGCTTTCTCCTAAAATAAAACTTTGTTGGAGTTCTGATGCCTATGGTTTGAAGCTTAAAGGAATCAGTGTGAACTTTGTATGTTTTTCAAATGGCAACAACAAAGATGCACTGTGTCACAACATCTAACAAGTCAGAGAAGCTGCTAAATTTTACTAAAAATGATAATACCAATAATGTGTAATTGGCCAGGTTTTCTGACCACATAGCAGCTTGAACTGCTGGGCAGCATTTTATTATTTATACCTCACCCATCTGACTGGGTCTTCTAAAAGTTGTATAGATATTTATCTCGATATCTGATGGGAACCCTCCACAGGAAGGGCCCTACTGCTGAGAAGGTCCTCTGCCTGGTTCCCTGTAGCTTCACTTCTCACAGTGAGGGACCCGCAAGAAGTTCCTTGAAGTTGGACCTCCATGTCTGGGCTGAATGATGAGGGTGGAGACACTCCTTCAGGTATACAGGGCCAAGGCAGTTTGGGGCTTTAAAGGTTAGCACCAACACTTTGAATTGTGCTTAGAAACGTATTGGGAGCCAGTGTAGATCCTTTAGGACCAGTGTTTATATGGTCCCAGTGGCCATTCCCAGTCACCAGTCTAGCTGCCACATTCTGGAATAGTTATAGAGAACTTAAATGCTCAGTAGTGACAATTCCAACTTTGTAGTCTGAGCAATTTACATGAGAATTATGGAAATCTTGAAAGGGATCACAACAGGACATTGTATCTGGAATTATTCACCACCTTGCTACTATAACTCACAAATTTATGTTCACACAAGTTGGTGTCATTTCTGATTATTACATTGAAGTGTATTCTACAAAGCCTGCCACACAATCCACTCAAATGTATTTGAAGGGGCCAATACAACTTGGTGGGCTTGATGTGCAGCTACTGCAAATATGGAGATAATTTATTGCCATGGATGAAAATTTTGCTAATGTAGCCCACTTTCTGTCTGATGTTCTAATAAGAAGAGGTGTAGACAGCTGGTGACTTCACCAAACCCGATGAGGATTGATCAGCCAAGAGAGACTGCTCCAGTCTTTCGATATGGTGTGGAGGATTCTACTGTTCTACTGTTGCACTTCCTGACCACAAGAGCAACTGAAATATAACAACTTGAAAATGAAGATGCTTTCAAATACAATTACACGTCACTGCCAAAACTATTTTGAAACTTATAAAGAACTTGCTAAGCTTCCATGGCCTAACAGGCTGTGGCATAGTATCATCTTGCAGTAGCCATGGAAAGATGCCCTGCTGGAAGATATTGTTTTAAAGCAACCTCGTCAGTTGTATTGGATGGGATCAGTGTTACTCAGATACCAATAGACTTCTGTCACGGAATCCTAGAATTGTAGAGTTGGAAGGGACCATGATGGTAATGTAGTCCAGCCCCCTGCAATGCAAGAACCTCAACTGAAGCATGCATGACTGCTATCCAACTGCTGCTTCAAAACCTCCCATAAAGCAGAGTCCACCATCTTCGGAGGGAGTCCGTCCTGCAGCTCTTATCGTCTAAAAGTTCTTCCTAATGTTTAGCTGATAGCAAAAGCAGGCCCATTTATATATGACTTGGCCAGAAGGGGTTTGGTAGACACTGTAAATTGGGAGTGCTTGCAAAGCCCCTTGCACAGCACTTCCCAAGTTCCCAACAACCGTTTGTTGGTCACTTGGGAAGTGCTGCTCAGTGAGCTTTGCTAATATTGCTAATATTGATTTAAGTTTTTAAAAAATGACATTTTGATTGGTTAGCATTGGTAAAAATTAAAAATGACATTGAGGTGTTTGGTAGGGGAAAATCTGGTTGAGGATCTTATTCTGAAACCTTGTGAATCTGCATGTATAATAACATTGCACTTTATATACATTACTTCAGCTGATACAGAGAAATGCTGACTTGCTTAAGGCTGTCTAGTGAATTAATGGCTGCTAGCAACTTCTTGGCTTGTTCTTTCATTCAGTAGCCCTGCTCACCTAGCAGTGATTTTCTTATCATGGACACAATCCAGAAAAGTGCTGTATTGTAAGTTTCCCCTGAAATAAATTAACTTCTAATGTAGTCATACTTTAAGATGGCATGATCATTGATTAGCTTGTAAGCAGTATTCAACAGAGAACATACATAAACACTGTTCCTTTAAATATAGAAAATAAATAAAAATAAATAATTTGGTCATAATAAAATAAATTATTTATAGTCATTTCATAAGTCCCCAAACTAGCAAAGAACAAAGCTTGGTACATATCCCTGTGTTTTTATGAGAACTTTTCTCTCACTTTGCCAGTTGTTTATAACAACTGCTTTATAACAACTTTATAACAACAATAAGAGCAGTCGCTAAGAAGGGTTTATTTTTTTAATGCCAGAGGCTGCATAAATGGTATACACATGTGTTGTTGTCATGGAATTGTGGCCTATCTATACATGACACAGGTATAACTGACTTGGTTCAGGTTCGTGAGATCTCAAGGAAATCCACTTTACTAATTATTTGTTAGAATAGTCTTCCCCAGCCTGGTGTCCCCCAGATGTTTTTGGCTACAGTTTCCATCAGCTCCAGCCAGCCTAGCCAGTCATCAGGAATGATGGGAGTTCATCATTCAAACCATCTAGCACCAGGTTGAGGAAGTCTGTATTAGAGAAAATTAATACTGTGCCTCTCTTGAGTTGAACATAATTATGATGGGGTGGAGGAACAGAGATTAGGTGGTCATATTTAGCTTTCAAGATGAATTGTAAAATGAAATACTTAAGTATAAATAATTCAACAAGAACACATTATGAGTATTCTATAAAAGTTAGTGTTTTTGCTCTTTCCATGGCAGAGAAGACTAGCAAATAATGTTGTTCATTGGGTTTCTTTCCTATCATTATTTTATTGTATTTCTATTTTTTGCAGTTAAAAGGGGAAAATGTTAAACAAATTAAAAGTAGTCTCATCTCCAAAACTAGACAGTTCATTGTGCCATTCAAGCATTGGATTATCTTTATTCTTCTCTTTGCCGCCAAAGTGGCAGTGAAATTGTCATTGTGTATGAATGTGATTGGGATTGTGTGTAATGTGTCCGTTAAGCAGCTTAATTAACTGTAAATCTCATAAGACTTTGAAATATGACTGGGGAACAAAGACTATTCTGGAAGTACTCTAAAACAGGGGTGGGCTTTAAACACAGATCTGCCCATATCACATAGAGGAGCCAATTTGTGGAGCCTTTGGATTTGCCTTGCATATTCTTCCTGTTGGCCTTGCTCACTCTCATGTGATGTTAGAAGGCAGAGAGTTCCCATTGTCACATGGCCAGGCAATTTTCATGGGAATGGCAACTGGAAAGAGGCTAACCCTCACCCGTGCATTGCCACCCCCACCAACAATTATTTTGCACAGCAGTTAAACAGAAAAAAGCTCCTATTGGTGCCCATGGGAGTTTTCTCCCTCTAAACCTAATTGCCACAGGCAGGGGGGATAGAAGGGGGAGGAGAGCAGGAAAAGGGTGTGATGGGGAGAAGGAAATCGTTGTAGGGAATGTTGATGTGTGTGGATGGATTTGTGTATGCATGAATACAGAGTAGCTGTGTGAGTGGGAGACGAAGAGAGTATGCAAGGTGCTGATGACCTTAACTTTAAATAAGTTCCCCCCATACAGAAAGGGAAGGGGTATCTCTTTTTTAAAAAGTAAAGGGGTGCATGGGTGAGGAGTACAGAACCTTGCCTTGTTGCTTACCACTCCATACTCCCTTTCTCCAAGTCCTTTTCTCCCGACCAATAATACTTCTGAAATTGGAACCCTACTAAGGAGGAAAATGGGGTGGGGGAAGAGCTTGCAGGAAGCTAATTATGTGAAGGGAATACACTGATATATGACTATCATGTCTGGTTCAGGCATGAGACTTTGCTACTGAATGGTTACCAAAGCTGTTACTGTATTTCTGATAGTTATTTTAACTTTGCTTTGCTTTGTTGCTAATGTGTTTGATACACTTACCAAGATGAGGAAAATGACACAAATCTGCTTCACAGATGTCAAATGGCATTTCCTTCTTGAATCCCTAACTGTAAGAAAATATTGAACAAGCCTGTTTGGAATCCATCTTCAAGGTCTATGCAGTTTCTGTTGGTAACTTGAGGCTATTTAGTCAGCTACTTTCCTTCATGTGATTTCAGCTTAACATACCTGTACTTGTTCAGTAAGACTGTTCAATTACAGTGTTGAGGCAGCTCCAATTGCAAAAATTGCTTCTGGATGTCATCCGCTGGATGAAGCAGTAGTGAAATGGTGTGCTAAAATACACTTGGTGATCATGTAGCATTACATGATGGAAAATATCTATTCTATATGAATCAGTACTTCACCTGCCAGTGTTTCCCTCACTTTGTTCTTACGAGGTGCTGTTTCTAGACCATTAATACTATTCTGTCCTAACCACTTTTGTTAAATTATCACATGGTGCTTTTTGTATACAAATAGCGATACATTTAGATTCTATATCTAAGTCTAGATTCTTCTGAATCTGAAACTTTTTAAATATTCTGAGTTATGGTGGTAGTTATCTACCAAATCTACATTGTTAAAAATTAGGGGTGTTTCAGTGGTTGTCCTTAGTGGCACTATTTATGATTGAACTAATCTGCACTCATAAAATTTTCACAAATAGCACATCTACTAAATGAAGTTAACAGCCTTAGAACATGATACACCAGCTTTGTGAGTTGAAATAAGGAGCATAAGGTTCCTCACATATGTGTACAGGAGATGTCAATGCAAAGTGGGGGGGGGGGGGCTAAGAGATAAGTGTAGCTTATGATGGAATGGCATTTTGCAAAGAACACAAGGGTGCTGCTGAAAATAGCAACCACAAATAGAGTCTTCCCCCTTCCCCTGTACCTTCTAATTAAACTTCCTATGTGACCTGACATAATTACAGCGGCCTGGTTCATAACACGTAATGGTGAGCTAGAGACTCTATGTACTGCTGTTATTGTCATGGTCCTCACCACATATTTTCTTTTAACTGAACTAGAACCCTGTTCTTTGACTCAGTGTATGTCTTTGGAATGCTACAAGCTTTCTTGGACCCAAATAACTCTACCCCTTTCCCACTGTGATTGGGCTTTATTTTACCCTTGCTGGCATCAGCCAACAAACATTTCCATGTGCACAAATGCTGTTCCTGATTGGGCCCCACCCTGTTGTTAGTCCTTCACTTTGCCAGCCTTCTCCTGGTTGCTCGTTCCTGTCTCACTTCCTTCTTGTCAACTCCCCATATCTGCCTTACCTATACAGACTCTTTTCCAGGATCTAGACAAGCATTCATCTCTGTTATTGAGAAAATGATCGTGTAGTCAATCTCCCTCACCCCCACTTTTTAAAAAATTGATAATTACCAACCTAGAAGTTACTCCATTTTAGGAGTAAACCTGGGGTTCAAATTTCTGATACTTTGTTATTAGTGTTTCTCCAGTTTGGAATGCAACAAATTTCAGATCAGGAATGTCACTTATTCCATCTTTATGTGACTATACAGGGATGAAGGAATCTTCTGGGGCACTGGACAGACTGTAGTTCCAGATATGTTAGTGCATGAGATAATAGTGGCAGCCCAAAACATCCATGTGTTATCCATTTGTGCTATAGTAGTGAGTATCATATTTCTGGAACACAAATGACTTCCCCCCCCTCTCCCCCCTAGTGTTTTCTTTATAGTTCTCCTTGGCCTTAGATGAACTATTATTTAGTTCCAGATTGGCACAAATCACTACAGATCAATTTGAGTCCACCTGGACTGCTCTGTAGCGATTTCTAGCTGCCTTGGCCTGATTTGGATTTGGCACAAATCAACTCTGTTCCGGATATGGATAAATCAGTTGTGCAGCTCTGCTAATTAGATCCAAATAGTTAGCTTTCTGATGAGCTGATTTGATGCATGGATACAGCCTAGAAAATCTCAAATAATTTGACTTGTATTTTAGTCTGGACAGAGGGCCAGTCTACTTCTGCACCAACATAAGCAACAGGAGTACCAACAGGTAAAGCGGTACTTCCTTTAGTAATGAATTTTGAACTTTCTCCAACTCCTGGACAGTGTTCAACGAAAACGTGGAAGGATCAACCTTGGTCAAAAAGATTTTAAGGGCTGGAGCAACCTGTTGTCCTCCCTTTGTATAAAAAGAATTCAAAATAGTTCCAACAAGATGTCTTACTTTAATTAGAGTAGCATCCTTATGGGCCATCTAAGAGGAATTAGCTGCAAAGTGAACCCCTAAATAACAACATGATTTATCCAGTTATATGTGGGAGATCATTTACTGAATGTGAGCACTTTAGTTTTAGGAAAAAAAATTAATACTAAGCTGTTCCTTCGGATAGAAATTGGGCCCCGTGAATAGAATGATGCTGACCTTTCTATTTCTTATGGCATCAAGTTTCCCAAACAATTTACCCAGAACATTGACATAAAGGCTGAAAAGAAAAAGCACCAAAATACATTCCTCTTTTTAACTACTGTATGTTTATAGTTGGAATTCGGTCAGATGGCACATTCCTGCCTACTTTAATTTTAACAAATTATCATGGCCCAGACTTTGAAGAAGCATCGGCAGCCCAGGGCAGCAATTTAGCCCACAGACTGCTTCTATCTAGCAACTCAAAAGCTGAGGATAGGTCAACAATGGATATTTTAAACCATTTCCCCAATAAGATGGAACAGAGTAGGGCAACAGTTAATAGTAGAATAAGAATTTCTAACCCCAGCTTGCTCTTTAGACAGAATACAGTTGCCTGCAACTTAAGCAGAAATAAGTTTTACAGGAAACATGCAACAAACTGATTTTTACAAAGGATAAACCACAGACAGTTCCAACCCTAAAGGAATTAAGCCTGTCAAGCCAGTATCAATAAACAATTTAGTGAGGATAGGATGCCACAGTTCGAATGCATATTAAGCAGTTTGAGAAGCATGTGATTCTCCCTTGTGGCCTTTATGACTTAGTTGGATCATTCAGAGATTTGACCATACATGAAGTTGTTGGATCCCAGTTAGGGAAGACTCAATAATCCACCAAAGGGGATGAGAAGCTGTTGAAGAGTTATATAGTTTTGTGAAATAATTAGTTTTATCATCAGTTGAAATCTGAGTTTTAGTAACCCTTCTTCACTAAGCCAGTCCACAAGGAACGATAGCCCAAAACTTACACACAAAACTCTCTGACAGCCGAGTCTAAAACTTTCCACTGAGTTCTATTATATTCTTACTTTCTTCTTTTTTTTGATGTATGAGGAATTTATAAAGTGATCTAAATTTGATGAGCTGTTCAGTGGCTACTTCCATTTTTAGTTTAGAATGTTGTCTGGATAATTTAACCAGAGTCCTTTTAGCATTCTTGCAATTCTTATCAAACCACACAGTGGACGGCCCAAAATTCTGATATGCGATATATGGTGTAATTAGAAAAGGTCTGTCTGCTGCCTGTTGGTAAATAATTAAAAAAGAGGCTTTCCACAAAAGACAATGAGGATGAAGTATTATTAATTGATCAGATCTCATCAATTTAATCCAAGAGGCAGAGAGCCTCAGACCACTTCATTCTTCTTGTCCCCAATTCATTCCAATTATGTCAGTAAGATGGCTGACCTCCAGCAATGTTGAAATCTAAAATAAGCTCAAAAGGATAGTGATCACTTTCTATATGGATAGAGAAAAATTGACAATAAAATTAATATATACTGATTCCTTACTGATTTGCTTATAGTATGCTGAGAGTTTGTTCTTATAAAATTAGGGGTATCAGAAAGAGCATCTTAGGAGTCTGGTTGTCTACAATCTGTAAATAAACATACAGTTTTACTATAGATTGTTATGTGTGTTTGTTGAAAATACTTGTGGTTTGGTACTGGATTCAGAGCGGGTTTTCTTAAAGAGAAATAATTGAGTTTATATTTCTGTGAAACAGTTACTTGTGACTTGGCTTTTCCATTCAACAAGCTGTGCCATATTTTTCTTTTGAATGAGTCACAATGTGTTTATTTTTTAACAGTTTTTGTGATTATTTGAAATTATTAATACCCTTTTTATTGCTAGCCCTTGATTATCTTGATTTAAAGCATATTGGGGCTCAAATGGTGCTTCCAATGTACCTTTAAGGTTTCTTTGCTTTGTTTCCTGCACTGGTGTTGTTTGCAAATATGCCTAGTTGAAATACCATATATACTTGAGTATAAGCCTAGTTTTTCAGCACACTTTTTGTGCTTTAAAAGCTGCCCTCGGCTTATACTCAAGTCAACCATTCCTTAAGAAGTGTACAAGAACGGTGGTTCTTTACTCTCCCCAGGCAGCTTGTTCCATTCCTGAACTGCTCACATAAATGCAAACTTGAGACCCCAGAAGGCAGAAAGCCTATCAGTTAAGGAAGTATTAAAACCCCACAGGTGCTCACTTTCCCTGGCTCCTGCTTAAACAGGACAGGATCCCAGCCTTCTCTGTATAATACAAGGGAACATTGTGCTGTGAGTTAAACCACAGAGCCCTAGGGCTTGCTGATCAGAAGAATGGCGGTTCGAAACCCTGCGACGGGGTGAGCTCCACAGCAGCAAAGGAGGAAGAGGAAGGAGCAGCCCAAAGGGCTGCTTTGGGCTGCTCGTTCCTCCTCTACCACAGTGGCAAAGGTGAACCGGCTTATACTTGAGTCAATAAGCTTTCCCACATTTTTGTAGGGAAATTAGGTGCCTCGGCTTATATTTGGGTCGACTTATACTCGAGTATATACGGTAATGCCTTACATACACAGAAGCAGTCTTCTGCACATGTATTCCTAGCTGCACGAGAATCTGCATTTGCAAGCAAGAGCAGTATGTGCAGTTCTTGTCCTGGCTCAGCCCCAGAGGGCTCACATTCATCAGCTTATTGTTCATAGCACTGAACATCTGATCAGGATGAATGAACCAGGAAATGGATTCATTCCTGCCTTGAACTGATGATTAGACTGATGATGACGTGGCTGGAGCTAAGTGCCTGGAGCCCTGGCTGTTATGCATTCAGGTGAGTCAGGGTTATAGTGCTAAGAACTTCATTTGAAAATTTTTAGGACAGAAATATAGTAGCAGGTAAAAATACTTCTTTAATGAAGAATGTGTGCTTCTACTTTATCTGCACCCCACAATTTCTCAATATTCACCACAAGGGCTATAAAATCCAGAGAAATTTTTTTAATGCAAAAGACAGGAAATCTAACAGAAAGTATAGTCATCTGATCAACAAGATGTGAGACAAGACTTAAAGAAAATTAGGGATACCATGAAGATAATGCATAAATTTTGCTTTTCAGATAATATGATGGGAGGCTATCAAAATATAAGCCTTTCATTTCAGACTATGCATCTCAAGAGTTATCAGTAAAAATTACCATTCAAGCCTACTGATAGGAATTGTTGTGTTGGAATTGTTAGGTAACCATTCATAAGTAAAAATTTAGAAATCTATTAAATACCATTGCTCTGGATTTTGTGTGTTTTATGCAATTTCATAAGCTTGCAATAAAGTTAATGAAATTCTTAGTGTTTAAAGCAATTTAAAGCTGTCATTTCTCTGTAAACAGAGTTTCTGTACATGTCTGAATTAATCAAAGACCTATATTAACACTTCATCTGTAGAATGTACCGGTATTTTAGACCTTAATTAAATTATGTGTTTTATTTTACACCCTTCATAGCATATTATGGGTCTTACTGTAGCAGGTATAGTCAGCTAGATAATACAGAATACAAAATTTATTTTTATGTTGGATTTTAATGGTTACTTCATGAATCCAGAGAATATAAAAGGGGAGGGAAAAGCCATATAAAATTATGATATTCACATTTAAGTCAGTAAATTACTCTTTAGTGTTAGAATCCTGAAGGGTACTCTGGATCCTTAATCTTAGCAATATTTTTTCTGAAAATTGATTTGGTTATTACTTTTTGCTATTTGTATCTCAGGTTGTTTACAATAAAAAAGCAAAGTCAAAAAGAAAAAAAACTTTAGAAACTCACAATTTAAAACAAGACACAGAGCAGAGCAATGAAATACAACACAATAGCTGCATAAAGCTCATTAAACCTGAGCAAACAAAAATGTTTTTTATAATAATAATAATAATAATAATAATAATAATAATAATAATATAATTTATATCCCACCCATCTTTCTGGGTTTCCCCAGCCACTCTGGGTGGCTTACAACATATATAAAAACACAACAATGCATCAAAAATTAAAAAACAAAAGATCCTATACAAGCAACAAACCAATAAATCAATAGAAAACAACAACAACAACAAAGTATTCACAACAACAACAAAGTATTCCCTCTAACCCTAACATAGATTGTTTACTTAGTTCAATCAGTCAGTCAATCAATCAATCAATCAATCAGGGCACTATTTTTGAAAGAGAAGCTATGTAATAATTATGCTTTGCTACTGTTACAACAGTTAGAGTTGCTACTTTCGTTCCCACTTTTGGAAAGCTTTCACGCTCATACCATGCTTAATGTGTTGATGGAACACTTTAATCAAATATATTTAAATCAAATTGGTCCATTGTATTGAATTGTGTGTTTCTACTGAGCACATCTTAAGACCTCCCCTGTCTTGACCATTGGTAGACAGTTATGAATAATAAAACATTTTGGTCCAGTGTTCATGTTTCCCATGCATTCATATTCATCACAATCTCTTCTCTTTTCAGACCTGTATGCGGAATCAGAGGAAAAACTCTTATAATTAATCTTCCAGGTAGCAAGAAGGGGTCCCAGGTAAGCAGTATTCTAGGGGGGGGGGGAATCATTAATATTCATGATGAATCTGAGGAAGGAGAATAATTTTGCCTTTTAAGTTATTTCTCCCATGAATTATAACAACCATGAAATTAACAATGAAACAATAAGGTGAATATTATTTTTAATGAACGTTAGTGTTCCATCTTGTGAAACCTACAATGCCATCATCCCAGTTATCAAAACAAAGGCTTCAAGTTGTTTGGTATCTGAAGCTCAACTGGTAATCATTCACCCCAATCCTCTGAAATAAATGAGGGAGCCCTTCTGGGCGGGTATATGTGCATCATACCACTTATGTATGGAATATTGCTGAATTATGGCACATATCTGAAGTTACATTACCGAGTTGATTTAGAATGTGTTGGGGCAAATCTATACATTATGTGGCACCATTGTTCGGTGATACATGATTGCTTTTTGAAACTGAAATGGCAGCCTTGGGTGTTGGTTCACATAAGCTCTTTTCTCTTATCTACTCACATACCTGGTTAGATGTAACACTTGCTGGTTTGTCAAAATAGTTTGCCATGTTGTCCAAATGGCCAAACAGTGTTAGAGTAGATAAAAATCAATGATATGATAATCATAACAACAACAACTGCACTAACAAACAGTATTATTTAAAACAAAATAAAAAATAAAAAATTTCCTTCCATTAGCACCTTACAGACCAACTAAGTTTGTTCTTGGTGTGAGCTTTCGTGTGCATGCAAGAAGTGTATGCTAATGGAAGGAATTTTTTTATTTTTTATTTTATTTAGACTATGGCAGACCAACACGGCTACCTAACTGTAACTAGTATTATTTAAGTTTGTCATTATTTTATTTTTAATCTGGAAACTTAATCAGTACCACTGCTTTAACATAATGAGTTAAAGGAGGTTTTTCTTTTGAGATAAAGAACCAATTTTATAATTTATTAGCTATGAATATTTCCCTACAAAATACAGACTTTTCCTTTTCACCCAATAAAGAGAAACACCTCTGGTCTGCCCAGTAAACTATCAGGCAATGCTTTGACCTTTCAGTTGTGGGCATTTTAGTTTCACTTTCTACTTGTGAGGGTGAGATTGTGCAAAGACAGAGTGACATAGAAAAGAGCAACTCTGGAAAGAAAAGAAGACAAAAAAATTCCAATGTGCAGATTTCTGTATTATCTTTGGGAATATTTTGTAGGTTAAAAAGGGAACAGTGCACATTGTATGTAGTGCAAGAAAGAATATGCAAGATTTATTTGTAAAAATGAAGTCCTGCAAATGATAATATATTTAGTGATAAAATAACATGATTTTGGTGATCAGATTTGCACCATTATTTAAAAAACATTTGAATAAGTTTGCTTAAAAGGTAAAGGGACCCCTGACTGTTAGTGTCAGGGATGAGTTAGAAGTATCAAGTTTCCCAGAGGGAGGTGGAGACATGAGGGAAGAAGGAGGAGGAGGCGTACCCGAGGAGGGGGAGGAAAGGCTCAGTCCAGAGGAGCAGGCAGAGAGGAGTAGAGACACAGGCAGCCCACCAGAAACGCAGGGGTTGAGTTCCAGCTCAGAATGGGGGGGGGGTACAAGCCAGCCCTCGCGAGTAGGGCGAACAAGAGGAGGGGCAAACGACATTTCCTGGGTTGCTGGCCGGGGAAACGTAGAGCTCAGAAAGTATCTGAACTAAGTGACTCGGATGCATGATCGTTAAGTGAAAATGACTGCTTGTAAATTCTGTAAATAAATAGCCATAAAACACCAGGAGTCTCCGGTGTCGTGGTATGGAGAGGAGAAGCCAGCCAGCCCTGACAGTTAGGTCCAGTCGCTGGCAACTCTGGGATTGCGGTGCTCATCTTGCTTTACTGGCCGAGGGAGCCGGCATACAGTTTCTGGGTCATGTGGCCAGCATGACTAAACCGCTTTCTGGCAAACCAGAGCTGCGCACAGAAACACCGTTTACCTTCGCAATGGAGCAGTACCTACAGAGCCGTCTTAAGGGGATCTGCCGCCCTGGTGCGGCTATCCCTCCGGCGCCCCCGCCATGCCGCCTCTCCGCCGCCTCCCTCCCACGCTTGCCGCCCCTTGGGAGGGGGGTGGGCGAGCGGGGGATGAGGGGCGTGGCGCTGGAGCGGCGCGGGGCTCTGCGCGCCCTTTCAGCGCTTCCGGGACGGGAGGCGAGGGTGGCCGGCTCGCGCTCCTGCACGCAGCCGGATGGCGCGGCGCAGCCGGGCAGCTCGCGCTCTGCGCGCAGCCGGAGGGCGCGGTGCGGCTGGCCAGCTCGCGCTCCATCGGGCGGGCGGGCAGCTCGCGCTCCTGTGCTCTGCTGGGCAGTCAGAGGGCGCTGCTGGCAGGCGCTGCCAGCGGGGCTGGAGGGCGGAGGCGCCCTCCGGGCCGTTGCGCTCTGGCGCGCCGCGCCACCAGCCCCAATGGATGAGACGGCTCTGAGTACCTATTTATCTACTTGCAGTTTGGTGTGCTTTTGAACTGCAAGGTTGGCAGGAGCAGGAACCGAGCAACAGGAGCTCACCCGAACTCCCGACCTTCTGATCGGCAAGCCCTAGGCTCTGTGGTTTAACCCACAGCGCCACCTGCGCTTAACTTGCTTAACTTGATTTACCGGTAAATCAGTTATATAAAAAACAGGTTTTCTTCTTACTGATATAAATCTTTGAGTTAAAATGCCTTGAATTAAAACAATGCAAATCAGTTTGAAACTGGTTTGCAACCCTTGTTTCAAAGAACTACTTAAACCGCAGTTTAAATCATAGTTTCCCAGTTTATATGTCAGCAAGTGTTCTTTTCAGCTGAAAATGTAAGAGGAGGAGGGAGCATACATTCATGGTGCAGCAAACTCCCTCAATAAATTTTGAAGCAAGGTAACATGAACTGGTTTAGGGTGCTTTAAAACTTCGAATCTTCCTGTCAGTAGCACTTGAGAGATCTGAGATTCTTTTATGTGGTAGCTTTCACTAATATCCAGCAGTAAGGACTCTTAATAAAGCAAGATGAAAAACCTGTGATCCCCTTATACCTCAGCCAAAGTAAGTATGACCCATACTGGAAACAAAAGAAAATTTTCTGTGCGAACAATTGTTTGTCACTTTTATGCCACAATGCCATTGAGTCTATAAACACCTTAGAAGTTACAAGATATTAGGATAGTGATTAGATAATTGTTTAGCTTTTAAAAGTTTGTATATACAGGTAGCTGTATTAGAAATCAATTGCTATAAAACTTGGAATTAGAAAATAATATTTATTTATTTCACTGTCAAAAAAATATGTGGCAGTCTCCCTAAATCAAGTTGGCTACATTTAAGAAAATTACTTTTTATCTGTTGCCTTTGTTCTAAACTATTGGTGATATGAAGTATTTATTT
Organism: Lacerta agilis; assembly: GCF_009819535.1. Lineage (NCBI taxonomy): Eukaryota > Metazoa > Chordata > Lepidosauria > Squamata > Lacertidae > Lacerta > Lacerta agilis. Next base: position 46,897,423 of record NC_046312.1, on the reverse strand, counting down.
TTCATACGCTACTATAATAAGATATGTGAGCTTCAGTAGAGAAAATACAATAGAAGACCAAGAAACATTCAATTAAGTAAACTGGATAAGAAAAATTTATCAAATTGTAACCAATATATGTTAAAAGTTTTGGCCACAGTTTCACTCAGAAGGGAAGTAGAAATATTGTAAAGATGTTGTACAGTTTAATGCCTCTCTTTTTGATTTTGTATGTAATGTCTATGTAATATACAAATGTGCATATTTGTTGGCAAATATGTTCAGTAACTGGAAGCCCCTTTAGATTATCCTAGTTTTATAATGAAACCGATCCTTTAATTGAATGGAGCCTGGCAATTCAGTGGAAGGGTCATCTTGTGCAGCAAAATGAAAGCTAGTTGTGTCTTCCAGAGATCTTCCAACAGCATAAATTGTTTTCTTCTTGATTAGTTTATCCATCTTCACTCACGCTGAGGGGAGATAGAGGACAGCATTCTCTCTCCCTGGAATTTCTGTAAACATTTCCTCTTCGGAAATCATATTCTGACTCTTTACTTGAACTTACATTCTGAGTTATAATTTGTATATAATTAATTAGATGAGTTTATAGTATTACTGTGGATGACTATCTAGAATATTTACCTCAGTAAATGATATCACTCATTTGGTTGACCACAGACTCCTCATTATTATTTGTTCAGAGTTCAAGTTGCCATATCAGATTTTTTTGCATTCTATGTCTTGAAGTGACAGCACTTCTAATTTATAGACAGCTTTGTGGGAGGGAGGTGTAATGGAATATATATATGTTGCCAGCCAAAATACATGGGGTACCTCTTCCATTGGGAAGTTCATTCCATTATTATTACTTTTACCACCTTCCTACGTTGCTGTTGTTGTTGTTGTTCAGTCGTTCAGTCGTGTCCGACTCTTCGTGACCCCATGGACCAGAGCACGCCAGGCAACCCTATCCTTCACTGCCTCCCGCAGTTTGGCCCCTTCATGGATCACTGCCTTGTCGTGGCGAAGGGGCTTGAATTACTCAGGGAAGCTATGAGCTATGCCGTGCAGGGCCACCCAAGATGGACAGGTCATAGTGGAGAGTTTGGACCAAACGTGATCCACCTGGAGGAGGAACTGGCAACCCACTCCAGTATCCCTGCCAAGAAAACTCCATGGACAAAGACGTTGCTGTACGCAAGGCAATTTACAACCTGCAAAAATGCCAATATATACAACAAATGTCATACATCCTATAACAATCCTATCAAATGCAAATAAGTCATAATGAAAAATATGACTATAAACTCCTCAGAAACCCATTTCATTTTTATCCATATCAGTTGTGAGTCCAGAATGAAAGGGAAATGTGCATGGATTCCACGAGAAGACCTCAGTGCCAAAAGCTCTAAGGCCATGTTGAAAGATCCCTCCCTCTACTCTAAATGGATTAGTACATAAGAAGGCCAAGTTTCAGAGGCAAAGCTTATTTAGAACCATTGCAGAAGGAATCTAAAAAGATGAGAGAGCAACAAAAAAACAAAAGGCCAGTTCCTACAAGTAATGAGAAATTAGTGCTGGAGTAATGAAGGAAATATTGCCACTTTCTAGAAAACAGTCACCTTACTGGAGGGAAGCAGGCACTTCAGACATTGAGGTTATACCATTGGTATGAAGAGGAGAGTTAGAGGGTGGGGATGCTTTCTTAGTGAAGAAGATCATGATCCATTATTAATAGTTCATCTGTTTACCAGAAAATAACATAATTGGCCCCATTATTCTGATAAGTGGCATTGTTACTATATGTTTAATTGTTAAGAGTGATAAATCTGGTCACAGTAATGTGGATACTTTTCTTCCACTCACTAACTCATAACAATATCACAACTTATATAACTTACCCTTTTACAGATAGAAGTTTGTATATATTGGTGTATTTCCATTGATGGAAGGCTTCTAGTTGAGGCTTCTATCAGCAAAACTTGGTTCAAGGCAATCTTCAGCAATTCCCTTTGCAGACTCCAACATCACCTCCTATACTGTTTTAGAGTAGTTTTTCGGGTGTGTGGGTGTGTGCCAAATATCAATTTGATCTCTGTTCGACTAACAGAAGGCTCTCCTAAAACAAGTAGCTTTACTGTCAGTGGAGTTCTCATATGGTTCTTTAAAGTGTTTAAATTTCTTTTTGCTTTCTAAAATCTCTATCTTTTGTAATTTTAAGCATTTCTTTTTTGATATAGGAAGGCAGTTGTGATATAATATGACCTCTAGTGACAACTTTACTTGTTTCCCAGATTATTGCTTTTGATAATGCTACATTACGTAACCTACAGAAAGTGTTTTCATTTATTCACATTTTCCTTTCACATCTGGTTCTATTAATATCCAATAGAGGTGTCTCTGTTATATCACAATACCCAGTCTCTTCATCTGAGGCTTCAGAGCAGGCTTCCTCAAACTCGGCCCTCCAGATGTTTTGAGAGTACAATTCCCATCATCCCTCACCACTGGTCCTGCTAGCTAGGGATCATGGGAGTTGTAGGCCAAAAACATCTGGAGAGCTGAGTTTGAGGAAGCCTGGTTTAGAGGATCGTATCTCTTCTTCAGAAGCCTATCTTCAGTAGAGATCCTTTTATGAGTGTGGAGAAACTCTACTCATATATCATGTGATGGAAAATATCCCAACAGTAGCTTCTTCAAGAAATTTGTATCCTTTAATTAAAATGGATTTTAATCTGCTAGACCTGAAGTGAAATGTTGGCTCTTTCAGCCCTAAGAATTCAATTAGGCTTAGGGTTAGATCAAGTCTACACACTGGCAATTTGTCTTTAAAACAAAAACAAAAAACAAAAAACTGCATCCAGCAGCTCAGGTAAATGACTAATGTAGCATGTAGTTAGATGTTAAGACTTAGAGGTTTGGTTCCCTTATACCCACTAGAAAAACTCCAATGCCTTGAGGGAATTTTTCCCTTGTTCATTTGAAGCTGGTGTTGAGCTAATAGCCATATGTTCTCCAGGCCTTTTTACAGCAAATTAAATAGTTGCCTACTTCTCTTTGGATGTTACTAAAATAATACTCTCTTGTTCACTCATCAAAAAATGTGATTGCCAAGGAGAGGAATATAAAGACTAATATACTTTAAGGGTGAGATTTGTGACATGCATACATCAACTGGATTTTTATATAGCAGTTGTGCATTATGTCATTCCTGAACTCTTGGCCTTCATGCCCAGCACAGTCTTGTACAAAGGCTTGGATTGTAATTACCCAAATTTGATTCTAAATTATGTACAAATATTATGTGACTAGTAAATATAAAAATAAATACATAAATGTTAAATTCAGTATATGCAGGTCAGATGAGTTTGAATACATTTTGCTTTATGTTTTGTATTGTCCTTTATCTAACTTACCAAGGGATAGATCTCTGTCTTTTCATAATTTTATGGAAGGTCAATAAAATTATTTTAAAGTTATATGATTGCTGACTGTAAACAGATTTGTTACCTATAGTGCAGCTTTATAAGTGCCAGCTGTAAGAAAG